>NW_008360322.1:2843632-2861468 GCF_000622305.1 Nannospalax galili
ACACCACACACACACACACACACACACACACACACACACACACACACACACACACACACACTGTTGTGCCTCTGCATCATGCTCCCTGCTCTGATTGCTTTCATACACACAGCTGATATCAGCATATCTACTGAATGCATGCTTTTTTTCCATGTTTTGTTTTTTAATACTATAAACCAGGTTGAAGTGAAGATCTTTGTATAAATGTTTTAACCAACAGGATGTTAATGTGAACCAAAGAAATATAGAAATTAAGACTATTTAAATAGATAAATTTACTTCAGTATACATAAACTTAATGCCTTATTTCTCAAACTAATAAGTATATCTTTAAGGTATATCTTTTCCCAAGTGTTTTGAAATGGTAACTTTTGTATAAGGTATATTTCATGTTTCATGTAAAATTGTGCTTTTTATCATTAAAATCAATCTATCTGATTAGTTTGTTATAAGAATCAATATTCCATCCTCTTTATCTTTTTAGCATACTTTGTGTTTGGTATAAAACACTAATTCATTTTAATGTTTTCAGAATTTGCTTTACAACTAACTCATTTACCATTCCTTATGAATTTTAGAATCAGCTTATGAAATGTAAAATCCTTTGAAATGACACTGATTTTAAGATTAATTTGAAGAAACTTGTCATTTATTTGTCTTGGTTTATGTCAGTAAACATAGCTATTCTGTTTCTCTTTAGAGACCTTATCAATTACTTATGATTTTATTTCCTATTGAATTATGGTCATTTCTGTTCAAACTGGTTATTTTCTTTTAAATTTCTAATTGATTTGGCTACTATGTATTGACTTCCTGCCCAGTGATTTTCTAAATCTCTCTTATGATATACTGTGTCATATATTTCCTCATTGCCTCTTCATTAAGATCTGCTATTCATTAATCTTCCTGGACATTCCTAATGCTGTAGTGTCAACAACCCTCTCCAGCATCTGCTTGCATGGTCACTTGTACCACCTGTTGACAAATCCTGTTATTGCTCAGTGGAACTGGGGGATTGGAGAAATGTGTGGAAGGCTTTCTGTCCTGAGTGGTCCTGCTGCAGCATGCTCAGTTCTGTTACTGTGGCTGGCTCTGTCTTGTTCCTTTTAGTGGCCAGCCCTCGAGGTGACGTGCTCTCGGCACCTCTTTAGCTTTTTCTGTAGTATTGTCTCTGAATATGTTTTGGGCTTGATTGATATATTCAAACTGATTTCAATGTTTTCTTTTCTCCTCATAGTTCCTTGTCTATCAAGGGTTTTATTTATTTGTGAGCACAGCAATTATATGACTATATATCAATGAGACTATCACAAATGTTGAAAAGTCTGTTTTCCCAAGCAGATGGTCAATCGGACTCCTCTTATTTATTAAATTGTCTAACCTCAGTGTTTTAGAAGGTTGGTTCTTTCATAAAGTGAACTTTTGAGTCTTGTTAGAATTTTAATTGAAATTTTCATATATATAGTTTAATTTGGGTATGACTTACATAGTTTAGTATCATCTTCCCAGCAACAGACATGCTAGAGCTCACTATTTATTTCTTCATGTCTTCTTTGTCCCTTGGTGAATTCTCTCTATAAAGTTCATGCATATTTTACCTGTGGTTTATTCCTACTTTACTCTTCTATCACAATGTAAAGAGGATCCTTTTAAAAACAGCACTTTTTAAAGTTGATATGACTGTTATTCAGGAAGATTATTTTTAGTGTTCTCCATTCTGGTTTCTTTCTGAGGTTCAACATGGATATACTAACAGTTTTCTATTTAATGAATTCCCTTTTTACTAGATTCAACTTTCTTTAAAAATATTTATTAAATTCCATATTGCAATATTTTCTACTTCAGTTCTGACTGTCCAATCTGACTTGGTCATTTTCATGTTTGTTCTATCATTTTTCTCTTGATTCCTGTCACATGGGTCCTGTGTGTTGGCATTCCTGGTAACTTCTTGAAGGTTAGACCTTATTTGGAAAAATGTTTTCCATCAGAGAGGCTTCTTCCTTCCCCTGCCAGGAAATTAAATCTGGGTTTATTCTGAGCTCTATTTTAGGTAAGACTCAGCCTACTTAATTTTCCCCTGCCAGAAAGGCTGTGGTCCTTGTACCTTTCATGTGAGTGTGTGGCAATCATTTTTCTGAGAACGAGGACAATGTCTGATGGTGTGTATTCCACTTTCTAAGGTTTTAGACTTAATTCTTTTTTCTTATATCACGTGAAGCTATACAATTGAGCAAACATTCTAAATGGAGAGCAGCAATGTATTCGAGTTCTCCGAGTTGCCCAGTTTCATTATTATGGTCTTATATAACTCTTCTAAGGTCTAATCCAGGATCCTAAGCCCCTATGTCATATAAGACTAGTATGTCCAGCCTACAGAGAAGCTCATCAATAACTATTATTCCCTTTCTCTGGGAGTTTAAGCTCTCAACGGCTTCTATTTCAGGCAGGCATATTCTCTTAAGTGCTCCTCCTGTCCAGCACAGCTTTGGATGCAGCGATCATTAAGAAGAAATAATATATGTGTTTTATAGTTTTGTCTCTACTTCCTTGCATTACCCCCCAAATCTCAGTTGATTTTTCTATCCCTCATCAGTGGCCCTTGCTTGGGAAAACCTCAAATTCTAAATCTCTAGCTATACAATCTCCGTTTTCCCTTCAACTTAGACCGAAACATACCCTTTCATCTAGAATTGCAGTTCTCATCGTTTCCACTGCTTCTAAAACTCTGGAATTCTTGCTTTTGTTACTTTAAATGTTAAGTTTCTTATTGGAACTTACCCAATAAAAATGTCATGAAACTTGTTTTCATTAAGATGATTTTGATTTTAGCACAATGATTTCTTCCCTGTACCATTGCCATCTCCCTACGTGGCCAGGATTTTCCTAAGATCAGAAACCTTAGGCCTAATAGAGAAACCAAACTTTAGGGAACAAGCTCATGTTGTGCAGCCAGCCAGTGTTCCTGGGTCTATTTCTGTTGTTGGGCTTTAGCCCATTGCAATCCACTTTTAGCAAAAGAAAGCTACTATTCTTTTTATATAGTCACTTTCCAACTTGTAAAATCTCAACACTTACTAATTTATGACTGTTTGATATATTTCTCCAACTTTTAGAGGCATCTAGATGGTAAATTTTCAGAGATTTTGTATATTTGAACCTTTTCACTGGTGCCTTTGTATGTGAATGACCACATGGCTTGGTATCAACTTCTCAAATAATAAACTTTACCTCAAAGAACTAAGATATTGTGGCAGTATTTTCAGGTGTTTAGTACATAGAACCATGCTTGTTTTACCTTGGTAAGGAGCCTGTCTGAGGTCTTGGACTTTGTTGTTTGTAGACATTCTTTATATTCACCAACTGTTGATATCTTTTAGGATCAGAAAATTTTCTTCAATTTTGTCCATTTGACTTTACAGTAATCACTTATTTGGCATAATTCCCATTAGTGGATGGTACAGTTTTAAAACTGACGTGTCGAATGTGCATATTAATGAGGTTCAGTGTAGTGTTTTAATACATGCATATAGCCAGCATGCACTGAGTAAGTCTAGCCCCCCTTTACTGACCTTTCCCTACCCTTTACAACCTTTTGTACTCAGTGATCTATGCTTAGGAAAACCTAAAACAAGTTTAGCTTCCATATATGAGACAGAACATGAAGTACTTGTCTACATCTGTCTCATTTCATTTAATATGATAGCCTCCAGTTCCACAAAATTTTCAGGATTTAATTAATCTTCACACTGAGTAATAATATTCCACTGTACACATACCAAATTTTCTTTTGCTACTATGAAAGATTTCCATAACAGAAGATATACAAATCATAAAAGTGACCCCCAAAATAACAGATGTTATTATCTACTGACCACTGTTCATTCTAGACAGACTCAATACATTCATACCAAGCTACAGATGTGCAGTGTGATGGTTAGTTGTAAACATCAGCTTGGTTTGGTTGAGAAACAACTAGAAGATCAACAAAGTTTTCTTCCTGGTGGATTTATGAGAACATTTCCTAAGTGAACTTTGAGCATGCTGACACCTGAATGGACTGAAGGGATAAAAGGAGAGAGCCTGTGAGTATAAGGACACTCTCTCTGCTTTCTGACCACCATAATATGAACTATTCTATTCTACCACACTCACCCCTCTGTGATGGACTTAAACTTTAGAAATCATGAGTCAAAATAAATTCTTTCTCACTTCAGTTTTTTTCTTCAGGTATTTGGTCACAGTGAACTGACTGACAGATAAGTATGTGTGAATAATTTCCTAAGTGTACAATAAATATTATTTTAATTTTAAGAGTATTTAATTTTATTTTATGTGAATTAATAGAAAAAGCAGGCCAGATAACTACTGAACTTCAAGTAAATGGTTCTTCACTTCAAAGTATATTTGTTTCTATGGGCCAGTGAGATGTCTCAATAGGTAAAAGGTGTTTGCCATCAAACCTAAAAACCGAAGTTCAATCCCTGGGACCCACATGATGGAAAGAAAGAATCGTCTCCTAAAGGTTGTCTCCTGACTTCTACATGCACACTGTGTAATGTAACAAAAAAATTAAAGATATGTCTTTTTATAAAATGTTCTAGTATGCTAAGGGAAAACATGTTCTAATTTTGGAAAGTGCTTACCGATCCCACTCTGAGAATTGCCTGGCACCTTTACAGTGTCTTCTCCTCTACTATGTCCCTGCTTTCTGTTGCTTAATTTTATCCATTTAGCATTTTTGACACAGGTTTTTCTTGAAACCATAATCCTCTCTGCCTTGGTTTTGCATTGAAATGAATTTAGTGCTTCTTACCATACCTTTTTAAATTTCTTTCCTGTGTATGCTTTATTTATATTTTTCTTGTTTGTTAGGTTTAATTATGAAGCACTATTTTTTTTCATTAAAAATTTATTCTACAGAAAAAATTGCATAGTTCCATCCAACCATAATGGTACCATATCTCTTGACCCACCTAAGTAGATCAGAGCTTAGAAATTTCACAAATAGCTCCACTAATGACATTTGTGATCTGTTGTGGCAAACTGCTTTGCCTACCAGAAAAGTAAGTCATACCCAAAGAATATATGAAGTGAAAGAAAGTAAGTCCATAAGAAGGCTTGCCATACAAAAACTCCAGAAGAAATCTAAAGGCCCTAGTAATGAAGCACTATTTTTAAAGATGTTCCAGTGGGTGCTAGCATCCTTGGATGCTTGCACATTGCAGCTTTGCTTCCCGCTGCCTTGTCTTTGAATCCTGGCTTGCCTGGCCAGCATCTCCTTGGCTTCTACTGCTCCCTCTTCATCGCATAGACATACATCCTCATTTTACATCAGTTATTGCTAGGGAGGAAATGGAAGCTGACATGATTTCTCACCCTTGTCGGTAGTTCTCGCTCTGTATCTGGATACCCAAAGAAGTCTTTATCGTTAAAGCTGAGTTCTCAGAAAATTGGATATTTGTTTATTTGAATGTTTGATAATACCAGTTTTATTTGCAGGCTCATTTCTCATGCCATATGAGGGTAATCATCTCACTTTGAGTGGCCTTAATTTCAGAGATCTTGATCAGCTCTGTGTTGTATTTGTCTTTCACATCCTTCATTTCTTCTCTTGTTTCTTCAGTTTATTCTTTTGTTTCTGTGTTTGTCACTTTCTCAGTGCTGTTAGTTTCCTCTCAGTTCTCTAGTCACAATACTTTTTGCTATTTAGAGTCATTTATTACAAAGATAACGAATGGCAATGTTTTTTTTATCTTAGTTCTTAATTTATTGGCTATTTTTGCAATTTAAAATTTCATTCTGTTACTTGATGGTTGTCTTGAAGCTTTTGTTTATTTATAGAAGTACGTATTTTAGTTAAGGTCTCAGCAAGAAACAGTACATTCCAACTTGGATAATCAAGTGTATTTTAGTAAAAGACCAGCATTCAAAAATATAAGCAGGGTTTAAGGGCCCTAACCAACAAGCTCTAGCATAGTATCCTTTGGGCAATGACAAGGAGTCGTTAGAAGCAGACTTGAAGTGATAAGAAAGAGAGGGCAGACATGCAGAGAGGACAGCTACAGGGAAGGTTGCCTGAGAGACTCTGTGGCCTTCTGTAAAGGTTATCCATTGTGAGGCTGCAGGGAGAAGATGTGGCGTCAGTCTCACTCTTCTCCCCCTGCCCCCCAACAATCTTTTGCATGTTTCTTTCAATGGAAGCCAAAAGACAAATTGCACAGAGTTGTTCTACTAACTTTTCTGTTGCTGTGATAAAAGTCATGACCAAAAGTCACTTAAGGGAGGAAAGGGTTGTTTGGCTTACACTTCCAGGTCACAGTCCATCACTGAGGGCAGTCAGGGTAGGAACTCAAGGTAGGTACCCAAAGGCAGGAATCATGGAGGAAAGCCGTTTGTTTATTGGCTTGCTCTCTTTTCACTTGCTCAGCCAGCTTTGTCAGCTAGCTTCCTCTTGTAGACCAGGCTCACCTGCCTAGGGATGGTGTCAGCTCAGGCTATTATATACAATAAAAGTAACTATTAAAATAGAGGAATACAAAATGTCCATGATAAAAACACATTAAAGTAATTTCTGACCACTAAGCTATCCCTATAGAGAATACTGGAAAGAATATTTTGGTCTGAAGAGAAGTAAAAATAGACTCAAAAGGTCACAGGTAATAAATAATTTCAGAACAGTTAATCAAAATGTATGAGGAAAACAAACCAAATTGATACAAATTAATTCACACTGTTCAATACTAATTTACTTTTAACATTAACAGTCTCAATTCCCCAATAAAGAGACACTGACTAGCAAATTGGATTAGAAAGCAGGATCCAGCCCTACTTGAGGAACTATTGGCAACAGATGCCTGCTGGGAGAGAGTCAGTTTATTTTTCAGAGTGTGACTCTTAGTGGGTTAACCAGGCTCCAGTGGATGGACGTACACAGAAGAGGATTTGGAAACACAAATTTGACTCTATAAGAATATTCATATATATAATATATAATATATAATATATTCATATATTATATATTTTTCTGAAAATGATAGCTAGCTAGCTAGATGATAGATGATAGACAGATGATAAATAGGTAGGTAGGTAGATAGATAGATAGATAGATAGATAGATGAGGGTGCATGACATTGGGCAGGGGTAGTAAGGGGATACAGATAGGACATGAAATTTAAATGTGATAAAAATGTATGAAATATGTAAAAATTCAGTTAAGAAAGAAAAAAATTAAAACCAAAAGTCACTTGGTGTGTACCGAGGGGTTCCTCTGAGGGGTGGGGCCTACTGCAGAGAATTGGCTGTGGAGAATTAGCTACAGAGAGGGAGCTGCAGAGAGTTAGCCTGGGGGGGGGAGGGGGGATGGCCCTGGTGTCTCCCCTTTGTGAGTTCGAGAGGGGGCATTTGCCAACCTGGGGTAAGACTGCAGGCCCATGAGGCATGGGCAAAAGCTAACGGAGACAGTGGTTAGGGTGCAGAAGTGATCTGGAACAGCCGGCCGCTGAGCCACAAAGTGGAATGGAGTGCCTGAATCTTTTGTGGGTGCAGGGTGTTTGCCTTTGTAAGTTTTCTATTTCCCCTATGCAGGATGTAAACTATGAAAAATTCAGATAAGGATGTATTCTATGGTTTTTCTAATAGCACCAGGAGCAGGGGACCCTAAGAGAATGCTGTCCACACTTGGAATAAAGGAACAGTACAGGATACTTTACTGAGTTTTAAGGCATTTAGCCTGAGGGAAGTCCAAGGTTAGAATCAAATCTTTCTTCAATCATCTCTTCTCATGCTCAAAATATAGTTATTACATACTATTTGAAAATCAAAGCCTTTCTTATGAAGGTTCAACTTTATATTCTTTTACTTTCCCAGTTTTGAAGAGTTTGGGCTTTAGTATAAACCAACATCTTGTCTTGAGCATTGGATCCCATCTCCACTTAAGGTTATGGCTCCCCAGGTTTCCCCCCTTCCTTGCCTACTCATTCAGTTTTTACTCTAAACTGTGTCCATCCAATCAGTGCTCCTGTTCCTGACTGCTCTTTATACCAGCAATCCTCAAGTGAGCTGTTTGTAGTCTTTTAGTCCTTCTTAAACCTACTCCAATTATGCTCTCTCTAACCCTCCACTAAAATCACACTTAAGATCTCCAGTGATTTTCTAGTTTCTCCATCTACTGATCATTACACTGCCTTCTTACTACTTGACCTCTTAATAATGTTTGTTTACACAAGCATGCGTGGATGTAGAACCATCTACTGGTATAGGGGTAGCCTCTCAGAGAATGCATTGTTATAGAATCCTGAATTTCCCTCCCCCAGATACCATCAGTTGTCAATAGTTCCTTAGATAGGGGTGGAACTTCAAGAGTAACTCATTCATTGTGCTTAGATTTTAGTTGGCTTCTTCATCCTGTGCAGGTCTTGTGTATGCGATCACAGCCACTGTGAGTTCATATGTACAGTGTCCAGAAAGTACTGTTTGGCTGAAGATGTCTATTGCCTCTGGCTCTTACAATCTTTCTGTCCCTTCTTCCGTGAAATCTCTGAGCCTTGAGTTGAAGGCATGTGGTATAGAAGAAACTGTAGAATATGATGAATGAAGGATTGTATGACTGCTAACTGATAACTTGAAGGAAAGATGAGAATGATTATCTTCGTACAAGATAGAACATACCTGGATTATATCATACCTTGAGAGCATTATCTTTATCTAAAACAAAGTTAGCAATATGGCCATAAAACAAAGAAGACCTCAGATCCACAGCTCAAGGCAAAAAGGCACCATTGTAAACTTTACCAGTCAAGCTTGGCAGATCCATAATGAAATAGAAGGGCATTTCTAATGTTATTCACTCATTAATTTTGTGCTTTATTTAGTTCATATGTCAGGGGGCTGGAGAGATGGCTCAGCCTTTAAGACCACTGGCTGCTCTTGCAGATGACCCGGGTTCGGTTCCCAGCACCCACATGGAAGTTAATGTACCTTAACTTCAGCTTCAGGGATTCTGATGACCACTTTTGACCTCCGTGGGTATTGGCATGACACAGATGCACTTAGATACATGCAGGCCACACATTTCATACACATAAAATATTTTTAAAATATGTCAGGCAATGTGGTATATAAGGTGGTAACATATGACCCAAGACATTAAAGAAAACTTGAGATTATGTAGGAAACGACAAAAAATTCCTTCCAAAGTGCCATATGTAATCTGAGTAGCTCAGCAGCAAGATGCACAAGCTTATAGGGAACTGTAGGGAAAAGGCAAGTTTAAGGAGGGGCTGGCTACCATACAGGTGAAAGTTCAGGGAGGAAGGAGATCAGAAAATATGTGAACTGAGATAAATTACAGTTTTTCAGGCATAAATGGTAAGGGAATTATAGGCAGGAATTATAGACAAAGTCAGGATGCCACAGTATCGATTGACTGAGGACATGGAAGTAGTTTGGGATCGTTAGATTCCCAAAGGCAAGAAAAGAGACAGGAGGCAATAGTGCAGACCATGTCAAGTAGAATTAAACACAGAAGGACAGAGACTCAGAATTTCAAAAATCACTTTGAGTGAGGAATTTAAAAGTGAAAAGGACCAGAGATAGTAGAGTTACCTAAAAATCTTTGCAATGGAACAGGGTCTTTAATATCAGCCTAAGATTCACATAAAATTTCTTGAAGATGTTAAGCATTATGAAATTAATCATTTTTCTCAATTTTTAGTCTTCAAATTCCAAAGGAAATGAATGTATATATAATTTATAAGGATGACAAGGAAAAAATTATGTGAGACCATTTCTTTTATCCTTCGGCAGACTACATGAGGTCTAGGGGCAACATCATGTAATCTCTAGATCCAATACTGATCTACCCATAGATCCCCTACCAATACTGAAAGCTGAGAAAATTTACACAAATAAACCTTTCTGTGTGTGCCTGCTGTGATGGAAAAATAGCCTTCACTACTAAGAAATTTTTCTCTGAGCCATATATTTTCATATTTTGTAATATAAAATGATTTTTATGTGCTTCTGTTTCCAAGGTACATAATCATTTCTGACTGGAATTACCCTTGATAAACCTAAAGACCAGGACCATATGTACCGGCAGAAGAGTGTTGTTGTTCAGGTCGTGAACTTCTTCAGGCTCAGAACTAAATCATACTGTGGTTAAAAAGATACTAACATTTTTAATACTTTCCCAATACTTAAAAATTTCACTCATGAGGCATTTGAGGAAACAATGCTCTGCCCAAGTTTACCCAGTAGGTTACCATCTGGGTCAGATTTTAAATCAGGTCTTTTAATTCTCAGTATGTTTCTGGAGCTAAGATTTATGGACTATGTGCCTTGGCCAGATGTGTGAAACCTTTCATAGAAAAAAAAAATCCCATGTTGGGAGGGGCAGCTGCTGCTGTTAAAAACAAGAGTTAGAAAGGTTAATGATGTGGGTGCACAGATAATTTGGTGTACTTTTCAATATATCTCAGTGACAACTCTTCAGATATTTACATAAGCCTTTTACATGTATATTTTACATGTATATCTCTGAATAGTTTTTGTTGATTAGTGACTCAGAATATTTTAGCAGTTACACACTCCTTTATGAAATTACTCTAGAATTGGACAGGGATCTGGCTATAGTCTTACTGAACTAATCACACTGCCATGTGAAATCAAGAAACCACAAGACAGGTGCTGTACTGGTGAAGGCAGGAGTTTTGGAGTAACTCGATGCAGTCCTGACAACTACTTTCAGCTGTGTTTGAACTTGACCTTTTACTAAGCTATTCTGAGCTGCACTTTCACAATTCACAATATACCTGATTGAGGCTCCTGAGTTATCTCACTTCCTCCCATCTTAAACTTCCCTCATGCACTGGACAATCACCTCATCAAGCATCTTTCCTGTTCTCCCAACACTAAAGCTAACTCTTACTTGCAAGTCTTTTCTCTTATAATATTCACTTTTTTTGTATTCTTTTATTAAGCTTTGGCTCAAAACTCTTCTCAAAATTATTGTCTCCCACCTTTCATCCCAGCAGCCAATCTGTCTCATAACTCTTGTTTCATTCCCTCCCTTCTTGGCTCTTATCAAACCAGGAAATATCTTGTCCTATTATTTTTTTATATTATTACTTTATGTGACCAAAGAAAAAGCTCCACACTTCTCATCTGTACCTCCATATGTTCATTCTCCTAGAAAAAATCTCATAACTATCATTTGAAATTCAAGGTGGTCTTGTTCAAAATATAATAAATCATTATTCAAACCCAGTATTCCATACATTTTACCCAAATAAGTTCCTAAAGACTCAAACATTTAGATTTTTTTTCCTTTTTAATAATGTATATCTTTATTGAATTTTTGAGTATTTCATACAAAACATCTTAATCATTCTTTTCCATTTTTAATATATAACAAATGCACAAAAACTCAATAAAAAATTGTCATCTTTATACTTCTTCCTCCATATGCACCTCCCCTATAGCCCCCCAACCAGATTTCATGCATTCTGTCATATATGTTAGGACCTATCAAGTCGAGTTAGTATACCCAGACATCCCTCAATGTAAGTTCATCCACTGTAGACTAGTCAGCCTATCTAGAATATCTCCCTTAAAAAATATCAACTCTCTCTAGGGGTTGGAGAGATGGCTCAGTAGTGAAGAACACTGGTTGTTCTTGCAGAAGACTTGGGTTCAAATCCCAGAACCCACATGGCAGCTAACGACTGTCCTAATTCCAGTTTCAGGGTCTCTGACAGCCTCTTCTGTCCTCTGTGGGCATTGCATGACATGGGTATTTTTACCTACATGCAGGCAATACACACAAACACATAAAATAATAAACAAAATATTTAAAAAATATATCAACTCTCCTTTACCCAGTAGTAATCAGCTGCCCAATAGTTCTTTGGCTAAGGTTGAGGCCTGCTGTCCATTTCCTGAGTTCTATACTACATTTTTGCCTGATTGAGTTTACATGGGTCTTGTGCATTTTGACAGAATTGCTGTAAGTTCATATGAGCAATAAACCTGTAAAACTCTGTTTCCTTATGATCACACACCTCCTTCCCTGGCTCTTAGAATCTTCTTGCCCTCTCTTCTGCAATGATCCCTGAGCCCTGAGTGAATGAACAAGGGATAGAGAGAATACTAATGCATCTTTCAACTGTCATAGGTGAAGCTCCATCAGGCAAAAGACAGCAATGAACACAAAAGGCTACAAACAACCAAAGTGTGGAAAATAAGAGTCTGTAGACTTTGGGTTCCTCAACAGGACTATGTAGATATTATTTTCTTAAGGAAAAAACAAAAGCTTTAGAATCACACCAATATAGTATTCATCATGTACAAGTGACTTTTTAATTTAACTTATTTAAAATAAAATAAAATTTAAAATTTAACTCTTTAGTTTGGCTAGCTACATTTCAAGCTCTCAGTAAGCTCTGTTGAACAATGCAGATTTAGAACTGCATAAAATTCTATTGAGGGGCACTTTTTATCAGATAGTTTGCTTATATTTTATTTATAATTTTATAGGGAAAAATTAAAAGGCAATAAAGGGAAAAGTTTGATAAATACAATTTCATAAAAATTAGAAACTTTGACTCAGTCAATGGTATAATCAATAGGTAAGACAAAATTAAGAAGGAAAATATATGTGATATTTATAAGATAAGACAATGTTTTCAAATTTAAAAATCTACATAATTGAGAAACACAATTTGATTCAAAACTTTAAAAAATAAACTCAAAAGTTAAAAAAATATATAAATATTTGCTATCGCATTCATATTAAAATATGTAAAACCAAACAATAAGGCTACTCCATTTTTTATCTATGAAGTTAGCAAAATACAAGCAAATTTAGTACTAGTGAAGACAGGAGACTTGCTCTATTGCTTAAATAAATTCTGAATTTCCTGAAAAAATTGAGTTTCTAACAGAATGAAAAATAAGAATTATGATGCACCAACATTGTTTACTACCTATCAAGAAGATTTCCCAATAGGTCTTATGTTATATCAGACTTCTATGCCTTGTTTTCCCATTTCATATTGAGTTTTAAAGAAAATTCACAGCATCCTTAAATATCTAGTATTTACTTATTTATTTATTTGATTGTTTTTTGGTTTTCTGAGAAAAGGTCTCCCTGTAAGCCCAGTCTGTAACTCACTATGTAGAATAAGGTGGCCTCCATCTAGCAGAGAGATCCACCTGCCTCTGCTGCTCGAGTCAGTTGTCTTCTTCAAAAGTGCCTGGGGTAGATCTTTTCGTCTACATCAGCTGTGGTGGTTCCATTCCTTTATAGCACCTAGTCCTTACCTGCTCTGGTCTTTGAGGAGCAGGTAAGTGGCCCTGGCAAGGAAACATGAGAGAGTTAATGAGGGGCTCTAATTAGCAGAGATACTCATAGGAAATGACTGTCACTGAATGTGAGAGTGATAACTTTCATGGCCACATTAAATCAAAATAAATATTAGCTTAAAGAGCAAGCTTATGTGTCAATGATGAGAAAAAAAAAAAAAATGGGAAAACCCCTGCAACTGTCATGGTACTGATGAGCACTCAAGTATTCCTAGGGCTGTCCTATCTCCAGACTGCCTATATGACATAGTAAACTCTATTTCTTAGAAAGACAATTGACTTGGAAACTTTAACCATTGGTAGCCAGAGTCATTCTAATTCTTATAATTGGTATATATGTGAAAAGTAGCTGTATGATGAATAGGGTTGAGCAGGAGAAAGCAGAGTTTATTAGTAAAGGAACACATGGGGCAGATTCCCTTCTGGGCAGGGAAAATGGCTGCCTGAGTCGTGAGCTGGGGTCTTTTTAAAAGGGAGCCTTCTGCTTCCTGCAGAAGGTGGGAAGATGTATTTTGTTTTTAAAGTTGGGTGGAGGTAAGTGGGAGAGCGGGACTGTTAAAACCTGTCTTCTTTAGAGATCAAAGGGGAAGCCTGATGTGTTGGCCAAACAGTGGAGAAAAGTCTGCTTCTCTTGACTTCAGAGACCAAGGTGCTTATCAGCTAGGTTCCCTTTTCTCAGGAGCATGAGAAGTCCTTGAGATCCTGTTGGTGAGGGGGCAGGGCTATCTGAACCTTAACATTCCAGCCTTTTGTGTTACAGGATAGGGGGCGCTGTTGGTCTTGCTACTTCCTGCTGGCCAGGGTCGACGTGGGGGGTGCTGGATTATGGTTCAGTTAGACAGCAGGGGTTCCCTCTGCATGCATCTCAACAGGGTCCTCAGTAGTTGACAGGAGCTTGTATACATGTGAAGGGAAGGAAAGTAACAACTGATTAAAATTAGTATGAGAGTAAGAGTTAGTTTTTTGGATTTTGGTCCTGAAAATATCTGAAGAGGCAAGGAGCAATGGTTAGCACCAAGGTAATTTTTTTTTTCTTCTGCCAGGGCTGAACTCGAGAGTGGTGGACTCAGGATTTGTTTTCAGGCATTTTGATAGCTGTTGGAGTGGCTAGAAGCAGTGTCAGTTACCTCTCAAAGGCTTCTAGATAGGGAGAGAAAACAAATTTAGCCATCATTTAATTTTTTGGCTAGAACAATAGTGGGTTGCCTCCCTTAGCTGTAAGTGGGCACTACAGTATTATAATATTACCTGTGTACATACAGTGTTTTATAAGTTTCTTGGTAAATCTTTTACCTTAGGTAGTTTAGAGAGTGGTCTGCCAAAACCTTGCTTTAAGTGGAAAAAAGCAATTGGTACATAGTTAAATATTATCAAATTGATGTTTACAACCTCCAGCATAATCAATTAAGGAAAATTGTGCCATAACCCTGTTCAGACTTTATAACTGTTGGAGTGGGAGAGATGGGAGGGGTGTCCTGTCCATGAGGGGACACAGGGGCAGTGGTATTGGAGGCAGGGTCTAGAATCAAAGTAGAAGTTAGATACAGGAGGGATAAATGGGTTATTTGAGCTAGAAGCCAGAATAGGGGAGACTAGGGAATATTTGGCAAGGAGGTGTTTAAGGTTTTGGATTTCCTAAAGTAGAGGAGAGTTAGTGGAAGGACAGCAGATGATGGACTTAGAGCAGTGCTGGAGAGGGGGAAGGTCATGGCATGGAGATGGAGTTGGAGTTAGAGAAAGGAGGAGATATGGGTTGGGCCCTGGAATGGGAGACAAGGGAGAGTATAGCAAGGGGAGAGCATGGAGAGGACTTGGCTGTGCCTCAGGCTGGGGAGTAGGAGGAGGTTGGGGATGGGTCCTAATCAGAGTCAGTTCATTGGCTATGGTAGGGTCAAAAGTTGAGGTGGAGGGGTGGGGGGGTGGAAGCCCCTGGTGGGTTGGGATCCTGTGAAACTGTCTTAGCCAGAAGAACTTGATGGGAAGAACATGGGACCCAGAGGGAGGGATTAGCACAGAGATCAAAGGAAGCTTGAAAGTATGGTAATTCGGACCGTTTGCCTTTACGATGGCAGAAATTTTCTAAATCTCTCAAAATATTGAAGTTTAAGGTTCCGGTATCTGGCAAAACAGAGTCATTATATAACTTGTACTGAGGCTAGACAGTGGTGCACAGGAACTTCAGGCATTTTGGCCTGATTGTATCCAAAAGCCCTAGTTGTTTTAAGGATTTAAGAAAACAAGCAAGAGGTGTGAGACCCAGAGACTTTGAGTGGATGGTTCCCATAGTAACAGATTTCAGTACAGAGTGAAGAGGAGATAGAGAAAGAACCAAGCAAGTGGGTAGGAGGTAGAGACAGAACCAAGCAGATGGGAGACAAAGAAGGTCCTCTCTCCATAGGGAGTGGAAGCAGGATCACGAGTCCGGGCAGGAAAGCGCAGCAGATGAGAAAGAGAGAGAGAGATGGGGAGGGAGTAGAAGGAAAAGGGGTTTGGCATTGGTCATGCAAAATGAGAGAGAGAGGAGAGCCAGGCATCAAAACAAAGCGCCCTTTTTTTGTTGCTCGGGTTTGAGTTATTATTTTCGAGTTATTTCCAAGTCCCAGAAGGTGGCATCCTGCAATTAGATCATCAGGGAGAGGAAAGGCTAGATCCTGTCCTGGACAGGAAGTAGTGCGTGTTCCTATTTTTTGGAAATAGCATCCTATATCCAGAGAAAGGAAAGGATTTTCCGACACACATGTGATTTCGAGACAAGCAAGAGGAGTGGAAAACCCTGGAATGAGAGCGTAGCATGACCAGCCAATAGATGGAGACAAAGTGCAAGGAATGGGATGGAAGAAAAGCAAAAAAATGCAGTGAGCCAGAAGTGAGGGAAGCTTGTGGAACAAGTTGATCCTGAGGTTTATTTAGTAGAGGCTGAGTGAAGATGAGCCCCAGAAGGGCGATGGTTTAGTAGAGGTTTAGTAGAGCCCCAGAAGGGCAGTGGTGAGAGAGAAGGAGGAAGAGAGTGGAGGGGGGAGAAAGAGAGATAGGGAGTGAAGAGAGAGAGATAGAGAGAGAGGTACTTAAAATTAATTTACATATTTTAGTACCAGGAACCATGTCGTAGATTAAAGAGAGAATATTTTGGCCTGAAAAAAAATATTTTTGTGTTAATTTAACATTTTTAGTTTGTATGAGATTTTAGTTGAAAAAATTAATGATTCCAAGTAAAGTAATTTTAAGAAGCCTAAATTTATGTTGACTGTGTATACATATTTAATTATGTAGTCTTTGTTGAGAATGTGGTTGGTTTATCATTTTTAAACTAAAACACCTTTGAAGTAGACAAACAAAATGAATACATCTTAAAACACCATGAAAGTAAACTAAAAACAAAAATGGTATTTAACAAATAGGATCTTACCCAACCAATTTAGATGTTGTTTTGTATAGGTAATTAGTGGCCTAAAGAAAGGGTTAAGTTTCCATATAGATTTGAGGTACCATCTTTTTCCTTTTTAAAAGCTAAATAACTGAAGGAAGTTAATAAAACCTTGTCAATCTAAGAACATAAATCAGAGGAAACAGGAAAGACAAAAGGAAACATTAACAGATTAGGTTAAGAATAAATAAAATCTAAATAGTACTGAAAATAATTCCATTAGCTAGTTTCATTATAGACAGTAATACCCTCTGTTGAAATTAATTTACAACTTACCTGTTCTCAACTGCATAGTGCCTTTACTCTTAGGCTGTTTTGTTGTTCTCCTTCTCCTTGTCACAGGGTCAGGAGGCCAACCTGAACCTAGTCTTGGCGAACACGTCTTTAAATAATAGGCTTGAGTCTGAAGTGGGAGGGCCAATCCGATCTTCAGAGTCAGCATCTCAGTGAGTTCAAACAGCACATGACAATTTACCAATATAATTAATATTACCCTGACATTATAACTATAAAGCACTCAGGGAATGATGGGGCAGGAACATAAGCAAGCACAGATCATCTGAGTATCAGAGAGAGAACTCTATTCAAGGGAAAAAAAGGCTTAGAATCACAATGTAGAAAGGGGAGGAGTTAAGACCAGTAGAGATGGCATCTCAAGCCTCTCACTCAAGTAGACTATTACTTTTTACCTCTCATTGTGGTAACTATGTAGCTTGTCTCTTGTAAGGTTTTGGCCCTGGAGTACAGCAAATTTTCAAGTGCTTCACAGATCTAGTCATCACAAAGTGTCAGCTCACTTTGCACCTTGAAGACAAATGGCTAGAAAAACTTTAAGTTCCCTTTAGAAACTAACAGATATACTATGTAAAACAGTAGGAATTAAAAATAGTCATTTTTAGAAATTCATAAAAATACTATATAAAAGATGTTAAAATTCAAATAATTCCTTTAAAATTACCAGATAAAGATGTCATGTAAACAACGTCAAAACCTAAAATTAATTCCTTTTAAAATATCCATAAATACATCAAACAATGTAAAAACTTAAAA
>NW_008360322.1:2861514-2880960 GCF_000622305.1 Nannospalax galili
CTGGGCAGCTTTGACCACAGAAGTCTCATAGCTCAGGCTTCATGTTCAAGATAAAGGCGTCAGCAGGTTGCTTCCTCTGAGGGTTTTGAGGGAAGGTCTCCCCTAGGCATGATCTCAACTTGTGGATGGCTTTTCACATGCACATAGCATTCTCCGTGTGTGTGTGTGTGTGTGTGTGTGTGTGTGTGTGTGTGTGTCCCAAACAGAAAAGCAAATCAAAGGAATCCATGTTTCTCAACAACCATTGTAGCTGTGAATGCAAAAGCCAAGTCTCAGGATCTCTTAATTTCTAGACAGAAGCTATGCTGGAAAAGAAACTCATGAGGGCAGCAGAAGGAATGGGGCATATGAATCAGTATTCATTGGTCTGAAAGCGTATGACTCGCCGAGCAGTGACTGTGCCATTTTATGTACAGTGAAATTTAAAATAGTTGGGTCTAGTTAGAAAAGTAGGTGCCTGAGCCTTGCTAAGATCAAAATTTTGAGCCCCTTTGCCTGAGAAAAAAGTTTTGGAGAAAAAAGGCTTTTAAAACGTTTTTTGTTTGTCAATGAGGCAAGCTGCCTGAAATTGTTTAAATGATCCAGCAAAGTTACCCAGCCAGTTTAGGTTAGTTGGGTCAAAACAGTGAGAAACAGTCCCACAAAGGGTTCTTAGCCACATTTATAAGAGAATTTAAGAATGGGCCTAGCTGGAAACTTATTTCATTAGAATATTAAAGAAAAAAAATTCCCGGAAGGCAAACTGGCAATCTTGGCAGCTGCCTGGAGGGGGTGAAGCAGGAAGGGAAAAAAAGCCTTGGGGTCATGCAGGTTTAGAGCCTGCATGGGAGGTCAGACATGTGGTGGGCTGGCAGGCACATGGCAGAGAGTAGAAAGCTTTAGTATGGGAGGAGGAGAGAGAGGAGAAGGATACAGAGCATTTGTATGTGTTGGATTGAAAGGTATCAGAAATCATCACAAGTAAAGTGAAGAAGTAAGGCAGTGGAAGAGGATAAAGACAAGAAAAAAAGATGGAAGACAGCAGACCTTGCAGGCCCATGGCAAAGGAGGGGGCGAGATGCAGGTGGCAAGCGGCAGGTGGGGGAACCAAGGTAGCAAATGGATGAAGCAGTTCCATCATGGAAACCAGAGTGCTGTCCCGGGAAAGAAAATCAAAAGAAGACGCAGGCAAGGCAGAGTGTGTATCCCAGTGAGGAGAACCAGAAAGAGGTGAAAGCAAGCAGAGGGCTGAGGAGAGGAGGAGAGAGAAAAGAAGTGTACCTGAAAGCCAAGTTAGTGGCACTGGAGAAGTCTAGGCAGGTCCCTTGAAGTAAGAACCAGGTTTTGGCACCATCTGAAAAGTAGCCGTATGATGAATAGGGTTGATCAGGAGAAAGCAGAATTTATTAGCAAAGGAACACATGGGGCAAATTCCCTTCTGGGCAAGAAAATGTCTGCCCAGGTCGTGAGCTGGGGTATTTTAAAAAGGGAGGCTTCTGCTTCCTTCAGAAGGTGGGAAGATACATATTTTTTTTAAAGTTGGAAGGGGTGAGTGGGAGAGCAGGACTGTTAAAACCTGTCCTCTTTAGAGATCAAAGGGGAAGCCTGCTGTGTTGACCAAACAGTGGAGAAAAGTCTGCTTCTCTTGACTTCAGAGACCAAGGTGCTTATCAGCTAGGTTCCCTTTTCTCAGGAGCATGAGAAGTCCTTGGGATCCTGTTGGTGAGGGGGCAAGGCTATCCAAACCTTAACAATATGTATCCTTTAACCTTTGTATTTTGAAATATAAACTCCAGAAAGTTGTAAGCATGCATAGATTACTGTAAAACTTTCTACAAATAATGGTTAACATCTTATATGACTGTGCCACAATAAGGAAACAAAAATTGTCACTGGTGCAATTTTTAAAACTAGTCTACCAAATCTTACTCGTCTCACAGTTTTGACATCCTTTCTTTAATAGTCTCTCTCTCTCTGTCTCTCTGTCTCTCTGTCTCTCTGTCTCTCTCTCTCTCTCTCTCTCTGTGATTTATTCCATATGCAGATTTTTGTAGCTACCACCCAAATCAAGATACAAAATTGTGTGACCACTACAAAAGATGACTATAAGGCTATCGGTTTATGTCCCACCCACCTACTTTGACAATCAAAAATATGTTCTTAGGTTCTAAGATTTTTGTTATTTTTGAGAATGTTACATAAATAGGATTGTAAATATGAAACTTTTTGAAACTATTTTTCTCCCAGGAAACAATGCCCTTGAAAACCATTCAAATTGTTATACATATAAATTGTTTCTTCTCATTGCTTAATAGTGTTCTTTTGGATAGATGTATAAGAACTTGCATAAGTATTCACCCAGAAGCATTTGCAATGTGTCCAATTTTTGCTTTTATGAGTAAAGCTGCTATATACCTCCACATCCACATTTTTTCTGTATTAATAAACATTTTCACTTCCCCAGAATAAATGCCTTGAGTGTAGTTGATGAGTCAGAAAGTAACTGCCTGTTTAGCTTTGTATAGTAGTGGCTGTTACCATTTTATATTGCATCCAGGGATGAATGAAAACTTATTTCTCTATAGTCTCTAACACACACAGACACAGACACACACACACATACAGACACACACACACACACACACACACACACACACATATATAACTTTCTCATTGAATTTTTTTTTGGTCTTTTTGAGACAAGGTCTCCCTGTAGCCCCAGCTGACCTGGAATTCACTATGGAGACCAGGTTGACCTCGAACTCACAGAGAGCCATCTGCCTCTGGCTCCCGAGTGCTGGGACTAAAGGCATGCACCACCATGCCCGGCCCATTGAAATATTTTTAAACTTTTAAGAAAACACAAGAAATTGTTAATGGTTGCAGTGGGAGAAACAGTTTGGTTACAAGACAGAATAGATATTTTATTTGGCACTATTCTGTTTCATTTAGATTGTCCTATGCATATATATTAGTTACTTTTAAAATCTGAACAAAACTTACAGACCTTTGTTTTTGGCTTTATCTTTATATTTTTGTTTTAAAATCCAAATAAATGTTTAACAACTGTTCTTTTGATGTTGACACCAAAATTAATATCAGGGAGAAGCTACAGGCATTATATTTCAGTGCCTTGATGCTGATTTGCCCAAAGTGAATGTGATTCCCTTGTGTCTACAAATTTGCCAGAGAACATCCTGTTGGAGATGTGACTCCATTTGTTGTCTTATGAAGCCACATACCACAGAGTATAATTTCCTGTTCAATGCCGTGCTTCATAGCTTTGGGGGATTTAATTGCTTGTCAATTGCTTGTCCTTTGTACAGAAAGGGAATAAAGAAGCCAGCATCATGTATTTCCTTCCTTCAAGTCTGTTTTCTCCACAATACTATTTTTGCTTTCAATTTGATCTTTTTAGAGGAATGTTTGTACTTGATTAGATTTTTTTGAGTAAGGTTGCACCAGATTAAATGTGTAAACACTGGTTATCTCCTGTCTGGATAATGAATCTCAAAAAAGGTCTGCAATAGCTGAAAAATAGCTTCACTGAGAAATACAAAAGGAGAAGAAATGTAATAAAGTGATGCTGACTGCACCTGGAAAGAAAATTGCACTAAGTCTGGGCAGAATCATTTCAACCACCTTCAAAGGCATGACCTTCTGCTCTGGATGGGCTGATATGATAACCATGGCTCATTGTTCCCATGTGCTGGGCCCTTAATCTAGAACCAGCAGGAACACACCTGAGTGTAGTAAATGAGTTGGATTTGATATTCATTGCAACAAGGGTGTTCAATGACATACTACAGAATTCCCACTTTGGATGGGAGAGGTCTAGGGAAGCTGGGCTTTTCTCTAAACTGGATGTCAGAAAGCAGGGGCAATTCTGCAGCTGGGTTTCCCAGTAAATATTATCTATAAAAAAGGAGAGACTAAAATGAAAGTAGAGCTAGTAAGGAAACATCCACCTCTCATTTTATTCAAGAGAAAGGCCTGATGTTTAGTACTATCCAGGAGGAATAGTGACCTTGATTTTGTCTCTGCCTAGAAAAAAAATAAAACATGGTAGTTGTTTTGTCTCAGTTTACCAATGGCCTCAGAGCAGACTTGTGTGAATTTGCTATTCTACAAGGTTGTTAACGCTTAGTAAAAATAAGGTGGTCTAGTTGTGGTGCCAGAGCAGCTTCTGACTATCAGTAGCTGATCTGCTTGTACTTTCTTCCATGGGTGAAAAAAGTGGAAAAATCCTATCATAGTTTGAAATGATAGACCACAATTTAGCATTTGCTCATAAAGCTTTAAAATAGATTTCACTTATATGCCATAGCTTTTTGACCTGGTTTTCAAATATGTTGTCATCCTTCCAAGGTTAAATGCTAACATAAAATTCAGGACTTTCCCATCATCCTTAAAGTCAGTCTCTAGAGCCTGTCTCATCAAGTCTTTTACCTCCAGGCTAAGCTGCCCATAATGATTCTGAAAAATTGATGTATTTTCTGCTTTTAATGATCTAGTGGAAAAGAAGAAAATTCAACTACTGTCCTCAGAAGTCCACATCCTTCACTCTGACCCTTTAAAAATGCATTCCATCAGTCCTCCACAGACATGTTCTTTCTCTTGTATAATTGAGCTCATTTCCTGAAGTGGGCTTTATAACCAAGGACTCAAAACCAGCAAGCTTTACACTGAAACTGGCCAGATGGCCCATTTTATTTATATGCATAGCGTATTTTAAAATGGGAAAATTTTCATATAAAATTCATCTTTTCACCTCCATTAGGAAATCAGACTATTTGGTGGTAGTGGCAGTAGTCTGGAGCTGAGTAATACTGTCATTTTAGGTCATCCAAAGACACCTGTAGTCCACTCTGCCCTCTGCCACTCATTTGTGTTTCTGCCCAGCGCCTGTAAGATTGGAGTTCTCAAACCTGGCTCAGACTCATTTCCTCTCCTGTCTGTAAACAATTACAAAATCAGACTTAGAATTATAAGAGGGCATAGTATAATAAATGCAGCATTAAGTAGTAAACATAGTATCAATTCTTAGCATGTCAATTGTATTTGAAAGCTTGGAAAACACATTCTTTTATATTAAATTCAACATCAATATATTACAAAGTTCAACAGAAGATGTGTTTGAAGATAAATCTGAAACAAAGAAAATTTTTGCTTCAGACTACACCCTAGTCCATCCTATGGAATGGAAGGTGAAGAAAGCTGTGCACTCTCTCCCACTGTCAACTTTGATGGAAGTCAGAGAACAATGGACTAGGATGACCTCTTGGGTTCCTTTGGTTTCTTCACAGGCTCTCGGGGGTCACACAGTTCCTAAAGTGAAAGAAAGAGATGTTAGCTAAGTTTTTCATTTTTATTGGGAAAATAAGACAAGAAATTTAGCTTGTCTGGGCAGATATAGGATCTGAATATCCAGATTTCTACTCTTGTTCATTTAATGTATACACTGTCTAACAAAATGGCCAAATGTTATACATGTAATTAAGTAGTGTTATTGTCTCTTTGTCTTGATAATTATGTTTGTTAAATAATCAAATGGTAGAGAAGTTTTCAATGGAATTCAAGCTTTCTTTGATGTAGCATGATTAAATAGTTTCTGTTGAAGTATCAGATAAATCATAACAAGTAACACCAAATGAAATTTACTGGTTCCATCAAGGACACTCTTTCACTTTTACTGAATTTTTGTCCATTTAATACAATGATTCTTAATTATATTTAGGTCCCCTCTCCTATCTGCACCCTTCCATAGCTCACCCACAGGATTTTATGCATTCTGTCATAAAATGTCAAGGCCCATGGAATCAAGTTTGTATACCCAGATGTCCCACAGTGTGAGTTAGTTCATCCACTGGAGCCTCTTCAGCCTATCTAGTTTCACTCCCTTAAAGAAAACCAGCTCTGAATCACCCAGCAGTAATCAGTTGCCAATAGTTCCTCAGCTAAGGTCGGGGTGAATTGGTAAATTTGAATAATAACAGTGAAAATGAAAACCTGAGGAATAACCATTGCAGTAGAATGAGGAAGAAATCTTACAATAATTTGAATCTAATTTTTAACATGAGAACTGTAACACAATGAAAATGCCATGTTATAAGTCAAATTTCATGGGTCTGAGTTAATCATGCATTTACTTTTCTCATTCATTAACTGTCAGTTGGAAACTATATTATAATTGGTACTTTTGTAGGGATACTTTTAATTTCTGTACCTACAGTGTATTGACAATTGTTAAAATTTTTACAAAATTATATAATAACAGAAAGAACTTATTAGCATCATCTGGACTTATGGGAGCTGGGGTTTTACCGGACAGTTGCCTGCCTTCAGAGGAGCAAATATGAGTTACACTTTGTCAATTCCTGGGCAAATCTCCGATAGTGAATTTTGTCTTTCCTGTGTATATAATGTATTACATTTATTGATTTGTGTACGCTGAACCATCCCTACATCTCTGGAATGAATCCAACTTGATCATGGTTAATGATCTTTTCTATATGTTGCTGAATCTGATTTGAAAGATTTCATTGAGGATTTTTGCATCGATGTTTCATCAGGGGGATTGGTCTATAACTTTACTTTTTATTGTGACTTTATAAAATTTGGGTATCAGGATAACAAAAATTTGGCGACAGACCTTTCCTTTCTGCTTTTTGAAATGGTTTTAAAACCACTGGTATTAGTTCTTTAAACGTCTACTAGAATTTACCAGTGAATCCATTTGGGCCACTTTATTTGGTGGGAATGTTTTTGTTGTTGTTGTTACTGCCTTGGTATCATTCCATAGCTCCAGCTGGTCTGGAGCTCTGTGTATAGATCAGGTCGGCCTTCATCTCACAGAGATCTGCCTGCCTCTGCCTCTCAAGTGCTGGAACTAAAGGTGTGCACCACTAGACCCAGCTTCATTCATTCCTTATAGATTCATTTAAGCTTGGCTAAATGTTGGTGGATCATAGGTACCTAGAATTTTATCTACTTCTTTTAGACAAGCTCAGGAACATCTATTGTGGTTTGGCCATAGATGCAATTTCTTTTTAATTCTCTAACTTAGTAAAGTGTGACTTTAAAAGATATTTCCTAATGGCCCAGACCCAGAAAGACAAATGTCACAGGTTTTCTCTCATTTATGGATTCTAGCTTTGAACCTTTAGGTATATGTGTTTCATTTGGAATATCTATAGAGGATACTAGTAAGGGAAACTAGGCAGGAAACTAGCAAGGGGCTACAGGTGTAGGGTTCTGGGGGATGTGTCAAGGGAGGGGAGATGAATATAGTAAAGAGGGAAAAGAGAATAATGAAACAAGAAATGTTAAAAGGGGTTGGGGGTAGGAGGGCAGGGTAGAGGAAGGGTTATGGGAAGGGATAAATAACACTAACAATCTTTTGAAAAAGTCACATGGAAATGTAATGTAGAAGCTTCCTAAAATATATGTATATGCATATATAAAAATAGGAGTTACCTATAACAGATGGAGATAATATCCCTGTTAGGCATCACAGACTAGCAATTAAAAGCCCATTACCAGGAATGGGTTACCTCTTTTGAATTTGTTGGTCAGTAGGTGCCATAGACCCTCAAACATTACAGGCTGTAGTCATTTCTCTTCATTACCTTCAATAACTGATAGTAAGAGCCTGCAGCTGAAGACACCACATACTTGAGGCATAGAAAACTGAGAAATGAAGCTGGTATTGATCTGTAAGTTTCATCACTACTGACTAACTTGCATAGTGCTGAAAGATTATGTGCACACTTCCAGAGGAGAAAAGTAATCCTTTCCAGTAAGGTTCCAGTAGTGAACCTTGCAAGCTATAGTAACTGGCCTGGTAAAATATGCCCACCAGTACAATAGTGGTACAAATGTTATTAGAGTAACCAATACTTTATGATTTGATTTAAAGGGTGGAACTCCTGACACTGTTATTGGGTTCAAGAACCTGTTGCTAGACAGGTTGTAGGTCCCAGGAGAGAACCTAATACTAGTACTCACCTAAACTGGCATAGTATAAACTGACTCCTCATGACTTATTTCTGTATTCAGATTAGTGCACCTTTTAACCCTCACCAGAGAAGCTTCTTTTTACAGGCAATGCCAAGTAACACAGAAGCCCACAATTGGTCCACTTACAGAGGCTAAGAGACCATAAAATGCTCAGCTATAATTGGGACATCTATATCACATCCCTCTCACTAAGTCCTACATATTTTCATGGGAGAGGGGGGGCAGAAATACTGTTAAGAGCCAGATGTGGTGGGGGACTAAAATGAAGCAGTGTTTTCCAGACACAAGAGAGACACAGTTGAACATATGAGCTCACAGAAGTTGATATAGCATGTGCAAAACCTGCAAGAGATGAAGCCAGACAAAATTCCAGCACAGATGGAGGAGGCAGGCATGAAGTGCTGCTCATAGCTCAAGACCTATTGCAATTGATAGCTACAAGTAGAGGGAAAATCAGTTTCCTTAAAAGGTGTAGCCCCTGGTATGTTGATGATACTTCAGTGTAGCTACACATGTACGAATAGGTGGGCAGCACACACTGGACTCCATGGCTTTAAAAAATAAAAAAGGACACAAAGTTGGGTGGGTAAGTAAAGAGGAAGTAAATCTGGGAGGAGCTGGGAAGGGGAATATCCTCCAAATACATGTATGAAATTCTCAAGAAATTAATAAAAAACATTTTTAAATGATATGCCAGATGCTGGATATTAAGCTACAGGGTTGGGATTTACACTTCTGCGTTGGATTTTGCTTTCTTACTATGCTCTAGTTCTTCCCTTTTGGGATAAGAAACTAGAAATATTTCGTATTTTACAAGAACCCACAATTAAGAGATTTTGGGTTTCAAAAGAGACCTGGAACTTTCAAAGTGCTGAAAAAAAATTTTTTGGTCCTTTTTGAGACGGGGTCTTCCTGTAGCCCCAGCTGTCCTGGAACTCACTGTGTAGACCAGTCTGGCCTTGAACTCACAGAGACTTGCCTGCCTCTGCCTCCCAAGTGCTGGGATTAAAGGCATGCACCACCATATCCAGTGCTGAAAAAAATTTATTTTAAAACCATACTTCACATACAGCAATACAAATTCCATATTAAGTAACACTGTAGTAGAATTATTTGGAATAGTTTTAAACAAAAGAAAAAAGTTTACAAAATAAAGAAAAAAAATCACATTGCTTAAGTGAGTCAGTACAGAAAATATATTCAGTGAATAGTCATGTTTAATTCCTGTGGTACCAATGGTCAGCAGAGTTTTTTAAAATGCCCAATTTTCAGTCACTGCCTCAAAAGGATGACACATGTTGTGTTCTTGATGAAATGCAGAATAATTTTTGCTTCTTCAATATACAGAAAAGTTGAATTCACATGTCCACCATGAACAAAAAATCCAAAGACTATGTATTTTTGAAAAATGACATCCTTTCTAAATATTATAGTATACCCACACATGCATTTGTTTACAATATACATGTATACATTATAGACTAGGATCCACATATGAAGGAGATCATACAATTTTTTACTTTCTGGATTGGGTGACTTTAGTTAATATCATACGTTCTAGGATCTATGATCCTGCAAATTTTGTGATTTAGTTTTTCTTAAGAGCTGATTAATTTCATTTTATATATGTACAAGATGTTTATAATCCACTCATCTGTTGATGGATGGCTAGGTTCTTCCATTTCCTTGTCATAGTGAATAGAGCAGCAATAAATATGGGGGTGCAAATATCTCCAAAGTGAAGCTTAGTGCTCTCTGGGCATGTGCTAGGTCATATAGTAGTTCTATTTTAATTCTTTGAGGAAACTTCAAACTGATTTCCATAACAGCTATATTAATTTTCACTCCCACCAGCAGTGAATAAGAGTTCCTCTTTTCCACATTATCTCCAAAATTTGATGTCAGATTTCTTGATGATAGCTATTCTGACTGAGATAAAGTGATATCTCAAAGTAATTTCAATTTGCTTTTCCCTTATAACTAGGGATGTTGAAAAACATTTTAAAATGGTTGTTAGCAATTTGTTTTTCTTTTTATGAAAGCTATTCATTAGCCTATTTGTTGATCTGTAATTTTATTTCCTGGATATTTAACTTTTGCAGTTCTTTGTATATTCTGGATATTAGCCCCTTGTCTGATATATAGCTGGTAAAGATTTTCTCACAATCTGTAGGCTGTCTATGTGTCCTGCTGATAGTTTCCTTTCCTATGCAGAAACTTTTAAATTTCATATAGTTCCATCTGTTGATACGTGAACTGGTTTCTGTGCTATTGATGTTCTATTCATAAAGTTCATGCCTACTCCAATGTGCTGCAGAGTATTATCTATATTTTTATCTTGGGGTTTCAGGGTTTCAGTTTTTGAATTAAAGTCTTTGTTCTACTTCAAATTGATTTTTATACAAGGTGAAAGTTTTCAATCTAATTTCATTCTTCTGTAGGTAAAAATCCAGTTTTGCCAACATCATTTATTGACTAGGCCATCTTTGTTCTGGTAAATACTAAGACAAAGTATTGACATTCTTAAAGACTGTGGGACTTTTAAAGTTGTGCTGTTTTATATTATAATATTAACATGAGATCTTGAGGACAAGGAATTGAAAAGCTTTGGTTTAAAAGTGATGTGTTTGATCCAGAGAGATGGTTCAGTAATCAAGAGCATGTACTGTTTTTGCAGAAGACCTAAGTTCAATTCTCACACCCACATCAGGTGGTTCTCAAGCGTGTATAGATCCAGTTCCTAGTTAGCCTTTGTCAACTTGGACTGCTGTGAATGAAAGTTCCTGAAAAGAAGCCCATTTTCCACTCAAGCTTCTGTAAGGCTGACTAATTTAAATTCAATAATGTAGAGAGGTTAGAATGTTACAAGTCCAGACCCAAATTATCTTTGGACTATTGGGGCATCTTAACTCCTTTAGTATCCATTTATTATCTATTTCTGTCTTTGTGACCATAAGGTAAAACTTTTGGAATGTAAGAACAGGTCCCTAGTTTCCAACTAACCAAAGAACTAAGAATTATATCCAAATCTGAGGCCTATAGCAAATTGTCAACACATTACTATAATCTGCCTGACTGATGTTTCTGACAGTGTATTTGAAAAGTGCCTTAATTTATTAATTTATTTGTCCAGGTACCATAAAAAGTTCATCAAATGTTACCATGTTGGAACATGTAATTTGGGGTAACCTAAGCTTGATCTCAGGCTATGATTGCTCATATTTGGCTGCAGAATAAACTACCTCTTATCTTTTGAGATGCATTTTCATTTTGTTTGTTTCTTGCACTGACACAGCATAGAGTCATCTAAGAGGAAAAGCCTCAATTGAGGAATTTCCTAGATCAGATTGGCCCATGGGAATATCTGTTTTGTTTTGTCATTGAAATAGGCAGGCCCAGCCCACTATGGACAATACCATCTAACAATCTCTGGTATCTCTGCTCTGGATAAAGATCCAAGTTTCCTGTTTCACTGGTCAATCACCTGGTCATAACACCACCTGTAGTAAGGGGGATTCACCTTAACTCATGCTAAAGAGATGGGTGCAATACCTACTGTGTTAATGAGATGGTGGACTTTTCCTGCCCTGAATCCCTGCCTCTTACTGCAGTTCTTGTGGATTGGGGTCACATATTTACTTACTGTCTGTAAGTCTTGCCTGCTTTTCTGAAATTTTCAGAAAACTATAACCACTCCTTTTCTTCTTTATCATTCTTATTCTAACCTTGCTTTCCTTAACACTTTGGGCTGCCCTAACATTTTCTGAGTCTTTATCTTTTTTTCTACAACCCCCTTTTCCTCCTTGACACGTGTCTCTCTGACCACCACGCAGTCTCTAAACTAACAAGGCTTTATGTCTTTTTTCCTTCTCCCCTCCATTCTCCTCTTCAAGGTAGCTGCAAAGATGAGATTATGGGTTGTGTGCCCTGAGGTTTTTTTTTCCTTAAATTCTAATAAAATTTCCCTAAAGCTTCCATTTGAGTCTATTCTAAAATTCTTTTATGAATCCTAGGGGATGCTGTTTCTCTCGTTTCAGTGGGTTGTATCAAGAAGTTAGCTAAGTTAGCCAAACATGAGCTGGTGAGTGGACCAGCAAGCAGAATTTCTGTATTTTTCCCTTCTTTGGATTTCTGCTTGAGTTCCTGCCATGACTTCTCTCCATGATGGACTCTGACCTGGAAGTGCAATCCAACAAAAGCTTTTCCTCCCCTAAGTTGCTACTTGTTAGTGTTTTACCACAGCAACAAAAGGGAAGTAGAACAGACCCCTTTATTCTTTTCAGTGTAGCCATGTTAAGTATGTTACAGAAAAATCAGAGACTAACACCCAAAGATAGGTAAGGAGAGGGAGTTTAATTTCTTGCTAGAGGGACTGACCCACAGATCCTTCTGTAAAAGAGTGAGACCCCTTGTTCAAGTTTTGAGGGGCTTTTATACACCTATGTGAGGAATGGAAGCCAAAAGGTACATAGCATATGCGTGATAATTAAGTAAGGTAACATAAGGCCAAAAAGGAAAGGAGGGAGGAGGGAGGGATTCCTGCTCACCTCCCCCATTTCTACCTCCAGGCTTTTCCTGCTCTAAAGTCCTTAATTACCATCACACTGTAAAAGCTTTTAGCATCTGCTGTGCTCTTCTATTTCCATTATAAGTATGCCTCCTTTTCTTTGTCCTTCAACATTCCTCTCTGTGATTAGCTTCTTGGGATCCCAGGAACCAGGGCTTTTGTTCCAAAACTCCTGTAACAATCTTACCTTATTTGGTCCATTTGATATTTCCAATGATGCCATACTGATATATCATTGTTAAATCAAAACTTTAAGATTTTCTTACTTTCCTGCAAATCTCCTTCCTCTGTCCCAGAATCCCATCTAGAATACAGTTAACGTGCTGAAACCACTGGGAAAGGATCACTCAGACTCCAAGTGTTCTGAATTAGCAGAATTTTATTTAGCTTGCCAGCGATTGCACTCTCTCTATCAGGATTTTTGAGAATGCAGTTCAGACTCATTGGAAAAATAAAACTTTTTAAAAACATTTTATTTATTATTTTTATTCTATGTGTATGTCTGCATATAGGTAAGTGCGCCCATGTTGTGCAATGCCTGTGGAGGACAGAAGAGGCTGTTGGATCCCCTGGAACTGGAGTTATGGACAGTTGTTAGCTGCCATGCGGGTGTTAGGATTCAAACCCCAGTCTTCTGCAAGAACAGCCAGTGTTCTTAACTATTGATCCATCTCTCCAGCCCCCAAGATAATAAAGCTTCTAAAGACAAAATCCATATCCTGATGGGTTGGTAGAAGATTTACTCAAAAACAAGGAGTCCTCACATTTGTTCCTGTAGGTGGGCAAGCAAGCAGTTACAGAAGCCAGATGAGTCTTAACTGGAACCTCTGGGATTATATGGGTGTGTTCCTCTGGGGTCAGCTCTTCCTGGAACTGTGGGCCACAGGCCAGGGTAGGGTCTGGGATGGCTCACCAAGATGGCAGTCTTACACAAAATGGAGGCGCTCAGGCTATCACAATACCAAATAGCATTGACTTATCATGAATCTTTCCTTATGTTCCTCTGGATTGAGACTTTTTTCATTGTATTTTTAATTTGCATTTCTCTAATGATATTCTTCATGTGCCAGAATACCTTTTCTGCTGAAATGTTGGTTTGAAGCTTTGTATCTCTTACTGGATTTTTTTTACAAAAATTACTGAATTTCTAGATACAATCCTTTTATTAGATACATTATTTGCAAAGATTTTCTCCCAGCTGTGTCTTACATTTTTATTTTCCTATGTTTCTTTTGAAGAACAAAAATTTTTGTTGTAATTTTGATGATATTAACTTTATTAATCTTCCTCATGTGGTTCATGCAATTTGTGCCTTTATGAGAATTCCTTGCCTAACTCTAAATAAAAATAATGTTTTCTGTAGTTCTCTATTTTACTTTTATTGTTGTGATAGTTCTGACTCTGGGATTATAAGATACAGTCATACACCCCTTTTAGAGTCTAATTAACAAAAAGAAGTGGTGAGGAAGCAAGGAAGAACTTATTTTCAGTATGGCCCAAATGAAGAAGGTTAGTAAGTAAGAAATCTGTTGTTCTTTATTTGGACAATAACCCCAGAATGAAGAACAGAGACAACTTAGGAGTTAAAAAGGTATGCATATGCATAGCAATCTTGATCATGCTGTGGGGGTCCTGCAAGCAGGGATATGTACATATACATGTTGCAAGTCTGGCTCTGCTGGTTTCACTACTTCTAAAAATTTGGAGAAATTTCAGTTCCCAGTATGAGAAGGAACTGGGAAAGAAAAGACAGCAGATCTAAAGTCCAAAATGGATTCAGGCAGAACAGGGACTGGGTACTACTTAAAACCCCCAAGTTAAAAGGAATCCCTGTTATAATATGCGTTTTCATATTTAGGATTTTGGAATATTCTTAACTAAAATTTTCATAATTGATTTAAATTCTGTATTTTGTGCAAATGTATTTCAGTGTAATTTTATGCCCATAGCAACTAAAAAGGATGTGTTTAAAATTCTTGGTGATCCAATACTCTTTCATTTAGGTCTGTTCACTGCCTATAACAAAAAGCTGAAGCTTTTTCCATGCCAGCATTACCCTTCAATTTCTCTTCTCTCTCTCCCCCCTCATATCCATATCCATACATATATTATATATGCAGTTGATGTCAAAATATAGCTCTCATCTTGAAGGGAATGAGAGATAGTTTATTCTGGAGTCAAATACTAGTGACCATGCCTGGGAACACAGATTCAGGTTCCCCTAAATTCCATGTTTCAATGTGATAACAGTTTCATGAAGCTTTTATAATAACAAAACAAAGAAAGCTATAGATCAAGACACTTTCAAGCACATTGGTGGAGACATCAGAGAGGTGGATCAGAGCAAAGCAGGGCAAATTCTGCTATAGGCCTTAGATGCTATTGACCGGCTTCTTAGCCTTTGGGTTGGTACAAACTGGTAGTCTGCTACATTAGTACATTCCAGGAAGTTTTTAATCTGTTAGTCACAGGCTGTTGGGTTATATACAGAGGTGGGTAAGAAGTGGCTATTTAGGAGGCTAAAGATGACCCAAGATAAATGATAGTTAGGTTCTGAACCTGCAGCATTCAAAACTCTCTACAGTCATTGAAGTTCTAAACAACTGTTCAGCCTTGCAGGAGGTTCAGTTGAAGATGCAGCCTTTTATATCCCCCCTGGAGGAGGCGAATATATCTATATCTATAACATCTATATCTATATCTATATCTATATCTATCTATCTACATCTATCTATCTATCTATCATCTATCATCTATCTATCTATCTATCATCTATCTATCTATCTATCTATCTATCTATCTATCTAATCTATCCATCCATCTATCTATCTATCTATCTATCTATCTATCTATCTATCTATCTATCATCTATCATCTATTTATTTCTCATGTCAATCATAGTTCTTTGGTTGCAAACACTAGAAACTGATTCTCCTTCTTTAAGTAAAACAGGTATTTCTTTTGGAAGAATGTGAGAGAGTTGAAGAACCAGTCTTCAAATAGAAGAGGACAATGCTCCAAAAAGGTCTTGGATGTATCACTCCCTCTACTCTCTTTGCTATCAACTTCCACAGCAGTAAATGACCTGAAAGCCTTATGAAGTGAAGTTCACAAGAAAAGAACCACACCTATTGTTGAAAATTCGACAAAAATTCTATGTTGAAGAGTCTACAAGGCCAGTTAACTGATTAGAACTTCATAATTATGGAGATTTATACAGATCCAGCTCCAAATTATCTTGGGTTATTTTTAGTCCCTTTGGTAGTCATTTATTTTCTACCTCAACAACTGACCTAAAATCCTTTTCACTATCATTCAAAACCATTGAAATGAATTCCTAGATCACACACTTACAGTAACCCAAAAGGCTAAAATGCCATCATACATCATCTGAATGCTATAGAAAATATTTCCCTGCCTCACTGTGACTTGGTTTTGTCATGTCCCCATGAACGTATTTGATAAATAGTCTGAATTTTTTTCCTTTCTTTTTTTCTGTTACTATAAGAGTTCATGTAACAATTTCCACACTAGAGTGTGTTATTCAGAACTGAATCTGAGTATCTTCCTTGGCTTATGGTCACTAACATTTGTCTTTGAATAAGCTATCTCTTATTCCCTTGGAAGTAAGAGCTATATTTCATGTTGACAGATTCTTGTTCTTTTTATTTTTTTGTATGTTAGAGTAGTGGTAGAGGACTTGCGTGTGTGTGTGTGTGTGTGTGTGTGTGTGTGTGTTTTCTGTATGCACAGTGTAGCTTTAAATCCCTTTTAACTTTTATGTATTTTCTTTTCCATTTCATATACAGAAATGATTTGTAAATAGGTAAGTCTATCTTTAAAAGTGAAAAGTCTTGCCCAAATTTGTCATTAAAAAATAATCAGACAGTTAATTTTTAAGAAAGAAATATACTTTAGGGAAAGAAAGAACTAGAAGCCCAGAAAATTATGTTCCAGCCCATCTCTGGACATTAACTACCTGTGGTATCACAATAGCTCTTTTAAATGATTTGAATCTAAGTTTCCTGATCTATAGAACAAAAATATTCAAATATGTTATGTCAAGTTTTTTCTCTTTTCTGTAATTCAAGTAAGCTTTCAGTATAATTGTTGTTGTGAAGAACAATAGGAAAACTGATCCCAGGTTTCCAGGCTAAATACATAAATTTGAATTTTATTTAAACAAAAAACTGAATTTTAGACCTACTAAAAGTCAATTGTTTGTATAGAATTCAAGACTAATTAGTAGTTCTATATTTTTACTTGCTAACTCTATCTGCATTAAAACTGAGTTAGAAGCCAGGTATAGTGGTACAAGCCTTTAATCCCAGCACTCAGTAGACAGAGCCAGGGGGATCTCTGTAAGATTGAGGCCAACCTGGTTTACATAGGGAGTTCCCAATCAGCTGGGGCTACAGGGAGACCCTGTTTCAAAAAGACAACAAACCAAAACAAACAAAAAAAATCAGGTGTATATATACATGAACTCTTCACAGGGAACTAATTTATCAGCAGAAGAAAGATGCCCAGATTCTTAGATTAGTATTTTCACCCATTTCCTTTTAAACTCAAATTATAGAAGTTTCATTATAACTTTTCATTATATGTAAGGGCTCCTTTGTTTATAAGATTATCTTAATTTTATCCTTTTTACAGGAGAATAATTTTTTATTCACACAAATATTTTTCACTGTACTCCTTGAATCGGTTTTTAAATTGTGCAACTTGTGTCTAGTATTCCCCTGAGAGTTTAAATATTTTTTCTAAGTAGCTTAATGGCTTGCTGACTGAAATGAGTATTTTACCTTATTGGGAACTGAAGTTTACTCTATCAATAAAACCCATTGGCTTTCTTAATCTCCTTTTTTTTTGTGCTCTTATACCTATTAATCACACAGAAGCTGCTTATCCTTTATCATCTTGGCTTTGATGGATACTTTATGTAATAAGACTCGACCTTCAGAACTGAGTTATCACTTGGGGATGCCTGCTTAGGAAATTCCAATAACTGAACAACCACAATACTGTTGATATATGAGCTATTTTTTGTTAATGCTTTCCACACTACATGTACTAAAATGACAGAATATCTTTATCCTGTCTCTGAAATTTGCAGTTGATTTATTTTATCTTTGACATATAAAGTATGAGAGCTAAGTCAGAACAAGGATTTCTTGTTTGTAAGTCATATTCTAGGTGTTTGAGGGCATGAATGCTTTTAAGGAAAATAATTAATTTATTGACAAGTGTAAATTGTCTATGTAATGGCTCAGATATAGGCAGTATGAATAATAATCTCTCTTCAGCTGCTATGACTTTGCTGTCAGAAAATGCTCCAGGGCAAAGCCAATACAGCCAAATGAAAACACGGATCAGTCATATGCTCGATGCTTGGTAAAAAAGAAGTGAATGTGATGGACAGTTACTTGATTGCACTGAACTCAATTCAAAAAGTAAATGAATTTTGGGGATGTAGAGGTGATATGAAGCTTATAAAATGGAATTTCCTAGTGAATTTGTAAGAAAACTGAAAATTCAACATTGATTTTACTAAGTATTTCTAAAAGTCATAAACAGAAGAAAAAACTGTGAGTTGCCATTTAAACATTTCCTAAGTTCATTTAGTAAACCAGATTCCTAATTTGTCTGCTGCAGATGGATTGCTGTGAGATCAAGGCCATCCTGGAATGGTCTACATAGTGAATTCCAGGCCAGTTGGGGCTGCATAGTGAGGCCCTATCTAAAAAGAAAAATAATCTTTTTTTTATTGAATCTTTGAGAACTTCATACAATGTATCAGATGTCTCCATCCCCCCAGCCTCTCCCATGGCACACCAAACTTCCTGTTCTCCACCTATCCTTGCCCGATGAGTCCAATAGTGTTGTCCAAATACTTTTGGGTGTGGAACCTGCCCTGAAGTATGGTAATGCAAGGGTCACACCCTTGAGGAAAACTAACCCTTCCCATTCTGGCAGCTACCACATGCCAATAGCCCCACAATTGGGGTGGAACCCCCTTCTCACCTTTACCTCTCCATGCTGACATTTTATCTGGCTTGAGTCTGAGTAGGTCTTGTACATGTTCTTTCAGCTGCTATGAGTTCATATGTGCAACTGCCCTGCTGTCTGGAAAGTTTTCATGTATCCCAAGCTGACTTCAAATTCACTATGTGACCAAGGATGACCTTGAGCTTCTGATCCTCTAGTGCTTGGGCTACAAGTGTTATTTGGGACAGCATGCAATTATTGCACCAACTAAGCTACATTCCCTCGTCCTTCAGTCAATAAAGAATATTTTATTATATATTTTCCCAAGTCCTATTTTTTCCTCATAAATTTATTTAGTAATTTAAAGTAAACTTAAAAATTATAGTACTGAACTTTAGTAAATGTTCTTTTTTAATCTTATAAATTTAGTTTATACTTTATTATGTTGAATTTTTGAACAAATACTTCATGTAGGTCTAAAGGAAATGGAGTCAATAGCCTCAACTTACCACCATCCAAAATTGTCATAACATTTTTTTCCTTCTGAGAGTTCCATGATGTAATGGAATTTTTTCCTTGAACTTTCTAACCCCACTATCTACCTATCAAAATTTATTTACTACCAGAGTTGCATATAACCAAAGCCTCACTAAGAGTGTTTGAAAAGTTTGTTTTCAACTTTATACCTTTAATTTTTAGAGGGCTGTGGAGATGGTTCAGTGGTTAAGAGCACTGGCTGCTCTTGCAGAAGAAAGACCCAGGTTTGATTCCCAGCACCCACATGGCAGCTAACAACTGTTGCAATTCTAGTTTCTGGGCAATCTGATGCTCTCTTCTGACTTCCATGGGCATTGCATGACACAGGTGCACTTACATATATGCAGGCAATACAC
>NW_008360322.1:2881149-2896679 GCF_000622305.1 Nannospalax galili
CATAAAAAATAATAAATAAGTGAAATAAATTTTCACAGGCATTTCTCTTCCTCCACCTGATCTCATTACTTGATTGGACCACAAGAGCAGCCTTCTAGCAGCCTCTCTGTTGCTTCCAGCCTTCCTCCCCCACCAAAAGACAATGTGATTGATCATTCCCAGGTTCATAGTATCAGCAGATCGGACCTGCTCCTCTACCTCTGAGATTTGATTTCCAGAATGTTAAAAAAAAAAGTGTTCCTAGAGGGGACTAGAGACATTGCTCAGTGGTTAAGAGTACTGATTGATCTTGAGGAGGACCCAAGTTTGGTTTCCAACACCCACATAGAGGTTAACAACCTCCAGTAATACAAGTTCCAGGGAATCCAATGCTCTCTTCTGACCCCTGTGGGCATTATGCTTACATAATGCAGGCAAAATACTCCTATACATAAAAGTAAATAAATAACATTTAAATCCTAAAAAAATGTTTTTAGAGAATGTCAACGTTTTATTTAACTCAATAACAAATTTGGCTTAAAAATAATATAACACCAAATATATTTGCAATCGATAAAAAATAAATACATTGTGCATTAGTCACTTTTCTGTTGCTGTGGTAGAAACACTGACCCAAGCAATTTATAGAAGGAAGAGTTTATTTGAACTTATGGTTCCAGGGGAATTACAGTCCATCTTGGCAGGGGGGGGGGCATGGTGGCAGAGGTGGCTCGAGGAGGAGCAGAAGCTAAGCTCTCACATCACCATGCAGGCACAGGAAGCAAGAGGGCAACTGGAGATCTGGCAATGCTTAAGAACTCTGTAAGCCCACCCCCAGTAACATGCTTCCTCCAGGGTAGCCACACCTTCTAAAACCTCCCAAAACAGTGCCACCACCTGGGGACAGAATGTACAAATACTTGGAGCCTATGGGGGACATTATCATTTAAACCACCACATTCCACCCCCTGGCCCCCATAGGCTCATAAACATATAAAATGCAAAATGCATTTACTCCATCTTTAAAAGTCCCCATAGTCTTTATCAGTCTCAATACTACATCTCAATACTATTTAAAAGTCTACAGTCCAGTCTTTTCTGAGACTCAGGTAAATATCTTAACTGTAAGCCTCTATAAAATCAAAAGACAAATTACATACTCCCAACATACAGTGGAACCAAATACACATTACCATTCCAAAAGGGAGGAATGGAGGCATAGTAAGGAAATACCCGACAAAAACAAGACCAAAAACCTGCAGGGAAAATACCAAATCCAGTAGCTCCACGTCCAACTTCTGGGACTTTACTTCCAAAGGCTTAGATGGCTTAGACTCTCTAGTTTTGCTGCATGCAACACACCTCTCTCTCTTGTGCTGGTACCACTCCCTTTTCTCAGCAGATACCTCACAGCTCTGGCATCATGAAATTCTTGGGGTCTCCATTGCCAACCAGGCTTCACCTTCACAGCTTCAGGCCTATCAGGGCCTTCTCTAGGCAGGGGAATCCCTGCTTCACGCTACCTGGCCTCCAAGGCTCTCTGAAACCTCGGAGGAAGAATTGATGACCCTTCACTCTTCCATCTTTCATGTCTCTAAGGCCAGCACCAGGTGAATGACACTGCCAAGTTTGACTGCAAGTTTGGGATGGACTCCAGCCTGCTTTATCCATTTTAGAAGCTTTTCTCTTCCATGGACCCTGCAGCATTTTCCTTTCACAAGTTAGAGGCTTAACTGGGTGTGGTCTTTCCCTGGAGGCACTCTCTCCATTGTTTAAGTTTGAATCTCTAGGCCCCTCCTTAATCACTTTAATCTCCTTAATCATCAATGGGATCCTCTCCATCATATGCCAGGGCTCCAACATTTATCTTCCTAGTGCTCTTTTTCAATCCAAACTATATTTCTGCCCTATTTTCTCTTTTTCACTATAGATCTGCATAATATTCACCATTAATAGCCATGCCACCATTTTTGCATTAGGCGGTCTTGAAATTTCTTCTGCCAAAGAAATTAGTCCATTACTTTTCAACTTAGCCTCAGGCAAGCTTTTTGGTTGAGGGCAGACTCCAGCTAGACTCTTTGCCAAAATATCCCAAGTGCTGCTCAAGTCCTTATTTCCCTCTGGAACTACACTGTTCTCAGCACTACTTTCTTCTAGGCCCCTACTAGAATGGCCTGTTAAGCTCTGCTTACAGCAATCAACCACTTTTCTAGCCCAAACTTCCAAAGTCTTCCACATTTTTCCAAAACCCCACATGGTCAGGTTCTTCACAGTCAGCAGCCCATTCTCTGGTACCAATTACTGTATTAGTCACTTTTCTGTTGCTGTGATAGAAACACTGTCCTAAGTAATTTATAGAAGGAAGGGTTTATTTGAGCTTACGGTTCCAGGGGAATTACAGTCCATCTTGGCAGGGAGGGAGGAGGAGCAGAAGCTAAGCGCTTACACAGGCACAGGAAGCAAGAGGGTGACTAGAGATCTGGCAAGGCTTAAGAACTCTCTAACCCCCAGAGACGTGCTTCCTCCAGGGTAGCCACACCTTCTAAAACCTCCCAAAACAGTGCCACCATCTGGGGACAGAATGTCCAAATACTTGGAGCCTATTGGGTACATTATCATTCAAACCATCACATTCCAGGAAGCAAAAGAGCAGGCATAGGAAGCAAGAGGGCGACTGGAGATCTGGCAAGGCTTAAGCACTCTCTAAGCCCACCCCCAGTGACGTGCTTCCTCTAGGATAACCACACCTTCTAAAACCTCCCAAAACAGCACCACCATGTGGGGACAAAATGTCCAAATACCTGGAACCTATGGGGGACATTCTCATTCAAACCATCACACACTGGAAAAATACATCCTAAATTAGATACTATATTGGTTAAGGGCCAGAGGGAAATGAAAAATACTCATTTATAGAGATGCAAAATGTTTAGTGTTAATCATTGGCAAACAGTAACAACCTGTGAGAATCACATGCATCTTTGGAAACTTCTTATATAATTGCTAGATGTCTATGATATATGATATAGTGATTTTTGTACCTTACTTATTAATTATTAATACTCATCTTCACTGGGTGTGCTGGCACATACCTTTAATTCTAGCACTTAGGAGGCAGAGGCAGCCAAAACTCTGTAAGACTGAGACCAGCCTGGTCTGAATGGTGAGCTCCAGTCGAACCAGGACTATAGGATCCTGAGACCCTCTTCATTCACCTGCTACCCCCCAATCCCTCCAGACCCCCACCAATTGCTCTTTTAGCTTCTGTAAAATGCTTGGCTGCTGCTTTAGACATGCCTAGACATGCCCTGGCATGCCCTGACCCCTGCCTGCTATCCCCCCCCTTCCAGGAAACTATAGGTTAAGCAAGCCCAGGGATGAAAACTGCCCTATAAGGTAAAAACAGAGACTCCTGGCCCCACAGGTAACAGTCAGCACATTCCACAGCCCTGAGAATAGCACCTACCAATAAGAAACTTCCAGGGCTGCATCTTATACATCCAATCAGTTTAAAATTATGTTGGTGTGCGCAGGCTCCTTGAACCAACCAAAATGTATCTTCGGTATTCTCCTCCTCTCTTTGTCTAAAACCTATAAAAGGCTCCACTTTCCCTTACTCTGGGCTCTCAGCACAGACCCATTCAGTTGGTGAAGTCTGAGAGCCTGAGCTTATGCCCGAATAAACCATAAACCTTTGCTTGTGTTGGGTCCTCGGCGGTCTTTTGGGGTCCAGTGGATTAGGTACAACAGGACTACAGGGAGACCCTGTCTCATAAAACAAACAACAACAAAAGCCCCTTGCCTTCATATACTCTCTTCTGTATTTACCATGGTTTTCATTTCACTGACCTGCTTTACAGTTTTTGAGGTTTTCAAATGTACTAATCCTTGTGTTTTTAATGTGTTATTCATTCTTCAGATGAGGCCTTCCAGACATATCTTGCAGGGAATATACAGAAGAGAATATCGAATCTGAAGTTACAGGTGGTTATGAGCTGCCAAATAGGGTGTTTGGAGCCAAACCTAGGTTCTCTGTAAAAAAAAAATAAGTGTTATTAACAGCTGAGCCTTCTCTCCACTCCCCTAAAATCCTTTTAAAAATTACAATCTCCAAATCCTGTAATTATTATATAGAAGATATCATATGGCACTCAGTTATTATAATCTTGTAGCATCTGTCAGTGATGAAGTGTCTGCCCTCTAGGACCCTAGGAGAAGTTCCTGTGCCATGGTATGCTCCAGAGCCTAGCAATTTTAATTTTAAATAAAATATTCTGACACTAACAGTCAATGACTCTCACGTTGAAGTATGCTGGGTTAGAAAATTCAAATTTTTAGCAGTCTGCTAGGATATTTGTATTCTGTTTCATGTCATATCTTGATTGTAAAAGGAACACCTTGAAAAACCTGTTTTGGGCATTTTGCTTTCCCTCTTAGGGTCCTACATTAATCTGTCACTCGTTATGTGTGATCATTGAGGGACAAAGAATTATTTAGATTGGGATGGGAAGCCTTGCATAACCTGGAAAATTCAGCAAGAAACCATACTAGCAATAAGCTGCTAACTGAAATGGAAAGAATATTAAAGCTTGAAACTGCTTATGCAACTTTGTTCATGTTCTACTGATGTTTGGTTTCATGGATTTCCATCTCCTGCTTGGGCATGTCAAGGTAATTCTGTAATACATTTGGAAAAACATGTTTTCTCTGTCTGCTACTTACAGTTTTTCTTCACCTAAGTCCAGATGAACAGGTGAGTATAGAATAATTCACCAGGTTTATTGAGACTTGATTGTCTCTTTAGCTTCAACTAAACAAACTGAAATGAAATTTCAGTTGCTGTCTATTGTAAAGGAAACAGAGTTTAGCTCAATCAACTGCCTAATTAAACAAAATTTATAATCTTCAAAGAGATCTAATAGAATGCAAGTTTTTTTTTTCAGACTCATAGTGTCTGAGATATAATTCCCAATTAGTTGGCACACAAAGAAATAGAAAACATTGCACACAACAGATAATGATTTATTGAATAAAGTGACAGCAAGGTAAGGTTCTGCTAACTAGTTAAAGTCAGTGCTGAATCTTGAAATTGTATCTTCTAACTGAATCTCTCTTTTATTCCATGGATTTCCAAATCAAGTACATCTCTAAAATGTTATGGCAGTGTGATGTATTTCTTCCTAGTAAAAGTATCTTCCTCTGATTAAGAATACTATCAAAAAGTAGTAATCCTTAAGATTGCTTGTGTAAAAGAATACTTTAAAACACTATTTTTTTCTCTTTTGTCTTCTTGAAATTGTTAGTTGTTTAATTGAAGTTTTACCTTGTTAATCAAAGTTCAGTTTCTAGCAAGAATATCATCATAGTTTAGCTCTGAAATATCTCCCAAAAGCTCATATATTAATCTTGATCCCTGATATAACCCTGTTAGCGGTAGGACCTTGGGATATGATTGGTAGACAGATAACTAAACAGCCTATAGGAGGTAAGGCCTAATTGTAGAGAGTAAGCCACTGATTTTGTGCCCTTGAAGGCATATTTTATCCTAGGGCCTTTCCCCTCTCTGCTTTTGCTTCTTGGCTGACCTGTTAGAAGCAGCTTTGGTCCACCACTTGCTCCCTGCTGTGACACTCTGCTTTACCAGAGCCAAGAGAAGAGGGACTGAGATGTACAAATCTGTGAACCAAAATCAATCTGTTCACCTTTAAGTTTACTTTCTCAGATATTTTTTTTCCACAGGGACAGAAAACTTACTAATGGATAGCATCAGCTGAACAGTGTCTTTTCTAAGCTCCACAGGAGACATGTGGCTCACTTCTAGAAATGAAAACAGTGTAGAAGTCAGCTCTTCCTGAACTTCTCTGACATTGTCACTACCTACTTTCTGCATTGAAATGGACATTGTTTCTGGTCTGCAAGAGGAATACATTTTCACCTAGTAGGTGAAATACTTGTGTAGAGATATAGTAAAGTACAAATTTTTTAGTCTCTAACAAACTTTCTGAGGTTTTAAATCAGTGACAGCAACCGCTTTCCTCTAGACTTTTGATTATGTGAGGTAAAGAAAATAATAGTTGTTTCATTGACAGCAATAATTTCCTTTATTGTAGCCAAACATACTCCAAACTGACAACTTTATAAGAGAGATTAAATGCATGTATTCCTGTTCATCAGCCCCTGAAAGTCACTTTTCTATTGTTCTATATAGTTCTAAGGGGTCATCTGCTTTAAGATGGGTCATGTAAACAAAACATATATTAAATGTAAGTATTTTTTATGATACTTAGATCTATTTCAGCAATGTTATTGTATATAGGGGATAGGGAAGTGTCATATTGCTTAAAACATCAATGAACAACCCACCATACACTTAGTATGATGTCTGATACCCAAACTAGTGGATAATAGTAATTGCTGGCAAGGATGAAGCCAACTCATTCATTGTGAGTGCAAAATGTCACCACCACTTTAGGGCAGCTTTGCAACATTTATAAAAATAGACATAGTCTTCCTTTAAGACTTTTCAGTCACACTCAAATTCTTATCCACCTGATTGAAAAATTATATCTTCTTAAAAACTTGTATATGAATTTTTATAACAGCTTTACTCATATTCACCAAAAGTAGAAGCAGCCAATGTGTCTTGCATTAGCAAATAGATAAACTTTAGTATATTCACACAATGGGCTACACTTCAGTGGTTAAATCAATGAACGAGCAGACTATATAGAAATACAATTGAATACGAAATACATATTGCTAAGCAAAGGTACTAATCTGAAAAGCAAGTATGTACTGAATCCATTCATAGATGTTTATATCACAAAGTGGATTAATTCATACAAAATAAAACAATAAATTCAGAAATTGATGTATGTCATGGGTCAGTGACCACAATTCAAGCCTGATGGGCTTGGGGGCCCTGAGGTATAGGTGCAGAAGAAATCAGGATGCAGGGGATGCAGAGGCGTGTGAACCAGTGCATGCTTTATTCTAAGAATCAACCTTATTTATAGTACAACAAGAGGAAAAGAAAATGTTCTTCTCAAGCCAAATTATTTCATCATGATATTTACAGTACTTTTATGATATTTGTAGTACCTTTGTGTTCCCCAGCCTCAGCCCTTTTTGGAATCGTACCTGTCCTTCCATGCCTATTAAACATTCTATTCTTTACAAATAACTGTATTAGTTACACAGCCTTGTTATACAAGCTTGCTTATGTACGTTTAATAGGGTTCAAGGAACTGTCAGTCTCGTGACAGAAATCACTGCAGAAGAACATCCAAGTTCTCAGGGAACTGAGGCTTCCCGGTCCAGATCTGAGTTTACTTCAGGTCAGAATTCACTCTAAATTTACTTCAGATCAGAGCTTGGGCCTTCACAGATGTATTCCTGTATGGAATGCAGATTATGACAGAAGAATTTATCTGTATTATAAATGTATGAAACAGCTTGATTGAAGGTGTGAAAGATGTTGAGCTAAGTAACTTTGGAAATGTGCGGATTGCAAAATTAAAGCCCAAATAAACTGTTTAGAAGGGTGGTGTTCATTTCTACTAGTTAGAGTTGTTTTCGAACAGACATAGATTAACAACTCTAAAACCTCTATGCATTTTTATTGGGATTGCGGAGAGAGGGAGCCACATTACAGATGAACAAGGAATAAGCTACAACATGTGCTGCAATGAATTTGAAATGCTGACATCAGTATCAACTCATGTTCAGCTTATGTGAGCATGAATGAATTTGTAGAAATTCTTATTGGTATGCAGATAGAAATATGTGCACAAGTTAGTATACAAATGTAAGTTTTCTTACTCTCAGCTCAAAGAAGCAGCAATACAACAGTGTCAATGAGCAAATTTGGCAGCCAGATTTTGTTTTTAAATGTTGTCCTCCTGTAAGTGAAAGGGGGATCCATGAAGAGATGATTGATTCTAGGACTGGAGCAAGAACTGTACATGATAAGTCTTGACTACCTTTGATGTCATGTAGGAATAACTTTTATAAAAAGGACAGAATCTGAACTACTGACTTTTAATTAACCTTGGCAAACTCAAGGAACCATGTGTCTTGTGACTGAGATGTTTTCTGCGAGCCTCAATTTGGTACTCTACCCTAAAAGATAATGAATGGATATGACTATGTTTGAAAATTAACATAATCATCAAAAATGATGAGCCAGGTGTGATAGCTCTAATTCTAGCACTCAGGAAGCTGAGGCAGGAGAATTGCTGAGATTTCCATGCCAACCTAGGTCACAGTGTGAGACCTCATCTCAAAAACCAAATAAACAAAGAAAATGAATAGCTTAGCAATGAGTCACAATATAAAACAACTGATGCAATGAAATGATTAAATGGAAAAACAGATAAGAATCAGCAAATATTCTATACTGTTATTTTCCCTTCCTGGAGGTAAAATAAACTTCTGGTCCTATACATGTTGATAACAGGACTTCCTTCTGAACAATAGAAACCTGACTGACCGGACCTCAATGTATAATCCAGAATAACAGCATTGGTATCAGTTATGTCAATAGTATACATCCTTCATTTGTGATGTGGTAAGAATATTAAATTTCTTCTGTGTTCATCTTTCGTTAAGGAAAACTCATAACTCTTATTTTTTTAAATTCATTTTTAATACAATTGACACTAAGATGCATATGCATTTCTAATCTCTATATATCTGATTATTACTGGTCACAGTAGGTTACTTTCTGAGCTCCTTGGCATCTGAGCATGGATATAAAGTCATCAGGTAGATGTCAATGGTAATGTTTTCCATATCTACTAATTATTAAGGAGCCAATTTTTATGCTTTGAAGAATTATTATTTTTCTTTTTTCAAAAAAAAATTTATTTATACACCCACTTCCCAGGTAGCACCCTCCCATAGCCTCCCTCCTCCCACTAGAGCCCTTATACTCTGATATCCCTGCTACTGTCTGCTGTGTTGTTGGCACCCCCAGCCATTCCCCACTACTTGCCCTTCTGGTAAAAGGAGGGAGCTAGGGGCTCCTCCCAAGCCTATATGACCCCTGAGGAACAGATCTTCCAACGACCTTAACAGTTAAAATAAATTGGTTTATCTGGACCAACTGTATGGCCTTAAACAACCAAAAGGAAAGTATAAGCAAAGATTAAATGAGCAACATAGCTTCATAAGAATCCATATGTATAGCTAAAGGCTACATAACAAGCAACAATGCCAGACAAGCGATACCTTCTTTTGAGTTGTTGGCCAGGGTGGCCAAAGGGATTCCCAGATAGTAACCCAGCACAGAACTGGGAAAATGAACAACAGCTGACCCCAATCATAACTCTTATTTTAATTAAAAAATATCAGGAACCTCAAATAAGGGATATTCTCTTTAATGTCCAGCAATTACTATTCTAAATTGTCAATTTTAAAAATGTTTGGAGATGTTGTCATAGTCTATAGGAAGCTAAGGAGATTTGACAACTAAATGTAATTTTGGATTTTGGGTGAGATCTTAGAATAAGAATAAAAGACATAAAGTAATAAACTACAAGAACCTGAATAAAGTACGGGCTGTAAACAGTATGTCAATATTGGTCATTAGCTGTGACAAATGTGCCATAATAAATGAAACCAGGTGTGGGGTTACAGGAATTCCATATAAATTTTAAAAAATTATGACCAATTATTACTTGTTAATTTTAAAATCAGCACACAAAGTTACTGGTTTCATTATGACAATTTCCTGTACATGTCATTATATGTCATTATGGTTTGTACTTGTTCACGTCCCCCATGCGTCCTCTCATTCACTCTGCCCTCCTCTTGCTTGTCACCTTCTTCCACCAATACAGCCCTCCTTTGGTTTTCATCACTAGTTTCCATTACCCTCTTTCCCCCATCCTCTTCCTATAAGAGCTCTACTTTTCCTCTCATTGTCTCCTTTCGTGACCTAAGAAAGAAAACAGAGTTTGGTCTTTCTGAGTCTGGTTATTTTGCTTATTAAAAATGTTATAGAAAAATCAGAGACCAACAGCCAAAGTTAGATGAGGAGAAGAAGTTTAATTTTACGTTAGAAGACTGACCCATAGATCCCTCCATAAAGGAGTCAGTTTGGGGGCCTTTTTATATTCATACGTGATGATATGCAATCAAAAGGCAAAACAGCACATACCTGACAATTAAGTAAAAAAGTACGCATGTGGGGGACTGGAGAGATGACTCAGCGGTTAAGAACACTGATTGTTCTTGCAGAAGACCCGGGTTCGCATCCCAGCACCCATATGACAGCTAACAACTGTCTGTAACTCCAGTTCCAGGGGATCCGACAGCCTCTTTTGTCCTCAGGCATTGCACGCGGAGGTGTGCTTACCTACGTGCAGGCATAACACTCATACACACAAAATATATTTTTTAAAAAGTATGCATGTGGTAATGAAGTAAAAGGTAACATATGGCTGAAAAAGTTACAGGAATGAGAAATCTTTGGAGAACAACGACTTCTATCCTGGGTAACCACAGGGTGTGCAGGAGGGGGACTTCTGGTCGCCTCCCCCATTTCTGTTTTTTGTCTCTGGAGCTTTTCCTGCTCCAAAGTTCTTAATAACCATCACATTCCAAGAGCTTTTGCATCCATCTAATGTGCTTTTCTATTTCCATTTTATGATGATCTCCAGTTCCATCCATTTTCCTACAAATGCCATAATTTATTTTTCTTTAAAGTTGAGTAAAATTCCATTGTGTATATGTCCCACATTTCTTAATATATTTATCTTTTGGTGGACATTTAGGTTGGTTCCATTTTCTAGTTATTGCAAACAGTGAAGATATAAACATAAACATAGAGGTGGAAGTAGCTCTGTGGTATATTGACTTAGTGTCCTTTTGTTATATACTCAGACGTGGTGGTTTTGCTTCTACTTTCTTGAGGAACCTCCAAGCAGACTTCCATAGTAGATGCACCTGTTTATATCTCCAACCATCAGAATACATGCTTCTTCTTTCCCCACTGATGGTTGTCAGACTTGATTATTTTTTTCTTTGTGGATGCTGAAAGATAGTATTTCTTTGACCTTGTCCTTTGCCCCCAATATTCTTTCTTCTACTTGGTAGAGTCTATCAGTAATTGTTTCCACATTCTTTGTATGTTTGTTAATTCACCAAGTTTTTCATTTTGAACATTTTTTTCTTTCTTTTTTTTTAAACTTAATAACCACATGATTAGAAGAAGCATTTCATTACAGCTTTAACATATTCAGTAACAATTTTCAGAGCAAGGGTACATCTCTCAAAAGTGGCTGTAAATTTTTAGGATCACAGTTGTATTAATAGAGTTATACAATATTGAACTCAATATAAACCCTGTAAGACATAAAATTGAGTGAGTTTTTAACCTTTAAAGATCCCCATTTCATTTTGAAATATGTTGTTTCCTACATTTTTAATGCTACTAACGCTTAGATGTTTGCACATGTGTCTCTAATCTCTATGTATCTGATTATTACTAATCACAGTTGGTCATACTTGGATCGTTGGCACCTGAGTACGGTATAAAGTCATCAGGTAGATTTCAGTGGTAATGTTTATCACCTCTACTAATTAACATGAAGTGTTTTTATCCTTCCTCCTCAAATATGTCTTGTTTTTAATTTGTTGTTCTTTTGTGTGCGTATCATACAGAACATCCCAGTTCCTTCTATGATGTCTTTTCATCTGTACTGCTGATTGATTCCATTGATCACTGTCCCTTGTTGTTGTTTTTTTTTTAATCTTCACCCTGTATTTTCCTTATTTTAGTATCTTTGGATTCAGTAGCTGGTGGTCCTTGGGGGACGTCATGTCACTATGCACTCCCGTGTTTCTGTGTTAGTGATCTTTGGTGGACGTCATGATGCTATGTGCTTCCATGTTTCCATGTTGTAATTTGTTTGCTTGCTTGGATTCATTGTCCGATTTCATGAGCTTCTTTGTGTTGAGCAGCCTCCTCCTCAAAGCTGGATTCCTAATGTGATTCAGAGGAGACAAAACAAGTTGTTGAAACAGCAGTTACATCACACCACAGAACATACAGAATGACATTTATAATTGATTAAATCCCACTGGTCCATCATCAAGTATCATGAAATAGAAAATGGAAAACATGCTAGGAAGTTAAATATTACTTATGGTAAATCCGTAAATAGTAAAATCAATGAGAGAAAAGAAGTACTTGGGAAAAGTAGAGGAGAAGCAAGGTTAAATAAATGAGTAATAATGTAGAGGATTAGAGAGGAATTTTATAGGGGAAAGAAAAGTTGAAGAATTTATAATGAATAAAAATAGAAAAGCAAAATATTTCAAAAGCAAATATTCATAAATTCAAGAAGGGCAATAAGAAATAAAATACTAGGGGCTAGAGACATTGCTCAGTCCTTAGAAGCACTAGATGCTCTTGCAGAGGACCTGGGTTTGATTCCCAGCACCTAGTCTCCTTTTCTCTTTTTACAGATCTGGGCCCAAAGGGCAATAAGGTAGCCAGTTGCAGCCATGATTCTATGTAAGGGAACTGGTCTGGGTGTACAGGGGTCCCTGCAACCACTTAGTATATAGCCTAGACAATAGGGAGGTCTAAGTTCCCATCCAGGAGTCATTCTACACCAAAAGGAGACCATTCTACTTGGCATAGAGGGTGGAGTTTCCCCAGGGTCATGTTAAACCTATAGTCTCCAGAAAAGCCCTTTTTGCAATTCTTGATCATGCAGTCAAGGGCAGTTGGTTTTGAGGATTTCCCGCCCTTGGTGACTTTCCTGTAACCTAAGTGTCACTGATATCTCCACTCATCAGAAGTTCGAAGCTCCATGCCTAGAGGGATGGCTAAATGCTTAAGAACACCTGCTGTCCTCCCAGAGGACCTGGGTTCAGTTCCCAGCATCCACATGGTGGTTAACAATCATCCATAACTTCAGTTCCAGGGAATCCCACTGCTGCCTTCTGACCTCTTCGGGCATCGCATGACACAGGTGCACTTATGCACATGCAGGCAATAAGCTCATACACATAAGATAAAAATAATAGAATATTTTCTTAAAATATTAGTTTAAAAATAAGAGAAAATCAGAATATCATAAAAGTTATTAGAGAAAAAAGAAAGAGGACCATGGGACAAAAGAAAAAAAATGGAAAGTAAAAATATGACCTAATAATAAAAAAGTATAAACAAAATGAGATAAATGTAGAATATAAAATGAAAAATATATCAAACTTTTAAATACAATAATGTGAAAATACTACTGAAAGTATAATTAAAAGAAAGCAGAATCAGCCAGGCGTGGGGGCACACGCCTTTAATCCCAGCAGTCAGGAGTCAGAGGCAGGTGGATCTCTGTGAGTTCAAGGCCAGCCTGGTCTACATAGTGAGTTCCAGGACAGCTGGGGCTGCAGGGAGACCCTGTCTCAAAAAGACCAAAAGAAAAAAAAAAAGAAGCAGAATAACTAAAGGGGGGGGGAGAACAAAATGGAGCAAAGATGAAAAGTTGGAGCATTTTTTTCTGGGTCCTTGACCCTTGGAGACAGGGATAAGTTGAACTTGTAGACTCCTTTCTTTCCTGTGGTTTATCCCAGTATTGAGGCAGCACTGAGCAAGTGTCATATGTCTACCAGAGCTCTCATTTTGGCTGCTCCTCTTGTTTGCATACCAAGGGCCTCTGCTGACCTTTGTCTGTGAGCTGGGCAACTTCTCATCCTCCCAAGATTCTCCAGATCTCAACCCTGGGGTGGCTAATGGTCAAGGGGAGCAGTGTCTCTGTAGTGTATTGGAAATTTCAGAAACAACCAGGGCACTGAGATCTTTCCAGGCGAAGGACCTATCACCTATCTTCATACTTTGTGGAGCTCCCAAGTATTAATCACCCTCCTAGAGGGATGCATCTCCAATTTTTCAGGATCTGTGGCAGTAATGGGAGATAGGCATCTCTGAGGTTGATCCTCTCACTGTCCTTAGACATAGCGCTACCATACTCCAGAGTTATTTTCAGTTGATGAGCTCTTCTTGCAGTCACCAGGCTGGGGTTATGTGCCTCACAGCCTGAGCTGAGCCTTCTGCAGCTTGTACTTTTCCACTTCTCAGTATCCAGCGGCTCCCTCTTCCCATAGGCACAGCTTAAACCAGGGCTCCCTCACTTGCGCCTGTTCTGTTTCCTGTTCTCAGGTCCACAGCCTCTCAAGATGGCGCCGGCCCACTGTCCACCTCCTCATACACAGTGACAAAATGAGATTCTTTTCTGCTGCTGACCACTCTACCAGAGGAATCATTGTCTCACCAAAACCTGCAAGTGTATTTGAGGATTTTGAGGGATGTGGAATCATCCTGAGGGTAGCCTGCCAGGCTTACCTTTAGGATGAGGACTTTGCTTCTCTTCCTTCCTCTGAGACACCCAGTATCTGGAGCTAGGCTTCTTTTCAGCACAACAACTGTCTTTTTTTCAGCACATGCTATTTTTTTGCCTGTGTGAATTTCCAGACCTCTTCGTGACTCCTCCCTTTAGTGAACCAGGTCACACTAAGACAGCCTAGTAACCACCTTTTCCAGTACTTAATGTACATTTTTTGTGCTGTTTTAAAATAATTCTAAAAATATTCTGAAATGCAATTATTTTAAAATGTATTGTGCAGAGGAGAAGAAAGAGTTCTTAAAATCTAGAAAATGCAGTGTTGGAGTTACATCTGATTTTATTAGTTTGCCAAAGACTAGTTGATTCTGAACTTGGTAAATAAGCATCAGTGAGCACTTTAATGTTATATATTCTCTGGACACTGCTTTTAAGTTTTCTTCCAGTCTGACAAGTCAGTAATCCCAAGAGCAGGATTAATTTGCTCTGTGCTCAGGGAGCCAGAATTAGAAATATGATCAATGTGGTTGTGCTGAAATAAAAACTTGACTTTTCTTCACAATAGACATTTCTCTTGAGTTATGAGGAAATACATCCTGAAGAACAAAAAGAATTTTTACACTTCATAAAAATCTGAAGACTTAAGGAAGCTGAAAGAAAACTTTAAAATTCTTTTAATAAAAAATAAAGTTTTAGGAGTAATTCAGTAGTTATATTATTCAGAATTCAAATATTTTTGTAGCACGCTTGTTGAAAAAAATAAAAAAATAAATGAAAGGAGTGACAAATTGGGGAGGAAGGTTGTTAAATAACATAGTACCAAATAGTCTACTTAGTAACACAATGAAGAGTCTACAGACTATATATTTTCTGCTAATTTCCCTCTCATAATTTCTTTGCTTCTTAATTCATTTTTTAAGACTAATTTTTATTTTTAAATTTATAACATTTTATTTCATTTACATGTATGAGTGTTATGCCTACATGTATGTAAGTATACTTGAGTCATGCAGTGCCTGAGGAGACCAGAAGAGGATGTCAGATCCCTTGAAACTTGAGTTATAGACTGTTGTTAGCCTCCATGTGAGTGCTGGGGGTCAAACCCAGGTCCTCTGCAAGAGCACCCAGTGCTCTTAAACACTGAGCTACCTCTCCAGCCCCAGTTTATTCTCTCTCTCTCTCTCTCTCTCTCTCTCT
>NW_008360322.1:2896714-2904169 GCF_000622305.1 Nannospalax galili
TAGCCTAGGGAGGCTAGAAGAGGGTGTTATATCCCTAGGAGAGGTACAGACTGTTACAGTTTTGAGCTACCTAATATGAATACTAGAGCTGGTAACACAAACTCAGATTCTCTGCGAAAAAAGAAAGTGCTCTTAATCCTCTTAATTTATGGTTCCATTTCAAAGTAATCCAGTTTCAAGTCTTTAATACCTTAGCTAATGTAGCTGTTTATAAACAATGAAGGAAAATGATTAATTTTAAAAATCAGTTGGTTAATTTTGTGTTCATGCTTTAAGAGCACTACAACTGAGCTGGAAAGACACGACAAAAGTCTTCAGTGCCTCTATACCTATTTGCTTTCAATAAAATATCTTGTATACACACACACACACACACACACACACACATACACACGAGCATACACTTAGACCCACATGCACTACATCCTGCTCATGTGCATCAAGAGCCTATAGCCATTACTCAGATAGGAACAGGAAGTTGTCATGAGAATTCTTGAATTACCTAGAGCCACCACACAGGTCTTCATCACCCACCTTTACAAGGAAAGAGGGGACACTTAGAAGAATAAAACGCCACAAAGGCAGTTCGGTCTTAAGGAATCCTTCTTAGAGAACCTCCAGGATAATTTTACAGACAGAATAACTGGGTTTTAGACTTAAGAACACAATAGTTCACTGCCTCTTGTCTCATGTACAACATAGAAAAAATAAATATCATGTAAGAAATCAAGAGCCTGCTTCTAGCTTCATGTTGGCATCTAATTTAACTTGCACCTTGAGGAAAGCCTCTTAATGTGCTCATGTTAGTTTTTCCATTTTCAGATGAGGATATTGGTCTAGATGCTCTGTAAGGCTCTTCCAAATCTACTGCTTAAGGTATGAGGAGGTTAATGCTTACTGTGTGATCAAATTTCTCAGACAGCTTGTTCAGCACGTTGGTATTTTGAGAGAATGTCTGGAGAAAGCATTCTGCTTTCAGAACTGACTTCTAGATATGCTTTATCTTGTTGTCTTTGTCAGGCCTGTTCTGTTTTCATATTGTGAACATAAAGATTACTTGCCTGTCCTTCTCTCTCTGATTTCTCTGTTTCGTTCTCTTCCCTTATACATTGCTCCTGATACCAGAAAATGGAGCAGAGGAAAATTCAGGAAGGTGTAGGTGTTAGTCCATACTGCAGAGGAACTAACTGTCTTGCTTCTATTTCAGCAGACTCATTCTGCTTCCTATTCATTATCACATGAAATCCTCAGCAGACTCTGGGAAAAGCCTTTATTTTCCTCTGGCCTATTTTGACCTATTGGGAATATTTTAATATTATGCATTGTCAATTTGCAGGACTGTTTTTAGGATTAAATTGAGCTTTTGACTCTATGGAACTTTGAGTTCAGGAAGAATGTTCAAGTGAGTCAGTTATGCAGGGAACGTTTTCTTCAGTGTGAATCTGCCATCATGGCAGCATTATGTCTCCCCAGGGAATGAGGGCTTGCTGAGGAGCACAGGCAGGCTGGCAGAAGCTGGCCTTTTTCTGTTTGTTGTCTGTCAGCCTTGTCACTGGAGTATAAATAGGCATTATCGGGAACATTTTTCCACAGCAAGCAGCTGCTCAAGAAGGGATGGAGAGAATTTACACAGCAGTCGTTCTGTGGAGTTTTAGGAGGCAGTGTGTTAAGTAGGATACTGTTGATAAGTTATGTGAAACTCATAACCACTGAGTTCTCCACTGGCAAATTAGCTGGGGAATTTTCTGTCATTAACTGCTTGACTGGTTGTCTCAGAGTGCAAACTGTTTTAGACTGCTTCTCTGTGACAATCTTGTTAAGCTGTGACATAGCCTTTCACTAATGTCTTTATTCTTGTATAGAATGTTCATACAAAGCCCATAGCAGGGAAATGGCTTTAAAGGATAAAATAGTAAAACTTCAGCAGTCAACCTACAAACCACCTAAATATTCTACATATGGAATTATTTTCAAAACAAGGAGTCTAATCAAACAAAATATATCCTTTAATTCTCATAAGGACAAACATAGAACTTCAAAGGATAAAACCTGTATGATATCAAAACTTGGTGGATAATATGTTTCAATGTAGCCATTATGGTTAAAAGCAAACTTTTATTGTTATTTTAAATTATCTAAGGTGTTGCCATCGTTATTGCCTGCACCTGAATGGTGTTCACTATCTGTCCTCCTGCTGTACCACTGCTCATGGAACAGACAGAATTTTTCCAAGTCTAATAATTTGAGTACAGTTAGCCTTTCATATCAGGTAAACATGAGTAAACTTACCTGCCAAAGGAATTCATTAGAATAAAAGAACCATCTTGTATCTGAATTGACTATGTAGTTTTTTCTATTAATTCTCTCTAAATAATTCCATTTAGCAATAATTTATAAAGGACTTAGATTCTATTAGACAGTACAAGTATTGTAGAAATGTCAAGAAGAGAGAGAGAGAGAGAGAGAGAGAGAGAGAGAGAGAGAGAGAAATACTGTACCATTTCACATTAGGGACCTGAGCATCTGTGAATTGGGTGTCTGCAGTGGTCCTATAATCATTCCCCTAAGAATACGGATGACATCTGTACCCCTTTATTGTGTAGATATGGATGAATCTTAATATGTTTTTTTAAAAAGTAATTCCTTTCAAAGAAATGGTTTGCTTACCTTCACAGTTCAGAGTTTGTTTGTGTCAGGGAAGCTGATGTGGCTCCTGGATGCTGCTCTGTTTCCCTGCTGCAAATACAAGCCCTTAACTACTGAATCATCTCTCCATCACCCACCTTCATTGTCTTAATTGGTAACAGATCCCTGTTGGGTCCTTACTTTATGGCTATTCTAAAGTGAAGCCTTGGGTATTATTTGTTGATTTTTAAAGCCCCAATTTAAGGATTGAAAAATGGGATCAAAGATATTAGGCAACTTTTTAAAAGACAAATAGCTAATGTTCCACTAAGTTTTCTCGTTCCTACTCTTTGTTTGACCCACCCTCACTCTCTTCAGGGCCTCATGCTCCTGATGCTGGTAGACAAACCACGTAACACATTTTTATCTTAATTTTGCAAAATTTATTTCTTTGGGGGGCGGGGAGTAACTTACAAAGAAATGAACACCTGGTTCCCAGCTCTGTGCCCAGGCTCAGAGGCCCTCCCTTCCAGATCTCTTTTGCCCATGGTCTGCCTCATCTCACATCCCCGCACGCCCACTCGCCCCATAGATTTCCCTGCAGGGTCCACGGGGTCCTTGTGAGGTCCCCCATCACCCCAAAGGGTCCAGGGCAGGCTGGCTCACCAGCTCCCTGTTCCCCACATCCTCAAATGGCACCAATTCCTCCTCCTTTTGTTCCAATCCCCTGCCAATCCAAAGCCCAGGGTGCCCTGCGCTCACCCGTGGCTCTTCAGAGGAAGTCCGGGAGTACTGATACCAATGACCACTCTTTTAAGTTTATAAACTTATATATTAGCTTTTTCTGTAGGCTAATAATAATCTTATATTAAGAATTTGTGATAGCTAAAGAATTTTTAATACAGGGTGTGTTATTCAACTTAGTCCTTTGCCAGTCAGTCTTTCCCTACCCAAAAGTATGGACAAGTTTTCATCTTCATTTAAATAATCTCAGACACTAGCTGATCAGCATCAGTAGATGCTGCTATCCTTTGATAATAGGGATGAATTTGGGCATTTTTAAATAATCAGTTTTGAGCCATGGTGTATAACTATGAGCCATATAGCAATTATACACGCTTTAGGAGAGCTAATTCCCATTGATTTCTTTTATACAAAAATGTATCAGACAAGGACATAGAAAAATATAGCATTACATCTTAACTATCAAAAATGAAATGTGTATTTAACACATCATCTATGAATTTCTTTGAAAATCAATTTGCTTTACAAATAGAATTAAAATCTGGAGTATCACATTTCTTAATTCAGAAAATATTTGTTATCCTTGATTTTGCTCCAAAAGTTATGTTTTGAATGTGGCAGCTGAATATTTTAAAATATTTCTGGTCTGACTGGGCTGGTGTGAAGTTATGTACAGACTCAAAACATGTATTTTTTTAACATCATATTTGATTTTAGTGTAGAACTGGACCCAATATTTGGAAGCTTGCCACCCATGTTAATGAATGCTGGGTTTTTACAATGTGATAAAGTGCCTTGTTCAACTTTTGTTGTTCTCATTGTTTCAAAGTAAGATATTTCTTTATAACTCAGGCTGACCTGGAACTCACTTTATATACCAGGTTGGACTTTAATCCATGATCTTCTTGCCTCTGTCTCCTGAGTGCTAAGTTATAGGAGTGTGCCTCCTTGCCTGGCTACAATATTGTAAATTGATAAAGCTTAACACAGAACTATGCAAGGCGTTGCTGCCTACGGTTGACATCCACCTAGATCATACCATCTCTTTTCATTGCTATTCAGTCCATCTATGGGCAAATCATTCTCACAGCTCCTGGAAAACTGATATATGTAACTGAATCTCACTAACGAAGTTTCTCTTAGAATCTATGCAGACACATACCTGGTTTGAAGCCTGACTCTGTTAGTTATCAGCTCGCTGGGCATTGGGAAGACATTTAGTCTCTCTTATTTTATGCCTTCTCTAGTTAAAGGAGACTGAGAATACTTACACAATAATCATAAAGAGTTAATACTTAACACAATGTTGGAAATGTAACAAATGCTTCATAACTAGTAAATATTATCACTGAAAAGAGACAACATTTTTTCAGGAGCTTTTAATATTAGTATCATTTCAGAGAATGAATTTATTTATGTGTAGCTCATGTTTTATATCATGCTTAACTTTGTTTACTGCTGTCATCTTAAAGATCTGAAAAAGTTATTCTCTGAGGGAACCTCAAAAGCTAATTCCTTATTATAAACAAAGTATTAAGTCATATCAAGTTAAGAGTTAGCCAACAGCTAACTCTTGACTTTTTCAACGCTGAAGAATGAAGTCACATCCTATTGGAGACCCAAAACTGGTTCGAAGGGCAAGTGCCAGGTAGCAAGCTCGACTCTGAGTGTGGGCGGGTCCAAAGGACTATGCCAGCCATTCAACCCAACTGAGACTCCAACTATCAGCGTGGAAGAGAGTCTATCGAGTGGGATCTGCAGGCTGTATTGTAGGAACTGAGAGTTGGAGCTAAAAAGCCAACCAACAATTCCAAAACAGTGGATGTCCTCTAGAAAGCAGATGAGTTAGAGGTCTACAGAGTCTTTGTGAAGCATTTCAGATAGATACTCCCTTGATACCAAGGCATAGGAAAATCAGTCCATGGTCAATGCAGCATTCTTGACTCTATCTTATACCAATATCTGCTGCAAGCTCCAAAAAGTGGAAAGCTGCACTGGAATGAATGCCAACCAGTTGCTGGAAGTCAGGAACAAAGTGTTTGTGAACTAGGACCAGGAAGCCCAAAAGGTGGTGCATAAGGGAATGTAACAAAAGGTGCTTCTACTGGCAGCTGCTCTTGGAAACCCTAGCCCAGTGAAACAGGCAGTGGTTTACAAAATGAAAATGTAGAAGAGAGCCCACCACTCTGTCAAGACCAATGTATATATTGCAAGAAGACCAGCCACTGGAAGAATGACTGTCCCTATCATGGCAGGAAAACCCAATCAACTTGGCTGTGATGGTTTGAATGAGACTGTCCCCCATAGGCTTCAAGTATTTGGACATTTTGTCTCCATTTGGTGACACTGTTTTGGAAGGCTTTAGGAGGTGTGGTCATGCTGGAGGAAGTATATCATTGGAGTGTTCTTAAGCCTTGCCAGACTTCCAGTTCAGCTCTGCTTCCTGTGCCTGCTTGGAAATGTGAAACTTCTTCTTTCTGCTCTGGCCACCTCTTGCATCTATTCCTCCCCACCATGACTGACTCTAAACCCTCTGGAACCTGGAACCATAGGATCAAATGAACTCATCTTTCTGTAAGTTGCTTTGGTTAGTTTTTTTTTTTTTTTTTTTTTTTTTATTACAGCAATAGAAAATTAACCAATACAGTGGCAAAAGTAACTGCCAGCTCAAACATACTTCTGTCCTCTTTGGGCTGGCTGGTATAGAATCAGACTAGAAAAACCAGGCTCCCTGATGTTGGGTCCCTAGGAGCCTACAGTGAAGGTATGTGGGAAGAATAAATGACTTTCATGGAAGGCACAGGGATGAACATTCTGTGGTAACCACACCTGTGGTCCCCTGATAGTTACTTGATTTGAGCCACAGAGGACTGTATTTCTAACTCATTCTGTAAATCCTGATCATTTCAATTGGGGGATAATTTAGTAACTCCTGAATTTTTGTATTTATGAAAATGCCTGATCCTTCTGCTGGGCAGAGACATGCTAACAAAGCTTTGGGCACAAATCACCTTCACCTTTGAGAAACCCATAAGTCTCGCTCTGAGGAGTTGACCTTCAATAATGATGGCTGTGATAGTGCCTAGCAGGGATGAATGGCACCTCTATACTTCAATAAAGAAACAAACTTGATAACTCTGTTAGAGGAATTTTCTGATATTTAGGCAGAAAAGACAGCCAGCCCCAGGTCTAGCAGAAATATGCATCCATTAAGAGACCAGGAGCTACCCCTCTTAGACAATGGAACTATCCTGTACCATGAGAAGCACATACAGAGATCTGAGACCACATTAAGAATCTGTGTGACAGAGAGCTTGAGAGATAGCTCAGCAGTTAAGAACACTGTTCTGGCACACCTGGATTCGAATCCCAGCACCCACATGGTAGCTAACAACTGTCTGTGACTCCAGTTCCAGGGATCCAACAGCCTCTTCTGTCCTCCACAGGCATTGCACAACATGGGTGCACTTACCTACATGCAGGCATAACACTCATACACATAAAATGAAAATAATAAAATATTTAAAAAAAAAAAAAAAAGAATCTGGAATTCTGGCCTGCTCTCCTGTCCTCAGGCCTCTCTTGTGGTAAGTCTACCGTGCAGCCCTCCACACCTTGAATCCCCCAGCTGCGCTCACCCTTCCATCTCCCCCACTGTTCTCTGCTCCAAGCTCGGGCCCTGTGCCATTCCTAGTCTTGGGGCCCCGGACACCTGGGGAGCCAGTGCTGCTTCCTGACCCTTTTCACCCGGACCGGCTTGCTGCCTTCCTTGGGCCCCAGGAGTACTGCCTCTGGACCCACCCCGCCCTCACCTCTCTCTGCTTCCCTGGTCCTGCAACACCCGAAAGCCTCTTCCTGGGGCTGACAGCCTCTTTCTGGGGCTCTGAGGCTTACCTTGCCTCTCACTGATCCTTTGCATCCAGTACAACCCAGCTACTCAATCCACTCCCTGGGAAATCTTGGGGCTTATTCCCACCCCATCTGCCTTTGCATACCTGCGTGGCATGGCCACGGCCAGGATCTCAGGTCAGTCCAACACCCAAATTCCTGAGGCCAAAATCATTCTTAGAAGATTCCAGACCTAAG
>NW_008360322.1:2905118-2905799 GCF_000622305.1 Nannospalax galili
TCAATGCAAACTATGAAAGCCAGAAGAGCCTGGACCAAAGTATTCCCAGTGTTAAATGACCACAGATGCCAACTCAGATTACTATATCCAGCCAAAATGTCTATTATAGTTGAAGGGGAAAGAAAAAGCTTCCATGACATAATAGGCTGAAGGAATTCTTGTCCACCAAACTAGCCCTTCAGAGAGTTCTGGGAGTAATACAAAGAGCTGAAGAAAGGAATGACTATACCCAAGGCGTTGCATAAAGAATTCCAATGACAGTATAACAGTGTAAAAGTACAGCTATACCAAGAATGTAAGCAAACAAACAAAAAAAATGACAGAACTCAATACTCATCTTTCATTAATAACTTTAAACATTAACAGACTGAACTCCCCAGTAAAAAGACACAGACTATATGAATGGATTAAGAAACAAAACCCATCTTTTTGTTGTCTGCAAGAAACTTATCTCACATTCAAGGACAGACACTATCTCAAAGTGAAAGGATGGAAAAAAATATACCAAGCAAATGGCACTAAGAAAAAAGCAGGCATAGCAATCCTAATATCTGACAAAATAGACTTTAAACTGAAACTAACCAGAAAAGACAAAGAGGGCTATTTCATTTTGATCAAAGGAACAATCAATCAAGAAGATATTACAATCATGAACATATATTCACCAAACTCTGGTGCACC
>NW_008360322.1:2907823-2908447 GCF_000622305.1 Nannospalax galili
AAAAAAAATCGACGTATGTTCTCCCTCATATGTGGATCCTAGGATCAGACTCTGAGAAATAAGTATGCAAACAGATATAACTGTAGGAACCAGGACAAGGGTAAGGAAACAGTGAGGTAAAGGAAAAGAAATAACCTGAAGGAGAAGAATAGTAGGCAACAGACCTTAAGAAGGGAGATATGGATAAAAATTGGGTTAGATTAGGGGATGGGGGAGGGAAGGGTATATGAGGAACCTAGTGGATAAGGAGAAAGAAGCAGTTCAACAGAGGTAGGATCATGGGAGCAAGGGTATTAGTAAGGAAGAAAGAGGGGGAAGTGGGGGCACCTTAAGTGGGAAAACCATGATAGGGGGGGGGAGACGATACAAGAGAGAAACAATGCCTAGCTAGTCACTAAAACCAGAGGGAACCATATTATTCCTACAATCTACTGACTAATTATACATAACAGACCAAGAAAAATATCTCTAGATAAGGTTTATTTGAGACCAATCGGTCATTACCCAAGACTTATCTACATGACACACAGTAATTAAAAATGCCAGGATGGTCTAACTAACCTTCTTGGATGTTTAACAGACATACCTTGAGATCTATACTAATTGGGTCAGAGGGACACAAAG
>NW_008360322.1:2909590-2961009 GCF_000622305.1 Nannospalax galili
TGGAACACCCCCCATTTTTACAGGGAAAAAACAGAGAGGGAATGACTAGTAACCTGTCTAGGATCTTTGTGCAGTCAGTAACACAGTGGGCACCATTCACCCAGCGGTCCTGAACCCCTAAACCCTCCTGAGTCTCCTAACTGCTCATGGAGAATTGTTCACTTGCCTCTATCTAAAATGATTCCTTTTTTCCCACAGGCTGTCACCTGTAAGCCAAACGCTTTCTGGCTTTGAATGGGAAGACCAACAAACTTGGAGTAAAGTATAGCTAAAACGGATGAGATTGCCACAAGACTTCAAAAGTTCACTCACATTGTTGGCTCCTGATCTCACTGTCTTCAATGGAGAATCTTTTAACTGTACCTTGCTTCAGTATGTGGATGTCTTATTGCATTGTTGTTCCAAAAAAGACTGTTGGGAACGTATTAGAGCACTGCTGGCCTATTCTCTACCATGAGATATAAAGTGTCTTGGAAAAAAAAATCTAGAGACAAGAGTAAAATATATCAGGTTCATTGTTTCCAAAGGACATGGGACATTTGGACATGAGTGAAAGCCATCTGTTCAATACCTTGACCAAAGATCAAGAGAGAGGTTTGAGAGTTCCTCAAAGCAGCTGGATTCTTCCAGATATCTATACCAGGTGTTTGCCCGAATTCCCTCTGGATCTCTTGCGCTATCAAGCAAAGCATATAACATATCTTATGTGCATTCATTATTATCATGGGGGGAGAGGGGAGTAGCAGAGGAATGAGTACCCAGTGCCTAGCCCCATGCCTCTGGCAGCACAGCTCTCACCATATCAGACCACGCCATGCCCATAGTCACTGCTAGCATTTGCTAACACCTCAGGGGCCAGTGATCTCACCCCAGGTCCATAAGTGTCAGGCCCTTCTATGCTTGAGCTGCTGTGTGTGGCTGCACATTCCCCATGCCACCGCTTGCATCTTCTGTTGAAAGATGGCTCCCAGCAGTCCCCCAGTAGTCCATGCTCCACAGCAGGCCCTGCCCCTTGGAGGAATTAGCCAATTGGAAGACAGTCCACCCCTTTCCTCTGCTCTTACAATCTTACCATCCATCTTCCACTAAGGTCCCTGAGCCTTGGAGGGGGTGACAGATCTAGGGCGATTTCTCTTGTATCATGGTGAGATAGTGGCTTCTTGGGCCTCCCCATTAGTCATGTTTATGTCATGGCCACTGATCTATCTCAGTGGTATTTCTTCTACTATAAAGACAAATGGAGGGAAGTAGACACATTTAAACAAATATGAAAGTAAATATAAATGCCTAGAAGATATCCCAGTAAGTGTACTATATTCATTAAACAGTATACTCATGACGGCTTCTCCACTAGGACCTGTAGCCTGTCTTGACACAAGGTGTTTGCCTGGTCTACTGCACCTGATGTGTGTTCCACCTCTAGGAGCGGGCCTTGTCCAATTAGAAATTTGTCAGTTGTATGTTGGTTGAGCCATTATTGCACTTGTAGGTATTGCTTGGCATGTCCATAGTGTGTAGCACGAGGGATCCATCTTTTAGTAGAATTATAGGGGATCTTTTCTTCCCCAACCATCTGCATCAATATGAACGCCATCCATCCAGTGGCACAGAGTTTTTTTGGCTTAGTCTCAGTTCCATCTCTTCTTCTCCCATGCTCACAACATGCAGTGTCTTCATCAACATGGCCTTACCGATTTTTTTTTTAACAGTTGTATAATTTGGGAGTCTCTGTCCTCATCGTACCCAATCTACATGAAATTCCCAAGAATCTTACAGCTACAGCTGACCTTTGCTTCTTCAAGTATCTTTCAAATTGGTCTTACATCTGTAAAATACTCAAAAGAAGGTTAACATTATATATTAAATCAATCATAGACAAGGTCTCACACAGCATGGAAAGGTTTTGTCCATTTGTATTAACTGTTTTCTCCATAGATTTTGTTAGGTATCATAGCATGGGTATGAGGCATTAATTTGGTTAGCTCTTTGCCATTTTTAGTTATCCCTTTGGAGTCATTTCACATTTGGGGGATTTTACATGGAGTCTCTTTGTATTCTTTTATTCTTGATGCACTTACAGGTGTTAGCTCTAGTTACCTGACTCTTCACTGGGCTAAGGAGGCAGGGGGCTTCTCCTATCCCTGCTGCACTTGTTGGTTCCCTGATTCAGAGAGGTTCTGTGTTTGCATCCTGACTGTAGCCATATCTGCCATCTTCCCATTGACCACACCAGGTTGCTGGGGGAGAACTTGGTGGGAAAACCTGCTTCCACCACTAGTGTAGCTTTTATCAAAAGAGAAATGCATCTTATTTAATCCTTGGGGATTACTGACCACCCCTTATACAGTTGTTATCCTTTGAATGTCCTTTATAAACTGTTATCCTGGTTTTAAAACCTTCCAGAAATGCCTTAGTACTGAATTTGGTTTTCTATCAGTTTTTTTCCTCTGGGGATTTGGTCCTGACATAAGCCTTGCCACATTTGTCTTTGAGTAACCCAGGTGGACTATTTCTTTGGTCTGATCTTTTCTATATCTTTTATAGGGTGTTCTGTTATTTTACAGACACATTTTACATGCTGATCAGAATCATTTAGATTTTCCAAAGCCTCTCTCACTTTACAAAGATCCTGTTCCATCAAAGGGCTTAGTAAAACCATTAAAGCCCCATGCCATTCTCGAGGTCCCAGTTGAATTAAGCTTTCTTTCATATCTATGGTGAACACAGTCTTATCTGGCCCAGTGAACTGGACATCAAATACTGCTTTTCTCATACCTAGTTCTCTCAGTAATGCCTGCCCTTCCTTTACAGTCCTCCAGCCCCTGCTAATCATGTTAGTCTCCCTTGGTGACAACCATGTATTTTTAATGCCTTTAACCAGCCACCCCATTTAGGATTGCCCCCCTACATTGGCCTAGGTTGAACAGCCTATATTGCAAGGACAGATGGATGATTATATAACTCAGCTGTGAAGGTTCTGAAGGACTTAGACTGATGTTATTTGCTCCCATGTCCCATACTCTCACAAGCCACATGGCCAGGGGCTCTCTGCTTGCTTGCTTGTAAGTTTTTCTTAAGTTTAACAGTTCTAGCATAGACTGTTTCCTAGTTACAGCACAGTTAGCTTTTTTCCTTTTTACTATTATCTGTCTTGTCCTCTGAGTCCTTGGACCTTACATAAGTCAAAGTGTCCCACCTTTTTTCTCTCTCCAGCTCTGAAACTAGGTCTGCTAGTTCAGCCTTTTCAGCTTTTCCTGCCTGGGACACATCTTTTATGATGCAAAGTGGCCACTCTCTCTCCCTGGGCACTCCATTTGGGTCCAGAGCAGGTAAAAGATTTTCTAGCCTTTGGGTAACTTTTAACAAATCTTCACATACCCACAAGATATCCCTACATTTAAAACATAGCTGTGGCCCACGCTTCTGCATGGCTGTCCTCTTTTTAGTTACAAATTTTATAATTCATTGTATAACCCATATCACTATCCCTAACCCCATTAAGCATATGGGATATGATTAGCTTCTCTCCTGGATTTGGGACTCAGAGCCCAGCTGACCCACCACAGGGGCAGCAGGAACAGAACTTCTTTCTTAGACCCACATCCCCAAGGCTGTGGTTCCTTTATTCTGCTGACTACTCCAATTTTGTCACCCAAATTCCCTCTGGGTCTCTTTTGCTATCAAGCAAACCATATAACATATCTTTATGTGCATTTATTATTATCATGGGGAGGGAGAGGGGAGTAACAGAGGAATGAGAACCCAGTGCCTAGCCCCACACATCTGGTGGCAACAGCGCCCACCATATCAGACTGTGCCACACCCATAGTCACTGCTAGCATTCACAACTCAGGGGCCAGCGATCTTGCCCCAGGTCCATAAGTGTCGGGCCATTCTGTCCTTGAGCTGCTGCATGCAGCTGCATGTTCCCCATGCCACAGCCCGTATCTTCTGTCCCAAGATGTCTCCCAGTAGCCCCCCAGTAATCCATGCTTCATGGCAGGCCCTGTCCCTTGGAGGAACTAGCCAATCGGGAGACAACAGGTTACTCAAAAATTGTCAAGATACTATATGGAGTTATAGCTAGTTCTTATAAAGACTCCTTAAAATGGGGACTTGAGCAAGAGGAAGCCTTAAAAGAGTTAAAGGAACTCCTACCCAGCACCCAGGTATTAGGCCTACAGACATAATTTTAGACTTTAACCTCTTCTTGTGTGAGAAAAATCACACTGTATTGGTTGTCCTCACCCAGATAATTTGGCCTTGGCAACATCCAGTTGCATATCTATCAATACTGTTGAACCTAGTGGCTGCAGAATGGTCACTCTGGGAATCTAGCTGCCACCTTGGTCCTTGCCAAAGAAGCTGATAAAATCACCTTGTGACAAAACCTGAATGTAAAAGTCTCACATGCTGTCAATACCCTAATGAACAACCAAGGGCATAAATGGCTGACTGTAGGAATGACATATAAAATGGACAGAATCTGCACTAATGACTGTCAATTAACCTTTATAAACTCAATGAATTTTGTGTCTTGTGACTAGGGAAATTCCTGGGAGCCTCAATTTGCTATTCCACTCCAAAAGATAATCAAACTGTGGGCATGCATAAGAATTAAATTGTCAGAGGCTGGAGAGATGGCTCAGGGGTAAGAACACTGACTGATCTTGCAGAGGACCAAAGTTCAGTTCCCAGCACCCACATGGCAGCTATGAACCATCCTTAACTCCAGGGAAATCTGACACCCTCTTCTGATCTCTGCAGCATTTCATGACATGGGTGCACTCACATACATGTAGGCAATACACTCATACACACAAAAATAAAAATAATAAATAATAATAATAAAAGTTACAAAAAAGAATTCACACATCAAAGCTCTGAAAGACAGCATGCCCATATTCATTGGACACAGTGAAGATTGGGAAGGAAACTTGAGATTGAGTTAACCTGTTATTAAAAGAAAGGGATGAAAAGCAGGATGGTCTGTTACATTAGGGTGGATTCAAACTGATACTTCCCTAATGAAGGTGAAGAAACCAGTTTGAATAAAAATATGAGTGAAGCCTGGCGCAGGAGACATATGATTCCAAGAGATATCTGTGGGAACAAGTGTCCTTGGAGTTTTGGCCCACTCTGAAATAAAAAGTAAACTTATGAGTCAGGATTTTTTTGTTCAGGTAATTGTAATGTTGGCATAGTAAAGCTACATTGTGGTTCACCATCTGAGGAAGAGATGCTGTGCTCTGAGCTCAGTGAGAACCAGTTGGGGAAATCCTGAGGAAAAAGAAAATATAGAATGTCTCAGTCATTCACATAAACTGTGTGATGAGTGCAAGGTTTTCCTCAGTAGCTCATGCAAGAGTACTCATGGATAGGTGCTCAGAAAAGTTCTGAGGAAAAAGGAAAATTTTGGACATTCTCAATCATACACAGGGTTGATGACATGGCAACCAGCACAAGACTTTCTTTAGCTTTCCCTGGTACACTTTAATAATTTCTTATTCCCTTTTTACTTTTATTTTTTTCTTAACAGGATCAAACTAGAAGGAACTGTACTCAAACTTTCACTTTCCTTTTCAGCTTTCCACCTTCACTATGGAGCATTCTTTATATCCTGAATCATGTATGCGTGCATGACAATTAAAAAATTTACTTAAAGGAATTGCAACTTGGATGCCGTTAATGAAAAATTTTAAACCTTTAAATGTTATTCAGAAATATTTTTTCTGGTATGCCGGCCATGGGAAAATTCACTAAGATCAGAGTGTATTAGGAGCCACATTGGTGAGTCCAACTATACCAAATGGGCTTTGCCTTTTTTAGAGTTACTAATAAAGAAAAATGATATACAGGAAAATTCAGGTCTTATCAGTAAAATTAAGCAGCTACATATGGCAATGCCTTACTCCTCATGGTTCCACACGAGGGGAGAAATATAAAGCTCTAGAGAGCAAAATAAGGGAAATTTAGATAAGGGTAACAAGACATGACTTCAGTGATCAAGAAGAAGACAAGAACAGCTCTATTTTTAAAAAGTATGTCCTTGAGAACAGCTAAGGAATATAATATTACTAGTAGAAGGTATTTTTACTTATTTTGTGATGTAAAGATTTTTATGGAAAAATCAGTTTAAGGAATCTGTATTTTGCCTTGCCCTAAGAGTCAAATTAGCTGCCTCTTTAGACTTAAGACAACAGAGAATCTCATCATTTTAGATGAAGTTAAAAATTTAAAATTCCCACAACTTTAGGGTAACCACCCTTAAGCTTGCCCCTCTGTAAAAATAATAAGTGGCAAGCCAGTTCTGTGTTTAGCCCTAAGACGATGGAGAATTTACTATGACTTTAGATGTAGTAAAAATTTACTATGGATAGAGAATTTACTATCAGTTTAGATGTAGATATCACCACAAATTTAGGTGAACCATCTTTAAGGTTGTCACATTCCAAAATGGTACGTGACTAGCCAGCTCTTTGTTTAGCCCTGATAGAGGATTTGCTTGTCACTTTAAGTGTAATAAAAAAATTAAACATTTACAAGGATTTGGGAACCCATTTAATAAATATTTTTATTTATACTTAGGTAATTCAAATTGGACTATAAAGGATTTTGTTTGCTCAGATGTTATGAAATCAGATTATACTGGTCAAGTTCTTATTTTGGTTTGTTTTTAGCAACCCCAAGAAATTCTGGCTCTAACTTATTTGGCACAATTGGCTTATTATTTACTTTGGTGAAATCAAATATTAATTTGTCATTAGAACCTTATAGGGGATAGACATTGTTTATTACCCCATTGTAAAAAGTCCTCACAACAGAAGGTAAATGTATTTATTAATATATTTCTGTTTTCTGGTATTATAGAAATTAATAAGAGAAAATATTAGAAGGATGTAAGAATGGAAATTCTTAGCAAAGAAGGATTTAGGTATGAAGATTAGATATCCGGATGTTTCAAGAGTGGAATGGAGATATAAAAAAGATTTCTGTATTTCATGAGGATATTGAGGAGGGTATATTAAATATGTAAAAGATGAATCTTAAAGATGATATATAATAATAAAATTTCTAAAGTCAAAGCATAAATAAAGCGCTATTTAAATCAATAGATTTTAATTTTGCTGACTATTGCAAAGATTGGCTTAAAAATAAAATACATGTCTGATCAATGTTTATTTAAGAGAATTTGGTTTTGGCTAATTATTACAAACTTATTTAAAAATAATATACTGTTATGAGAGAATTTTAAAATATTCAGTAATAAAACCTGGGGTTCATTCCCCTACCATAATCCCACAAAATTACCATATTATTGAGTTAAAATGTTACTATATTAAAATCCTGAATCCATCATTCTAGAATCCAGCCTTGGAAGACAAAAGAAAAATGAGGAGGAACCCAATAGAGGGATGCTTTCAGAAGCCCTTGTCAAGAAATTCCAATGGACTCTTATATGAACATTTGAAAATTGCCCTGTTCTGACTTTTTTCTAGTTCCCTGTCTAGAACTTGTCATGCTAATTACTCTTGCCTTTACTTCTCCTTCATATCTCCTATTCACGATTCAAGGACTTTCTTTTCCTCCTTGAGATAAGAGTTATGCAGTTTGGGAGTCTTTTAGATAGACCCACTGAAGGGGTACTCCAATTGCCTCACCCTGAGTCCCTGCTCAGCGTGGAAGAAACCAGAGCAGTCTGTGTCTTGATTCCCTACTGGCAATTTGGGTAACCTCTTCAGAGGATGGTGTGTGTCCCCTGAATTCTCTCAGCATCTCTTACTCAGGGTGCTATCAGACAAACCACATAACATTTTTATCTGAATTTTTCATTTTATATCTTGGGTAGGGAGGGAGAAAATGGAGGAACTTACAAAGAAATGAACACCCGACACGCAGCACCCAACTCTGTATGGCTCTGCCCACTGTTCCAGATTGCTTCTGTGCCCACCCACAGTCTCTGTTAACTTTCACCCATGCATCTTGGGCCCACAGTCTCACCCCAGGTTAGTAAATGTCCCCTCTCCTGTCCTTGCAGATGAGACGCCAGGGCCATTTTTCTTTCCACCTTCTGGCTGCTGCATGCTATTCCAGCTTCTGACCCAAGATGGCACAGAAAGCCCCTCCTTCCACATCTAGCTCTCCACATTCAATTCTTTGCAGCAGGCTCTGGCCCTCAGAGGAAACAGGCTGTTTGGGACACTGTGTGGTAAGAACAGGAGGTAGGAATTGGCTAGGCAGTTAGGGTAAAAAGACCCCAAAGAAAAGTAGCCAGTTTCTTGGCTAAAACGCACAGTGTCCTTGGGCCTCTTAGCAACATACTCTGTTCCAAAGGCCAAAAATGTCGAAAATATTTGGGAATATTTATCTAATCCTTAAAAGATTTTAGGGTTACCTCTTCAGAAGGGGAAATGTTAGGGTAGCCAAAATCCCCATAAAGAATAAAGAAAAGTACATGAAGTTATCAGAAAAAAAGTGATGGGGCAATATGGGAGGAGTTGGAGGGGAAGGAGTGGGTGTGAATTTGATCAAAACACTTCATATGCATGTATGAAATTCTCAATAAATTATTTTTTAAAAAAGATTTTCCATTTCTGTACTTGCTTTGCCTAACTAGACATTCATGTATACTTTTTAAATGGAAACATTTTACTCATGCCAAGTTCAATATCCACACCTGTAAATATTGGATATGTAATACAATATAGATTATTAGAAAGAAATTCATTATATATATATGATATCTTATTAGCCTTCACCAAAGATATAAGCTTAATTGTTTTCAAAGATTTAGAAGTTTCATCAAAAAATTTATTTAGGTTTTGATTCCCCTGAAGCCTGAGCAGCTCCCTCTCTCCCCACACTCTCTCCCCATCCTAGTCTTGGACCCAGGCCTGTTCCTACTCTTCCGCCTCAGATCTCTGGACTACCTTTCTAACCCAGACTAGCTTAATCCTCTAGTGTATTTTGTTAGACCCTCCACGGGCTGTCTGAACCCCACCTTGCCCATAGCCTTCTAATCTGCTTGCCTCAGAATTGCCTACCACCCTGGTAAGTCAAAAACCACACACTGTGCATTGATTCCCCTGCAGCCTGATCAGCTCCACTCTCTCCCTACACTTGGCTCCCCCTCTAGCCTGTGGCTCAGGATCATTCCTGTTCTTTCAGTCCTAAATTTCTGGACTACCCCCTTAGTCCAGACCTTCCCACTGCATCTTGACTTACCCTTACACCCAGACTAGGTGAATTCTCCAGCTTTATTTGCTAGATTCTCTACAGGATGTTCCCACACCCATCTTGTCCTTACCCTCTCCCCAACCCCTGTCCTGGTCTGCCTACCACAGATCTGCCTACTATGCAGACTGGCATACTACCCTTTGAGAACCTGAAGCACAGGCCAACTAACTTTCCATACCTGAGCAAAAAACAATCAAACTACATCAACAATATGAACAGAGCCAAACTTAAACTACAGAAAAACATAATAGAATTTCCTATCAGACACAAAATCAAATGGCAACACAAAAACACAAATATGAAAAGCCAAGAGACTATTTCCCCAACAAAACCTATCAGTCCTACAGAAGTGTACTACAATGAGAATCACCCTGAGGAACCCACAAAGCAGAATTTAAGAGAGCAATCATAAACCTGATCAAAGAAATAAAAGGGGATAAGTATAAACTTGTGATGGAAGCTCAAGAAAATACAAATACATGACTTAATGAAAGAACAAAAACAACTCAGGACTTAAAAACAATGCATTCACAAAAGAGATGGAAATATTGAAGAAAACCCAAGTCAAAATGAAGATAAAATTAAAAACTCAATAAATCAATTTGAAATGACAGGAGACTATCTCACAAGCAGAATGAATGAAATGAAAAACAGAATATTGAGACTGGATGACAAAGCTGAAGAACTGGACTCCTCAAGCAAAGACCATAAAAAATTTAAAACGCAAGAATGGAATATTCAGGAAATGTTGGACACCATGAAGAGAGCAAATCTACTCATCATAAACATATAGAAAGGAGAAGAATTTCAGGCCAATGGTGTTGACCAGATCTTCAACAGGATTATAGAAGAAAACTTCCCTAGATTAGGGAAAGACATACTTATACAAATACAAGAGCACATAGAACATGAGCTAGAAAGGTCAAAACAGAAATTCCCCACAGCGTATCATAGTAAAAAGATTAAATGAACAGAGCAAAGAGAGGGTACTGAAAGCTACTAGAGAAACATCGGAATTACAGCTCATTGCAAACTATAAAAACCAGAAGAGCATGAACCAATGTATTCCCAGTTCAAAATGACCATGGATTCCAACCCACAATACTTAATCAGAAAAACTGTCTAGCATAGTCAAAGGGGAATGGAAAAATTTCCATGACATGTATACTCTAAAAGAATTCATGCCCACCAAACAAGTCCTATGAAGAATATTCAAAGCAGTACAAAGGACCAAAGAAAGGAATGAGTATACCAAAAAGGTTACAGAGAGAAAACAAAGAAAGGTATAATAGCAGAAACACAAAATCGGGCCAAGAATACAAACAAGTTAAAATGACAGTAACCAATACGCACCTTTAAATAATAACTCTAAATATCAATGGCCTCAACTCCCTAGTCAAAAGACAGACTAGTAGGATGGGTGAAGAAATAAAATCCGTCTTTCTGTTGTCTTCAACAAATTCATCCCACCTTCAAGGATAGGCACCACCTTAGGGTGAAAGGATCGAAAAAAGTATTCTAAGCAAATGGCACTAAGAAGCAAGCAGGTGCTGGAATTCTAATATCTGACAAACTAGGCTTCAAATTAAAACTAATCAGAAGAGATAAAGAAGGTCACTTCATTATAATCAAAGGAGCAATTGAGTACAAAGATGCTCATACAGTCATGAGCATATGACTGTATGGTTCACCTATGATACACCAAATTACACACACACACACAAAAAAAAAAAACAAAAAACAGTACTATAGTACTATAAAACATAGATTAACCCCAAGTCACACTTGGGAGATGAAGATTGGAGGATTGGAAGTTTAAGGCCAGCCTGGACTACATATGTCCCTGTCTCAAAAAAACAAAAAACAGTACTATAGTACTATAAAACATAGATTAACCCCAAGTCAGTAATAGTAGGTGACTTCAAAACCCTACTATCTCCAACTGACAGGTGAACTGGACAAAGAATAGAGAGGCATATGAATGAAAAGACAACTTACATCAAATGGACCTAACAGACATCTACACAATATTCCACCCTATCACCAGAGAATACACTCTCTATTTAGCAGTCCCTACAAGTTTCTCTAAAATTGACTACATAGTGGCACACACAAAAAAATTCACAACAAATACAAAAAAATTGAAATAATTCCATGCATTCTATCATACCACTTGGAAGCTAGTCAGTCTATTAATAACTGAAGATTGAGGAAATCTACAACCCCCTTCCAGTTTCAACTGGTCAACATACGGTAGAAATGAGGAATTCAATTGGAGACACTTAGAAAATATGGTTCAAATTCCTTCCTAGTCCTATAAACATAATGGTACTACTAGTCCTAATGCTCTCTATAGGCCTAGTGCAGCAATAACCTGAGAGAACTGGAATCAGCTAGAAAATTAGCCTCACTATCATAATATTTAGGTGTAATGGATATGTTCTTTAGAATATTTTTCTCTTTATAGTCATCTGCTCTCCCCAGAGTCCAAGATAGCCCTTTGTATTCACCATGTTGCTCTAATTATTATTTCCACTACAGTGATGGGCTCCACACTTCGTGTATTAAACAAAATCCTCACTCTTGTAGAGGACTGGGAAATATTAACATAATCAACCTAGACTCCAGCTATATCTCTTAATATGTAAAAGTTTCAGGAGACCTTGTGCAATACCAGTGGGCATCCTCCTGACTGTTGGTTTCTGGGGAACTCATACAACCCCCATGATCCTAAACATATCTTGACATATGTCTCAGCTTCTATTACCTGAACACAGAAACTTATTTTTCAGGTGCGGGCAAACATTTCTCCCAGGAGAACAAGAGCTACTGGTATTGGTCCAGCTGGTGGTCAATCTGGTATTATTACCTGGAGTCCTCTCAATCAGGAGATGTCCTTGCTCCTCCTCTCTCATCAGCATCTAAACATCAGAGCCCATCACCACTGACATCCCCACCCACAGTAGTCAAGGAGATATAAGCCTTGCTTTCTGGACTGCCATCTTCATTCCTGGGGTCATGACCAACATCACTGTGTGTTTTTAATCGTATCCACTGATTCCTGGCTACTAGGAACCCAGCCCTGGCTACCAACTTCTGGTTTTCTTTATACTATAACTTTCATTGAGTTCTTGACACCTCCCAACATTTCAGACCCAGAACTTAACCATCTTCTATGCCTCCTCTAATTCCACAAGTGTAATTGCCTGTGATTTTAAAAGTTGGCCATCAAGTGTGTGTTGCCTATGACTTTAAATTGGCCCATGAGTGTGTGAGAGTATTTAGAGGAGACTTTGGATCCCTGATGAGCACCTTATCTGGAGCCTCATATAATTCAATCACTAATTACTCCTTCCATGAGAGTTGAAAAGATGAAAGGGGCCCTTGGTGCGTGACCTCCTCAGTTACTGTATTTATTTGTGGGCTCCTTGCCGATTCATGTTTGCCACTAATTGGACTGATATATATACTCTGGTCCTCCTGAGTCCTCAAATGGCTATCTTACTTGTAGATCAATAATCGCCTTTATAGCTTCCTACCAGCCTGTTCTGGGAGAAATGTGCCCCAACTCTGATTCCCATTCTGGAAGGTTTAGACATTTAAGTGTCCAACTATCTGCTGGTATTCCAAAGTCAGCTTGATTCTCAGGTGGCTGTCATTCTTCAAAGTAGGAGAGGATTAGATCTCCTTACTTCTGAAAAAAAAGGGAAATTTGCTTGTACTCAGAAGAAGAATGTTACTTTTATATAAACCAGTCTGGGGTAGTACAGAGTGAAATCTGTGACTTACATGAATGGATACAGAAACATAACAAAGCCTGGATTCAATCTAGCCAATTTGAGACAGTTACTGGGGCTGGACAAGTTGGATCATGCCTTTAATTGGACTCCTTGTCATGATAATCTTGATCCTGTTTGGTCTTTGCATTCTAAATTGCCTAGTCCAGTCTGTTACATCAAATCTAGAGGGCATAAAACATCAGGCATAAGATCTCAGAAACCAAATATTTAATAAGATAAATCTTTAAGGATTGGTGCCTTATGTGATATTCAACAGGCTCTAAAAGGGGAGAATGAAGAGGAAAAATACATACTCATGCATTTGGTGTCATTTGCTACACATTTAATATTGTTTCATACTTTAGGACAAAGTACCTTATCGTTGTTTTAAGAGTTTGCTAAGAGTTGTACTGGAAGAGGAAGTAAAAAGGAAAATTGAGAACAGAAGAGGCCAGAAACAAATACTGCAGCTGTCTAATGGAACATCTGTGCACAATTGTCCTGTTTGCTGCAATAAATCCATTGTCAAGAATATCTCAGCCTCTGCCCACAGTATCTGCTACTACAAAGTGGTGTTACCACTTAACCACAGAGGTAATATCCCTTCAATGGTTTCAGTGCATATATACTTTGATATTAGATGTAACATAGCCATACTTTAAACCCACCAATAGTGGAACTGCTAAGAAATGACATGAGAAAACCTATAAAAACTATGAATTTCTATAACTCAGGTCCCAGGACTTTAGAGCACCAGCTCCTCTGAGACCATTAGAATGAAAAAAACAAGAGTTCAACTCTCCAAGTGAATGTTTTGGTCTCTTGACTTCCTGATTTTTTCATAACAGTTTTTTTAGATGATTTTACTACTACTTTCATCTCTCTCTCTCTCTCGCTCTCGCTCTCTCTCACACACACACATAATGTATCTGTATAAAATCTATGAATCACAAATGAGAGAACACATACAGTATTTTTCTTTATGAAACTGGCTTAAATTTTTTAATGTAATTATCTTCAGATGGGTTCATTTTGGTGCTAACAATATAACTTTGTGTTTTTGATGATTAAAAATATTCCATTGTGTATATATACCACATTTTCTTTATCCATTCCTCTGGTTGTTGGATACTTGGTTGGTACTATAACTTACTTATTGAGAATGGTGCTGTGATAAGTACTGAAGTGCATTTTGATATGCACTTTGATTTTTACTTAGAGTCCTTCTGTAAATAATCAGGAGTGGTATAGTTGGCTCATACCACAAATTTATTTCTAGTTTTCTTGGGGAACCTCCGTATTGATTTCAATAGTGGTGACCTAGTTCATACATCCAACGGCAATGTATTAGTGTTCCCTTTGGTCTACATCTCAGCAGTTTTCTTTTTTCTTAATGATTGCCATTCTGACTGGAAAGAGATAGTTTTATTTTGCATTTCTCAGATGAGTAGTGAAGATGAGCCTATTTTACTATGTTTTTTTTTGGAAATTTGTAGTTTATTTTTGAGAACTACTCATTTTATTAGTCCATTTTTTGATTGGGTTGTTTGTTTTTTTTTTTAATTGTTTTTGAGTCCTTTGTATAATCAAGGTATGAATCATCTGTCAGATATATAACTATCAAATTAATAGCTACTCTATTCTGTAGCCTGTATCTTCACTTGATCACTTTTTTCCTTTGCAGTGCAGAAGCATTGTAATTTCATGAGCTCTTATTTGTCAATTGCTAGTCTTATTTCCTGCCTGAGCAACTGGAATATTTTCCAGAATGTCATTGCCTATGCCTATATTGCAAAGTGTTTTCCTTACTTTTCTTCAAACATAAGAGTTTCCAGCGTTGCAAATAAAATATTTGATCTGTTTGGAATTTAGTTTTTGTACAGAATAAAAGATAGGAATCTAGTTTCATTCACCTACAATTGGATAACCAGGTTTTCTGGCATGATTTGTTTTCTTTTCTCCAATATATATCTTCAGCATCTTGGTGAAAAATCAGGTGACTACAATTGTGTGAATTTATATCAGAGTCATTTATTCCATTGATCTATGTTTCCGTTTCTGTGTCAGTACTATGGTGGTTTTGTTACAGTGTTTCTGTTGTGCAACATGAAAAGAGTTATGGTGATAACTTTAGTAGCATTTTTTTTTTTTTTGGTTTTTTGTTCAGACTTGCTTTGGCTATTTGGTGTCTTTTGTGATTCCATATTAAGTTAATTTTTTCTATTTATATAAAGAATGGTGTTGGAATATTTATGGGGGCATTGAATTTATAGAAGAATTTGGCTCTACAGTCATTTTCACAATATTATTTCTTCCAATCCACGAGCATGTGAGGGCTGTCCATGTTCTAGGGTCTTAAAGTCCTTTCTTCAGTATTTTAAGGTTTTCATTTTAGAGCTCTTTCATTTCTTTTGTTACGTTTGGTTCAAAGTTTTTTTGTTTTATGAGGAAATAAATTTTTCTTTTTAACTTATTTTTAGGAAGACTACTGATTATATGTTAATTTTATCTTGCCACTTCGCTGAAAATGTTTTTCTTAAAAGTCTGAGTTGTCTGAGGGAGTCTTCTGGGTCTTTTATACACAGAATAATACCATCTAAAAATAGATAAACTGATTTCTTCTTATGCTATTTGTATTACTTTCACTCACTTCTCTTGTCTGTTCATTTTTTTAAAATTTTATTTATTATTTTTACATGTATGTGTGTATTGCTTGCATGTAGGTAAGTGCACTCATGTCATGCAAAGCCCACAGAGGGCAGAAGAGGCTGTTGGATCTGGAACTGGAGTTACAGACAGTTGTTATCTGCCATGTGGATTCTGGGATTTGAACCTGGGTCTTCTGCAAGAGCAGCCGGTGTTTTTAACCACTGAGCCATCTCTCCAACCCCTGTTCTAACTCTCTTAAAGGAACACGTTGAATACAATTTAAAATACTGGACATCCTTGTCTCATTTGGTTTGGAAATCTTTCAATTTTTTGGTTATGGATCTGATATATAGTCTTTATTATATTAAAATATATTCCTTGTGTAACTACTCTTCAAAGCTTTAATTATTAAGGGATGCTGATGGCTTGTTCTCTTAATCAGTATCAATTGACATTATTTTTTGTAATTTTGGTTTGAGGTCTATTTTGTTAGATATGAAACAGCAACAATAACATGTTTCCTAATTCCATTTGCTTTGAATATCTTTTTCTGTTCTTTTCATCTAAGTTGTCTCTATTTTTTATGATAAAATGAATTTTTTGGAGGCAAGAAGTAGATGGATCATGTTTTTAAATCCAATCTGGTAATTTATGTCTTTTGATTGAAATATTAAGACTATTAATACTCAGAGTTATATTTGATTATTATTTTATTGCTTTTTAAATTTTCTTCCCATTCCTCATTTATTTAACTAATGTTCCAGCTTCGTCTCTTTCCTGTAGCCTCATGGGTATGTCTGTCTTTCTTGTCAATCTGAATGTGTACTCCCGCTATGTTCTATAGAGCTAGCTTAGTGGTCATGGATGTTTTAACTTGTTTTATCATGGAGTTTTCCTTCTTCCTGCTTTCATATGTGATTAAGTTTCCCATTTTCAGCTTTCCTTAGAGTTTATTTGTTCTGTATAATCACTGAGGTTTTCTATAATATTTTTATTGAATTTCATACAGTTTATTTTGATCCTCTTTAGAGCCCCTCCCCTATATCTCTCCCTGCTTAGAGCCCCCCCACAGCCCTAATGTATGAGCATCATTCTATTTAAAAGACTTTAAATCTAATTAGAAAGTAGTTGGTTGGTTCCATAATATTCATGCCATTATGTCACTGGTGGGCAAATCTTGACAGGACAGTTGTTGTAGCTCACAGGGTTCACAGCTGGGTAAAGTTGATAATTAATTTTCTCTCTTTTTGCAGCATACATAGCACCTGCTAGCACCATGAAAGCTTGCCAGTAGAGATAAGGTTTGGTTTTTCCTTATTTTTCTTAGCTCATGTGTGTAGTGTCTTCAGCAATAGGGTTTTACCTGACAGGTCTGGTAGGTAATCAAAAGCAGGGGATAATGACCTCACTATTGTTTGAGGGTCCATCAGATCCCTGGTAAACAGCTTCAAAAGAGGGAGCCCATTTCTGGCATTAGGCTTTTACTTTGCTAGCCTGTGCTATCTAGTATGGGCATTGTCCCTCTCTTATCTGGTAACTATTTTTAATCTCTTTTTAAAATGTATATGCATATATTTTAAGAGGCTTCTATAGCAGTTGGTTTCCATATGGCTTTTTTCTAAAGGCTTTTAGTGTTAGTTATCCCTCCATTAATTTCTGTGAAGATTTGGGTTGGAATTTTAATGGGTAATTTCATTGAATTTGTAGGTTACTTTTGGTAGGATAGGGATTTTCACAATATTGACCTACCTATCCGTGAGCATGGAAGGTCCTTCTATCTTGTGGTATCTTCAATTTCTTTCTTCAATGTCTTAAAGTTTTTGAACTCCTTCACTTTCTTGATTAGATTTATCCCAAAATATTTTGTTGGTTTTGAGGCTATTGTGAATGGGATCATTTCCTGGATTTATTTCTCAGTATGTTTGTTGATGGTATATAGGAAGGCTATTGATTTGGGGCGTTAGTTTTACATACTGCAACTTTGATGAATGTATTTATAATCTTTAGAAGCTTTCTGGTGGAGTCTGTAGGATTCTTTATAAATGAAATCATATTGTCTGCAAATAAAGATACTTGAATCTTCCTTTCCAATATGTATTTCCTTTATCTCCTTTGTTTTTTGCTCTAAGACTTCAAGTACTATGTTGAACAGGAATGACAAAGGGGACATCCTTGTCCTATACTTGATTTTAAATAGAATGCTTTCTATTTTTCTCCATTTAGTATGAAATCAGCTGTGGATTTACGGCATATTGTGTTTATTATGTTGAGATTTATTAGATGTATGCCTAGGTTCTCTCTGACTTTCATGATGAATGGGTGGATATTAGATATTTCCAAAGTACTTTTCTGTATTTAATGAGATGATCGTGTGGTTTCTGCCTTTCATTCTGTTTATGTGGTAGATTAGAGTTTTTTTATTTGCATATATTGGACCATGTCTGCATCTCTAGGATGCAGTCAACTTGACCATGGTACACAATCTTTTTGATGTGTTCTTGAATTTGAATTGTGACTATTTTATTGAGAATTTTTGCATCAATGTTCATCAGAGAGATTGAATACACACACACACACACACACACATATTATCCTTTTTTGGTGAGGCCTTTGATTGGTTTGGTATTAGAGTAATACTAGCTTCATAGAAGGAATTTAGAAGTGTTCCTTTTTTTAATTAATGGAAAAATTTGACAAGTATTGGTATTACTTCTTTGAAAGTTTGGTAGAATTCTGTCCTGTATCCATTTGATCCTGGGAACTTTTTAGTTGGGAGATTTTTAATTACTCCTTCTATCTCAGTTGTTATAGTTCTGTTTAAATATTTATGCCATTTGATTTAAATTTAGTAGGCCATCCATATCTAGAAATCGACCCATTTATTTTTTTCCGGTTTATTGGAATAGATTTTAAAGTATGTCCTATGGTTTCTGAACTTCCTCAGGGACTGTTGTAGTGTTTCCCTTTGCACCTTTGAATTTGTTACTTGTGTCCTCTCCTTCTTTTTGCTAATTTGTATAAAGCCTTATCAATCTTGTTAATCTTTTTGAAGAAACAACTCTTTGTTTCATTGATTCTTTGTCTTGTTTTCTTTGTTTCTATTTTATTGACTTTGGCCTTGATTTCATTTATTTCTTCCTATGTACTCTTTTCAGATGGTATTTGTTCTTGGTTTTCCAAGGTCTTCAGGTGCATCATTTATATGATATATTTCTAATTTTCTGGTGTAGCACTTAATGCTCTAAAATTTCCTCTTAGGACTGCCTTCATTGTGTCCCATAGATTTCACATGTTGGTTTTTCTTTTTCATTCAATTCCAGTCATTTAAAATTTCCCTTCTTGATTTCTCCTTTGATCCAATTTTCATTCAGTGGTGTGCTATTTAGCTTCCATGAGTTTGTGTACTTTTCCCAGTTTATTGTTGATATTTAGCTTTATTCCTTTGTTGTTGGATAGAATACAGGATATTTCAATTTTCCTAAATTTTTGAGACTTGTTTTATGTCCTAATATATGGTCAATCTGAAAAAAGTTCTGTGGACTGCTGAGAAGAAAGTGCATTCTTTAGTATCTGGGTGAAATATCCTGTAGATGTATGTTAGATCTATTCAATTTATGGTGTCATTTAATTCCAAGGTTTCTCTATTTCTTTTTTGTCTGGTTAACCTGTCTATGGTTAGGGTACTGAATTTATCCACTATCACTGTGTTGGAGTCAATTTGTGATTTTAGATGCAATAAGTTTCTTTTATGAACTTGAGTTCCCCTGTGTGTGCTGCATGAGTGTTTAGGATTATAAGATATTTTAGTGTACTTTTCCTTTAACAAGGTTGAAGTGACCTTTCCTGTCTCTTCTGACAAATTTTAGTTTGACTTTTTTTTTTTTCCCAGATATTAGAATAGTTTGTCTGCTTGTTTCTTAGTTCTGTTTGCTTGGAATAGCTTTTTCCATCCTTTTACCCTAAGGTGGTATTGCTTATTGTTGGTAAGGTGTTTTTCTTGGAGGTAATACTTTTATAAATCCTGTCTTCTAATCCAATCAGTTCATCAGTATCCCTTTACTGGTAGTTGAGACCATTTATATCGAGAATTTTATTGGCCAACGTTCATCAGTTCCTATTATGTTTGTGTTGTAGTGCTGTTTCCTTAGATTTCTTCTGGTTGACTCTCTAGGATAATTTGTTTATTCTTTGTGCCCTATTCAGAGAGTTTAATCTTATCTTCAGACAAAATTATTCCATCCTGTATTTGCTGTAGAGCTGTTTTTGAGGACATAAATTCTCTAAATCTATTTTTATTGTTGAAAGTTTTTCTTTTTTCTTTAATTATAAGCGATACTTACAGTAGTATAGTAGTATAGTAGTAGTATAGTAGTCTAAGCTGGAATCTGAGTTCTTTCACGGCTTGTAGGACATTGGTCCAAGCCTTCTGCCTTTCATAGTCTCCATTGAAAAATCAGCTGTTATTCTGATGGGCCTTTCTCTGTCTATGACTTGATCATTTTCTCTTACAGCTTTCAGTATCTTTTCTTTGTTCTGTACGTTTAGTATTTTGACTATTACATGACTTGGGGAGTTTCTTTTTTGGTTTTGCCTACTTGGTATTCTGTATGCTTCATACATTGAAAAGCCCAGAGATGTTTGGGAAAGGAAATTCATCATGGCAGATCTGAAAAACCTTCCAGACCTGGGTGCTTACAAGGGTCCTAACAGAGTTGAGATGGTGCAATGAAGAGAAGTTTGGGAAAGAAAACTCATCACGGAGGTCTAGGAAAGTTTCCAGATCTGGGGCTCACAGAGGTCCTAGCAGAGTTGAGATGGCTGGTCACAGGGAGGTGTGGGAAAGGTAGTACACCAAGGCAGGTCTGGTAAAGTCCTTGGGGCATGCAAAGCTCCTGGAGCTGAGATAGTGAATGAGGAAGTGTGGGAAAGAATCTCATCAGGACAGGTTTAGGAAAGGCCCCAGGGGTGCACAAGGGTCCTGATAAAGCAGGGATCATAATTGGTCTTTTAAGTGTAATATAACATGGGGGTAAGAACATGTGTTCTTATTTGTTTGGTGTTCTAAGTGAGTCCTGTATTTGGGTGGGCATCTGTTTCTTTAGATTTGGGAATTTTTTTGGCTAGAATTTCATTTAAAATATTTTCTCTGTCTTTACTATAAAATTTCCTCTCTTCTAGGCCTGTGATTCATAGAGTTGGTCTTTCCATAGTATCAAATGGATCTCAGATAATCTGATTTGCTTCATTTTAATTTGTTTGTCATTATCTGACTGTTCAAATTCCTCTACCTTGTCTTCAAGCCCCAACATGCTGTCATCCTTTCAGTCTATTGGTAAGATTTTCCACAAAGCTTGTCATTTGGCTCATTGACTTTTTCATTTACAGTATTTCAGTTTGGTTTTATTTCAGTATTTCTCATCACTGAATGCCACTTTTTAACCTATATCAATTTTCCTGTTCATTTAACTGTGTTCCTTTGAAATTTATTCAAGAGTTTGTACCATCTGAATCCTTTGAACATACTTATACTCATTCTTCTGAATTCTTTGGGAATTCATTTAATTCACTCTCATTGGGGCTTATTATTATGCAATTAGTAATTGTTGAAGAAATCATGAGACTGTGGTTTTTCATGTTTCTTGTTTTCCCATTAAGACTTGTGCTAATGAGATCAGGGTTGTCATCTAGAATTTTTTTAAAAAAAAAACAAGAAATGTTTACAATATTAAAGAAAGGCTAGTCTGTACTAGGGTTGAAGTGTCATTTCTTTTTCTAGACTATTGTTTGGAGGACTAGGCTCAATCTCTAGAACTCTCCTGGGGAACCGAATATTGTGTGTAGAAATAATCACTATGTAAATCTAAGCTCACTGCGAAAATGCAAAAATAGTCAAATAAGTATCAATCATTTTAGAAGTATAGAAACACTGTGTATAGAAACATTGTGACATATTAGCAACTGTGGTTATACTTTTAAAGGAAAAGAGCAGAGTAAATCTAATGACTAGTATCAGGCTGGCTGAGTAGAGTAGAGAAAAGTAAATGGAAATGGGTAACAGTGGAACAATCAGGAATCAGGGCATAAATAGCAGTTTTGGCTAAAGTAGAATGAAAAGAGAGGAGTGAAATATAATTAAATAACCTAGAATACCTTCATCCCTTGGGAGGCTTAAACACAAAGAGACCTGCAAAGTAGGCCAGTGTGTGTTTCTTTTGGAAACCCTATCGAAAAGAAAATGAGAAGAAAAAAACCAAGAATTTTTTAAAAAGGAGAGGAAGGGAGGGAAGGAGGGAGAGGAAGAGGGAGAGGGAGAGGGAGAGGGAGAGGGAGAGAGAACCAAAACAGAGTAGGATGAAGCTGGTCAGATTGATTACTAAATAGAAGAGGCAAGAATTGGATGGGTAGATAACACAGTCTCACTATTTGCTGGTTTCAGTATCAACTCCTTTAATTCCCTCCAAGGCTCTCAGATGCTTGTCACACTCTTGAGTAGTTCTTTGTGAAGTCAGAGCACATATGCTGGTCACACCTCTGGGCATTTCTCCTAAAGTCCAGTTGTCAATGCTGCCATTGGCTCTGGATAGTCCTTCTTAGTGCTATGTGTGTGCCATGTGGAACACGTCTATGTTCTCCTGAAGATTCTGGCTCTGACTAGGTTCCTACTTCATTGACTATTGTATTGTTCTCATTCAAACTTTCTTTCCCACAGCGCAGAGGGATTCTGCTGATCAGATTTTGGTGTATAGGTAAGTTTCCTAAAAGTATATTTTATGGAGGATCTGGAGCTACCAAGCCACTGACACTGAGTATAATCATTTTTTCAGAAAAACATGCTTATATTGCCATGCATTTGATGAGCATATTGTTTTTTTTTAAAAAACTGAGGTACCTAATTTATAAAAAATTGCTATGTTTTGATGTATTATATAGTTAGTGTCAATTAAGAAATAGAATCTACTTAAAAGTTCTTTGGGATTCTTGATAATTTGGGGGTTTATGCAGAGGTTTGGAGACCCATTTGAGAGCACCATTCTAACAGTATAGTTCTTAATCATGGTTTCACATTAGAATTAGCTGTGACCTTCACATAAATTGCATACTTGAGTCCTATTTTTCATAAACCGGGTGGTAACTCGTATAAAGGCATCTTTAAAGCTATTATGATGAACACATAGTGTAGGCAATGTTGAGAACCATTGCCAGGGCCTGGACAAACAGTAACTTTAGGCATAGATGCCTGATGCTACATCTTGGAAACTAGTGCTCTGGAAAAGCATGTGTTTTAAAGTTGTTTATCTCTGTTCTCTCCATTATTTGGTTTAGTGTTTTTATAAAGTATTTTTATTTTCATTTATTTGTGAATTCTTCCTTTATTTAAAGGTCCAGTTATTCAGTAACTACTTTGGAAAGATCTATTTCTTTGCTTGGACATTGACTGGTAAAAGGCAATAGTATAATTAAGCCACCTAGAAATTACCTGGTTGTGTTAAGAATCTTAATAGAAGTTTTAATTTTTAAAAGGTCGGAGACATTTCTTTGCAAGAAAGATAAGTCCAAGGTGCAGGAAAAAGGGACCAGTTTTGGTGCATTGGTTGGTAATGGCTTTATTTAAAGTTGTTGCTCATCACAAGGCATTGTCAGATTCTTAGTGGTTATCTGCACTAGCGTTTCAATGATTATGTTTCTTTTCTTCTTAAATGTCCTTCTTTGAACATCTTATGTTCACTCAAAATATTTGCCATATTGCATCACATCTGGTATTAAGGTACCAACCAGAGCAAGGAGGACAACTACTGTTGCAAAGGCAGGTCTTGTTTTCGATCAATCACAGAGTTCTTTTCAGATCCTCAAAACTCTCAGGACAAGGCTGATGAAGAGAATATGCCCCATGTCTTAGTCTTTTGTGCTGCCTTGTACTGGCCACCAAGTGTCACTCTTGCTCTTTCTTCTGCTCCTCAAAACTGTTACTAGACAAAGGGACCTTTAGTTTCTATCCCATTCCTCATATATAACTTCTGGTTCTAATTATTATTGCATCTTAACTAGGTTTCTTTTTGACATCACCTTAGATGTTGCTAGTGTGGATCCTGCTGTTTGGGTTAATGGCATGGCGATGAAAGAGCAGTGGTGCACTGACAGGATGGATGTAAGCCTTTGTGCCCCCATCATCATGGCAAACTGGGTCACCTACCTCATTTCTCACCTTGGAGAAATCACTCTGACATCCTCTTGATAGTAACATCCTGTTGATAGTAACAAAATTATGGTTATTTATAGCAGCAGAACTATATAATTTCAAAGAGGAGGAATGATTGTGAACTCAATTTTCTTATCTATCTACAGCAACTTACAGAAGTAAAATATAGAGTAAACTATTTAGAAATGAATGTACTGTAATAAGAAAACACCTTTCTAGCATCTCAATGACAAGATCCAACCACTGGGTGAACATTTTGTTTCATTCTTTTAAGTTTTAGCCTATAGTTTTGTTTTTGGAAGGGGCAAGAGTAGGTGTCAATAAATCTGTATGTAATAACAGAGTTGGAGTTCACTTGGGCTTAGGTAAGAATAGACTTTTGATAGGCACTTTTACCAAATTTTTTAGAATGTGCATTCCTAGTTCTGTGGTCAATAGATAGAAAGTGATTTTCTAAGTGTTTAGCCATGACAGTCAAATTACAATTTCTCACACCTGTTCTCTGACCTTTTACAACTCATAAAGCAAACATGGAAGATCTGGTATTGGATCTAATCTGACTTAATAGATCCAAGGTTAAGACGGAGAGATTAAGGTCTAGAGAAATGGCTCAGCACTTAAGAGTATTGATTGCTTTTTCAGAGGATACAGGTTCCATTCTCAGAACCCACATGGTGGCTAACAGCCATCTGTAACTCTAGTTCTAGGAGATCTAACACCCTCTTCTGGTCTCCATGGGCATTTCATGACATGGGTGCACATAATATGCATTCAGGCAAAACACTCGTACACAATTTTTTTTTAAAGTCTGAGAAATTTAATTCCATATTCACTACAGGTTTTGGTTCCTTAAAAGTTTATCTTCGGTAGGACAGTCATAGCATAGATTGATTCTAATGTTAACTTGCTACAAATTAGAATCACCTGAGTAGGGAGTCTCAATTGAAGAATTGTCTTAATTGCCTTAATTGATGTAAGAAACCCCAAATGTAGGTGGATAGCCCAAAAAGGAGTGTGGGGGCTGGCTGGAGAGATGGCTCAGCAGTTAAGGGCACTGACTGCTCTTGCAGAAGACCCTGGTTGGATTCCCAGTACCGACAAGTCAGCTAGCAATCTTACAAAACTTCAATTCCAGAGGATCTGGTTCTCTCTCCTGCCCTCCTTAGGCACTGCATGACATGGGTGTATCTACATATGTGCATGTAAAACACTCATAAACATAAAACAATAAGAAATTTTTAAAGGGGGGGTCATGACAGAAGGAAGATTATTCACGTTTTGCTTGCCTTTCCTCTGACTGCCGAGTTAATTTATTTTGTTGCTGCTGCTGCTGCTGACTCCCTCACTGATACCAGAGCCAGTGTTTCCAGGCTTCCATCATTGACAAAAGACCAGAAGCTCTCCAGAACCCTCCAGGTCTTCAGCACCAGACTGGGACTGCTGAAGCACACAGCCTCGTGGACTGGGCAACTACCTCTCCCATCTGAGACAGCCATTGTGAAACTAATCCCATTGCTGAAGCCCCCACCTAGCCTCAAGGAAGGAGTAACTACCGGATTCTCAGGTGTGATTTAACTGTTGCTATCAACTCAAAGTAAGTTTATTTATAAATTATTTTAATATATTCATCTTATCAGTTCTGTTGCTCTAGAGAACCCTAATATACTCAGTATATAACCTTATCCTATTCAAGCCAGACAGCTTAACTTATTCTGTTACCTTGCCTGTGGAACTTATGCACTTCAAGGTTAAAGTGAAGGGACACAAGGACCCATGTCCACCCTTCCAGTACCAGCCCCTTACCGGGTCTCTCCTAATTGGTCAGTGTTCTCTTTGGGAAAACTGAGATGTCATTCCAAACAGCTGGAGACTGGAGAAAGAGAAAAAGAAAAAGTTCATGATTTTCACTCTCCTGGCTACATGCATACAGGACGGAGCACCTGGATGGTTAGTTATCTATCTTTTTCCTTGTTTATTTTTGACAATTTCATATATATATATATATAATGTATTGTGACCTATTCATCCCCTTTGCCCTCTCTAATTCCCCTCCCACTCCTACTTACCTCTTTCTCCCTAGCTAATTTCCTGGTTTTATGTGTGTGTGTGTGTGTGTGTGTGTGTGTGTGTGTGTGTGTGTGTGTTTGCAGGTATTCTGCAGGTAACCACAGCTTCTGTGAGTTCATGAGTGCCATGGCTATATCTTATCGAAAATACAGTGTTCTGAGTCACTCTCCCCTATCCTGAGATAGGATAGGTGCAGTTGTCTTTAGAAACAAGCAGGAGAAACCAATTCTTATAGCAAGCAGAAGGGCAGAATATAATGGTTAAAGGTCAGTTAAGGGGTTTGTAGAAGAAGCATGGAAGTTACTTTTATGTTTTTCCTGTTTACTCACTGAAGAAAAACAGGTTGAGTTCCTTTAGCAAAATATTAACTGGGGGGGGGGGCTACAGACATGGCTCAGTGATTAAGAGCACTTGCTGCTCTTTCAGCATCCACTTCAGGCAGCTCACAACCATCTTCAGCTCTAACCAGGGGATCTGATGCCCTCTTCTGAACTCTGTGGGCACTTGCACGCACACACACACGCACACACACACACACACACACACACACACATGCTCACACACACACACTCACACTCACACACAGAGAGAAATAAATATTTCAAAAATGAAATAAGACTTTAAAGAAGATCCAACTCTAAGAAAATAAATGACAGCTTGGGCATCAATGTGACCTCTGTTTTCTGTGGTTTGAATAGGCCCCTCCAAAATTCAGGTGTTGCCAATGTGTTTGAAGAGGTGGATTTGGAGGGGTAACAGGGTCTTAAGGATTTCTCCCTTGTGAATAGAATCAAAGTTCTTATAAAAAACCTAATGGAGTTCAGCCTTTTGGCCCTTAGGACAGAGCAATCCTCATTCTGGTGGCACGGTTTTGGAAGCAGAGAGGCCTCCCCAGACAACTGAACCGTGGGTACCTTGATCTTGAATTTCCCAGCTTCCAGTGCTCTAAGGAAAATAATAAATTTCTGTCTTGTAAATTAACCAGGCTCAAACATTCTGCTGAAGCAGCACAAATAGACTCAGGCATTATTCATCAAAAGACCAAGAAAATGTGAAATATTTGATAGATTAGGAGAAAAAATTGACAATACATGTAAGCTTTAAAGAATACATATCTATGATACATGAAGAACTATGAACAAATAAAAGCATTTTAAAACATTGTATGTCTTTGTGCATGTGTGTGGTTTGCCCTGGGCATCTTCCTCAGTTGCACTCTTCTTTCTTAAATTTCTGTTTATATATTTATTTATTTTTATGCGTATAAGTGTTTTGCTTGCATGTATGTAAGTGCTGATGGAAGCCAGAAAAGGGTGTCTGATCCTCTGGAATTGGAGTTACTAAGATTGTTAGCCACTATGTGGGTGTTGGGAACTGAACCTGGGTCCTCTGCAACATCAGTTAGAGCTCTTAATCACTGGGGCAACTCTCTCATCCAATTTTTCTTGAGACAGGGTGTCTTTCTGAAGACAGAGTTCATAGATTTGGCTAGACTCGCTGCTGGTCAGAAAACACTGGGGATTTGCCTGTCTCTGCACTTCCCCAGTAGGAATAAGGATATGCAGCACCATGCCTAGCTTTTATGGTGCTAGGGATTAAACTTGGGTCCTCATTCTTGCAAAGCAAGCAGTTTATCAACTGTTCCATCTCTCTGATCCCTAAAAAATACATTTATTTATTTATTTGTTTATTTACTTATTGCTATTCAGTGTATTTCAAATTTTTTTATTGATTCAAGAATTTCATACAATGTGCTTTGATAATATTCACACCCTCTCTTCACTCCCACCTTATTCACCCCCACACGCACACTTCATATCCTCTGTTATTATTTGTCTTCTTTTTTTGAAGGCCATTTGAGTCTAACCTGTATTACCCAAGTGCCCTTGAGTGTGGGTCTATTCCTTGGAGTTTGGTCAACCTACAAGGTGTCACATCAATAAGAAAAACTGACTCTTCCCCTCCCAGCAATCAGTTGCTAATAGAGCATCAGCTAGGAAAGGGGCTTCCTGCCCACTTCTCCCATTCATACTGGGTCCCTCTCTGACCTGGGTTTTCACAGATCTTTTGCATTATGTCATAAGCACTGTAGGTTCATATGTACAGCTATCCTGTGGTGTCCGTGGAACAGATTCTTGTATTCATCTACGTCCTTTAGCTCTTACAGTCTTTCTGCCTTCTCTCCAGGAATGATCCCTGACCTTGTATTGAACACTCTCCTCCCAAGGCTCAAGGATCATTGTGGAAGAGGGGGTGGAAAGATTATAAAACATTTATTTTTAATGTGTAGAATTCTTGAACTTCACAGAAAGTATCCAAATGGCTGGAAACATATGGGAAAGTGTTGAATATCATTACTCATCAGAGAAATGCAAATTAAAATCACAATGAAATGCTACTACACTCAACTAGTAATGTACAAAACATAAAAGACTGACAGTAACAAATGTTGATGGAGAGTTGGACTTAACCAAGTAGGGCTGAATCAATTGAATAATTACAGAGGTATAGAGACAAGGGATTTGAGCATATTCATCAAGAGACAATTGGGCCAGTAGTATGGGATCTAAGTAAAATGGGAAGTGTGTCCACGTGGATAGTGATAGATAGTGAAAAGATTATTGGTGAGAACTGAGATGGTTAAAAGAAATTGGAGTCTTAACTTACAGATTATATTTAGTTCTAAGGAAACATCCATTTCTTCCTGCCTCTATAAATTGCATTTCAGTGAGACAGAGACATTAGATCCAGTCTTTAGATGTACAACAAGGGAGACCCACAAAATGCTTTCCTACCCTTGAGGATGCTTTTGAAACCATTGGGTGGATACCTGCCCTTAGTTGGGTGTTTTGCATTTTTTAAATTAATTTTTTTGTGATAAATGCCCTTAGTGTTTTAATCACTGATATAAAGACAGCATTAATCTCCTGTGAGTTAAAAGCCTTCAGTCCACAGGAAGCAGCTATGGTGTAACTGCTTTTCCTGATGAAAGTGTGACAACTTAATGAGAGGTGGCTTTTGAAATGGCAAAACTGTCTTCAATACTCATTTCATATAAACATAAACATTCACCCAGTGTTAACAAGTGAATGAATAATTTATATAATAAAGAGTGAGCTACTTTCATTATTGTTCTGAAGAGCACCTCATGGTTGTTAGACAAGCTGCCAGGCTAACATATTGGCTTTTAAATTATTTCACCCATTCAGCTAGGAAAATGGTTTTATGTGAGTTTTTTTCTTTCATGAACAAAGAATGAAAGATAGCCAGCCTGGCTCATGAATACATAATGAGTGCTGACTAGAAGAGATGGGTCTGGTTGTACCTCCGAGAGTAAAGCAGCTATGAACTGTCTGTCATTAATTTCCTGCTCAGTCAGGAGCCATTGCTGTGAATTTGGGGCAACTACACAGAGTTTCACTTTTGGGAAAAGCTTGTGCCCTGGCGATCTACAGGCCAGGTGCAAATGGTGTTCTCAGCAGGTGTCACTTATAGAGAGTACCTGCTCCAGCTACATTGGTAAAAACCTATTTTCTTTAATTCTTCTTTCCCTGCCTCTAAAACAACAATAACAACAACAAAATTCCTTTTTATTTATTTAGCAATGCACAAGAAGCCAATTTTATAAAAGAACCGTTAACTAGACTATTGTATGCTGTATCACTCTATGTGCCTACAAGTTTGTACATATGTGCACAGCTCCTGTGTGTGCATGTGTATGTGCAAGTGTACATGACCCATGTGTGCATGTGTGGAGGCCAGGGGTCAACATAGGGTATCTTCCTTAATTCCTCCTCTCCTTATATTTTGAGGAAGGACCTATCACTGAATTTGGAATTCACTCGTTGGTTAGACTGTCTGGTCAGGCAAGACCCAAGATCCTACTGTCTCCATTTCCCTAGGTTTACCTGGCTTTTTGCATAGATACTGGGTATTCAAACTCAGGTCCTCAAACTTACACCACAAGTACTTACTGGATCTCCTGAGCCAGGCCCCTGTATTAATCTTTTGACTGTTAACTAGAAATCTTTTTCTAGGTTTCAGTTTTGTACTATTTTACTCTTCTTGAAACTCAGATAATTGTCTTTATATTTCCCCTAATTGTTCATATGGTATATTATTTTCAGCATCTTTATTTAATAATCATTAGGAAGATGGTAGATAAATAACTGTAAGATTAAGTGAACCTGTGAATGGCTACATCTCTTGCTTGATGAGAGACTGATTATGCAGGACAAGAAATATTGATACAATTTTGCTTAAAATTTTTCATGTATGCTAGTAAACTCCATGTGTATCGCTAAAGGCTACATAACAAGAAATGGTGCCATACAGGAGAAACATTCCTTTGAGTTATTGGCCAGGGTAGTCCAGGAAACTCCCCAAATTATACAGGCTATTGCCACAGCCCTTGATTGCCTCCCAGAACATGAAGGTAAGACCCTATTGTTGAAGACAGGACATACTTCAAACACAGGACTTGGAGCAACAGAGCTGCTGGAAGCCACCTCCCCTGAATCCCAGCACTTGGGAGGCAGAGGCAGGAGGATCTCTTTGAATTCAAGGCCAGCATGGTCTACATAGTGAGTTCCAGGCCAACTGGGGCTATAGGGAGACCCTGTCTCAAGAAGTCTAAAAACAAGAATAGATGTTGGATAAGATGTATTGAAAAGGGACTCTTGTATACTGTTAGTGTGAATGTGAATTTGCACAACCATTATTGAAAACAGTAGAGAGTTCTCAAAACATCAAAAGTAGAATTTCTATATGATACAGTACTGCCATTTCTGGGTTTGTATCTGAAGAATGTGAAATCAGCATTCAGAAGAGGTGTCTGCTCCCCATGTTCACCAGATCACTGTTCAAATAATCAGGATACGGAATCGACCTAAGTGTCTGTGGATTGATGAGTATGGCAAATGTCCTAACTACTCACATAGCAGCAGTCTTTAAGATAAAAGAACTTGTGAGCTTCCAGAGATATAGATGATAAATAGACAATCTGCATCATACCAATATGATGGACTACCACTGGGTAGGAAAAAAAATGGTAAACTGTTAGTGCATGGAATAACATGAATACATTTCAGAATAATTATTCTAAGATTAGACAACAGACACACCCCCTCCAAAGATGCTTACTGTGTGATTTCATTTACATAAAGCTCTAGTCAGTGCTAACTAACCTACAATGACCCAAAGCAGTTGCATCCTGCCACTGTCATTTAATGTCCTCTGTTTTTCCTTCAGATAGTATTGAAACTTCTGATTCGCACATTTTTGTGAGGTCATCTTTCTCCTTTACTGATGATTTCTTCAAAGTCAAGAAGAGTGAATGTAGATTTATCAAAATGTCTCCTACAGTTCCAGCAGAGAGTCAAAAAGGAAGGTTTCAGGCTCAGACCCATGGGCTGCCATCTCAGAAATTCTGCTTGGGCTCTTGATAGGATTCTCTCTCTGTTTACTATGAGCTGAACTAAGAAATTAATGAAGTGCTTTCTTTCATCTGATTGCTCTATTTAAGACAAAACAGCAAAATTGCTCAAGCCCCTGATGGTATTTCTTCTTCAAACTCCATTCACACTCAACTCAATCTGGAACCTAGGTGTTGGGGACCCCTGCTGTGTAAGGTAGCAGTCTCTCCATGTCTGGATAGCCCACGGGGCTCGGAGTTCATATGCAGAGACTCCTTTTATCAGCAGGGCGCCTTCCGACCTCTCTTCCTGACTCACCCTTTGAAGTGGCCGCCACAGATGCCCTACCAAAAACATGGCCTCTGGCATATGAACTGCCAGGTTTTCCTGTGTGATAATCAGACAATGTCTGGCAGCCTGGCAGAAGCCCACCACCACATGTAAATAGGGCATCCTAAAAGCACCTATCAATTAAGGCTTTTACCACTGCCCCCACAGTATAAAATATCCTGGTTTCCCCTAATTAATCGGAGCTGAATCACTAAGACCTTGAGCCGAGCTGAGTCACTAAATAAAGGAGCGGTACCACTGAACCTGACTGAGCTGAGTTCTGTGTCTTACTGCCTACCATCCAGCCTTCCCGGAGAGGGCTATCTCTTCGTAAACCACGACTTACTTACGGAGACCCTGCTTTCGCCGTTTCTCGCACCTCCCCTCGTGACCTGGTGGCCAACGGTCCGAACTTGGAGAGTGCATGGTGGAAATTGAAACGGAACCCAACCGGGCAGCTGACAGCGGTCTTAGAGCTGCCAGCTCCGGTAGCAGAGACCCACAACAATGCGGTGTGTCGCACCGCGCACCCCAGCGGAAGGGAGCCGGGGACCCAAACAGCAGGCGGCCCACGGGACCCGCCGCACTCCAGCGACGTGTGGGAGACTGGCGCCATGCCCAGCAGATGGTGCTCCGCGAAACCCACAGGCCCATACCTAGGGTGAAGATGGTGGATTAAAACTGCAGATTTGGGGGCCTAGGGGTCTCAGGCAGAGAGAGCCTGTGGCAGTTTACAGAGAAGAGCCATCTCCATGCAGTTGCTGATGGACCTCCTGATCCTCCCAACTCCAGCAGAATTTTGCAAGGAGCTATCTTGGTGAGCAAAACCTTTCTCTGTGGTTTGGAGGAAGTGTTGACCATGATACTTTGAATGGAGGCCTTCTCTCAGCACCTGAAAAATACAGGAGGCTTCCATCTCACATAGCCCACCTGCAAACAGCAATGTATTGCCACCATGGGCAGATCCCAGTGGACGGACCTGCATAAATATGGAAAGGCACCAAGAGTATGAGTAGGAAAGAGATGTTGAAATCCTCTTCATGGGTCAGGGTGGGAGCTGGCTGTCAGAGCAGATGGCGCCAAACAAACTAGAATGGAAGGGACTTTAAAGCAAAACCAGTAAGAACTCCAAAGTAGATAAAACAAGAGCATTAAAATGTCTCTGGGAACAAAATACCCTGGTTTCTGCATTCAAAACTTAATAAATTAATTTTAAAAGGGAATGATATTGCCTAAGCAAGTTTAGTATTTTGAAAGAAAGATCTTTGAACAGGGAATTGAGTACAGAGGCAGATATCAGAAAGCCTAGCATACTTTTAGAGGACTGGTCCAGGAGAATTACACTGGTTATTCTGAAATCTAAGTGTGAAAGGTGATCTTTTTCAAAGATACTATATTATAGTAGAACTTGCCAAGCAAGTACCAGATGACCAACTTCTCAAAAGGAAATAACAGATAGGTAAAGTACTGTGAGAAATAAGCTATTACAATTGGACCTTTTACAACTGACCCAACATTTTCATGACTTGTTAAGTAAACTTTGTAGGATATATATATTATATTTGGCTAAGGGTTCACAGCTTGACAAAGAACATTTGCTCAATCTTGCTAAATATGTAGCAAATTACCACCTCAGTGCAATGATCAAATTTTCCCTTTATCTAGCCAGGTAATGCTCTACTAGTGTATTTACTGAAAGTATTGATTTGTGATTATCTTTGTTCTTTTCTATGAAGGATGTTAGAACTTATTTGTCTTAGATTATTTTTGTCAAGACAACTTGAATCTGTGGTCATTATCAGTCATGCTTGGCTCAGAAAAGAACTTTTACTACAGAGTCCTCATGTTGACACAAGGATGGAGAAGGATTCTTAAAAGATTCTACCAGAGGAGAAAACAATACTATTCACATAGGAAAAGTATAGGAATACTTTAGAGTATCTTATTGGCAACAATAAAACAAGAACACAGTGAAACAATTGACTGGGAATGAAAACATGTAATATAGGAACTCAATTTCCAGTTGATACAGATCATTTATCTACAAGGATGGCAAGATAGATAGAATTCTAAAGACGAATTTCCTATTAGTTACTTTCTTGTTATGATGAAATATCACATAGAAGCAACTTAGAAAGATTAATTTTGACCCATGGTGTAAAAGGTGTTCTCTGTTGCTGTGATAAAACATCAGCTCAGGGAAGGAAAGGGTTTATTTCAGTTTACAGGATATAATCCATCATTGAAGGATGTCAAGGAAGAATCTCAAGCAGAATTTAGAAGCAGAAACCATAGAGAAACACGGCTTGCTTGTTTGCTCACAGGCTCATGCTCAGCTAGCTTTCTTATATAGCCCCAAACACCTTACCAGTAAATGGTGCCCACACACAATGTACTGAACCTTCTGTATTAATTAATCATCAAGGTAATTCCTATGGACATGCCCATAAGGCCAATCTCATCTGGAAAATCCCTCAGTTAAGACTCCCTTCTCGGGCACTCCAACTGCCTCACCCTGTACCCCTCCAGCATGGAAGAAGCCGGAGCCATCTGTGTTCCAATTCCCTATAGGCAATTTGGGTAACCTCTTCAGAGGATGGTGTGATAAGAATAGGAGACAGGAATTGGCCAGGCAGTTAGGGTAAAAAGATCCCAAAGAAAAGTATCCAATTTCTTGGCTAAATCTCACAGTGTCCTTGGGCCTTTTAGCAATATACTCCATTCCAAAGGCCAAAATGCCAAAAATATTTGAGAGCTTTTATCTAGTCCTTAAAAGATTTTAAGGTTACCTCTTCAGAGAGGGGAATGTTAGAGTAGCCAAAAGCCCCATAAAAATAAATAAATAAATCAAAGAAGAAGAAAGAGTACATGAAGTTATCAGGAAAAAAATGATGGGGAGATAAGGGAGGAGTTGGAGGGGAGGGAGTGGGCATGGATTTGGTCAAAACACCCTATATGCATGTATGAAATTCTCAATAAATTATTTATTTAAAAAATAAAAGTAATAAATAAAATAGTCCCTTCTCAGGTGAATCTATGCTGTTTCAACTTGACAGTTAAAGCTAACTAGGACAAGAGGGGATATAGTTCATCATGTAAGGAAGGCATGTCAGCAGGAGTGTGAGGCAGCTGGTCACAGTTTATCCACACTAAGGAAATACAGAGAGATGAAGGGTGATACTTATATAGCTATATCTTTCTCCTTTTTCACTTTTTACTTAGTGTGGGACCTGGGTCCATAGGGTGATGTTACCCACATTCAAGATGGGTCTTCTGCCTCAGTTAAACCTCTATGGGAATAATCTCAGACACACTCAGAGGTATGGCTTTTAGTTAGATGATTCAAAATCCAGTCAAGATTATAGTGAAGATTAACCATCACAAGTTCATCCCTGTGTCATCTTGGCACAAAAACACATGATTTTTTAACCCACGTAATTTCACCACTGGTCCTCAAAGGCTTATGGACATCTCATAAGGCAAATTGCATTTGTTTCATTTGTAATAGTCCCCAAAGTATTAAGAGTTCTTATATCATTCAAAAGTTCAAAGTCTCTTCTAAAAAATCAAGGCCATCTCCTGTAAGCTCCCTTCTTCTGTAAAAGAAGAACTCACCTATTTCCAATATACAATGACACAGAATAAGTATTTCCATTCCACAAAGGAGGAATAGGGGCATAATAAGAAGGGATTGTGTCAAAGCAAAACCAAAACCCAGGACAGAAAGCACCAGTCCTGAGATTCCATGCCTGAAATCTTGGTGGCATCATCCCGCCATCAACAGGTTGAATATTTCCCTCCCCTCCAGTTTTCTCCCAGAAGAAGCAAGTATAGCCTTTCTCTAACCACTCTATGCCTGCAGCTTTCCCCAGTGGAGGTCCTGTAGTCTTGGAATCTCCAGCATGCTGGAGTCTCCACTACAACACAGGTTCCACCTTCACATCTTCATAAAACAGCTTCTCAAAGCCTCCTTGAAAGCCATTTGACACTGTTACAGTTCACCTGGCCTCAGTGTTGTTCTGGAACTTTGGTGAAAGCCTTTATCAACCCATAATACTTGCGTTTTGCATTCCTGTAAAAACAGCACCATGTGGAGAATGCTGCTTGATTCTGTTGCCAGCTCAATATGTAGTCAGGCCCCCTTCAGCTACAATTGCAGTGGCCTCTGAGCATCTTAGCTCCTGAATCTGAGAAAATGCTTTCCTACATTCTCTGTTCCATCTCTCTCGTTTTTCAAATGAATTTACATTTTCAAAAGCTGAGGATTTTGTTTGGGGTTGTGTCCCCAAAGGACCTGGTTCCTCCAATGGGTGGGGTCAGTTGCAGAGAATCGACTGAGGAGAGTTAGCAATAGAGGGAGGAGTTTTGGTGCCATCTTAGAATCTGCATGGCAGTGGGTGTGGAGACAAATGGCCTAGGTGATCTGCGATCTAGTACAGTGGGTTGCTGGGCCACAGAATGGAATGGAGCACCAGATGTCTGCCTTTTGTGAAGCTGCTGGGTGTTTGCTTTTGTAAGTTACTCCATTTGCACCCCCCCCCCAAGATATAAAATGAAAAATTCAGATAAAAGTATGTTATGTGGTCTGTCTCATAGCACCTGGAGCAAGAAACCCCGAAGAGAATGAGGGCAGGTCAAATAGAGAGCTGGAAGGTAAAATTTTACTGGGACAGGGGTTTTCCCTAAAAGCTTTTTACCTATTGTCCCTGTGGGAAGTTTGTGATTTTTCCTTAGTTGCGTTAATCTTTTTTTTTTTTTTTTTTTTTTTTTTTTTTTTTTGTAGTTATAGGTGGTTTGTCTGTTCTTGTTTACAATTCAAACTCATTGTCCATTCTCCTCTTTGGGAAACTGTACACTTTTAGTGCCTTTCTGCTCTACTTGTTGCTCTCTCACTGTAAATATGCATAAAAGCAGCAAGCAGTAGCTATGCCACAGTGTGAATGCTATGCTGTCCTGCAGTTTCCTCCACTAAACAGTTTATTCCACTACTTTTGAATTCAGCTATATTCGAATTCTTAGAACATGGGAAGAATACAGATAGATTCTTGCTAGGGTGTAATGTGAATGGCTTTTAGTCCAATTCTCAACAGTGTTGACATTCCCCTCTGAAACCTGAGATTACATTCAGGTGGACTGTGTTTACATATTATATAAGTTTAGGTTACTGAATGAATGTTTCAAATTTTATTGTTTGTATTAATTTGTTCATCAGCATTAGAAAATAAGTTCAAAAATAATTTAAACGTGTTGCTCTCTGAGAGCATCTTTATGTTTACATCAATTGTTTTAAAGGAAATATTCTCCTGAAATGCTGTCAAAACAGAAAGAAAGATGAGAAGACAGAAAACAGGGGAACAGAGAGCCTGCTCTTAGAGGTGATGATATGTCCATGAAAATGACTGAAATTTGTAAGATGTGGATAATGCAAATTTTAAGGTATTATTAACTTTACACTTGTAATTATAAATGATCTCAATTAAATGCAGTACATGAAAGAAGGATTGATGGTGATGTAGATGCATTCTTTCCTACCACAGTGATTTTCCCCTATGAGATGTACAGAAATGTTTATTCATTGTATATGAATAAACATATCTATAGAGAAGGCTTGACAGACGAAAGAATTCTGTCCATGTCCAGCTTGGTGAACAAATGAGTTTATTAGGGCTGCTGATAGCACAGGTGACTCACAGCACAAGGATGCCCCAAGGTAGTCAATTGTTTATTTCTTATATAATCTTAGGGAGGGGCAGGGCCTAGTCAGTCTACCCCCACCATCTGTGATAGAGTGTTAACAGGCTTGATCTCATAAGATTCTAGTCCAGATCATCACACTCTCTGTGCTTCAGGAAAACAATGGTCATGCCAACCTCGGAGAAACAGCTGTCCTGTGTTTCCTAAAAGCTTTTACTTGGCAGTTGGAACAAGGATTTGAGAGTAGTAAGAAATGTTTGTAAGACTTTTGTTAATGAGTAATGTAGAAGGAAGTAAAAGTCATTAATTCATTAAAAGAAGGAAAGGAGAAAAAAATCAGTATACTTATTAAATAGTGAAAATTAATATTTAAAGGAATAGTCATATTTAGTAGTTGTTGCAATAAATGTAAAATGCTGAATTCCCTTCTCAAAGAAAAAGACTGTTAGATTGGACTAAAAATCCAATAAATGTTATTTGTATTAAACATATTTGAAGCAAAATTACAAAAAAGTCAAAAGTGAAAGATTAATTTAAAGAAATATAGTAGGCAAACTAAGAAAATAGTAATATACCTAGTAAGATAAAAATATTTTTGAAAGCCTAAAGCATTTAATGAGACAAAGAAAGATGTTTTATATGAATAAAAGTTACAGTCCACCAAGAAGATAAAACAAACACAAACTTTAATCTCAAGGAAGCACTGAGCATATAAAGAATGTTTCTCAAACACAAGGAGATCAAGATGAAAAAGAAATGAAGGTACTTTATATAGATCTGGGAATTTAGTGGTTCAAGGAGATAAAAAAAATTCATGACTATAGAAGATTTAGTAACAGGGCCAACCAACTGTGTATAGTTTTGTAGCTATTTGTAAAGATAAGGACATAGTTCAAGTGAAAACTGTGCATACTTCAAATAGAATATAGAACTATTTTTTTAGGCTCATGACATTGTCTTTCAACCGGTGACATTGAATAAGTAAAGCTTAATAGATTCTAAAATGTCAAATTCTTACAGGTCATACTCTCTAATCCCAATCCAATAACACCAATAATAAGAATTTTAACAAGTTGAATATGAGAATTTATACTAAAAAGTTCTGCAACAAAGAAGAAATTATATACTAGCCATAACTTTTTTTAACTGAAGAAAGTCTCAAACTTCTAAGATTAATGTACCATAACTAACTGTACTCAGAAAATTTTATATACCCCAAATAATTTTAATAACTAGTAACAAGATGTTAAAATAGATTAATAATTATTATCTTTCCATTTCTGGGATGATGGAGCTTCATTACATTATATAATTTTAGAGTGCTACTGTAGTTTACTAAGATTGCATTTAAAACACTTGTATCGTATCTAAAATAACCATCCATTTTCTTTGTATAGTATGTGACATTTTAATATGAAATCCCTCAGTCTCATAGAACAGATTGAATTGTATTCTTTTGCTTTTTCTTGACTGAAATTTTGAAATTGTTTCAGAATAGACTGGTCATCACTGTGCCTACCTGAATTTCAATTTCTATTCCTATGAAATGCAGTGTTAAGTAACATGTGACTACAAGAGATCTGGACCTGATACTAATTCTATGAGAAAGAATATTTATTACCCATTAATTCTCTCTTAATAACAATTAGCGTTTTTCTAGTTTCTTCTTGAATCATTTTGAGAATTATATTTTTCTGGGAATGTATGTACACACATATTTATATAAAGTTGTGTATGATATGCTATCTTTTAAATTTATGTTCTGTCTTTCACCCCATCTCCCTTTTCGTTACTAAAACTGTTCATTTATGCTTCCTTTGCTCATTTCCATGACAACACTTGAGGGTTTTTTTGTTTTTTGTTTTGTTTTTTTTGAAACAGTATCTCAATGTTTAATTGTACTTTGATCAATATTTTCTTCTAACATTTTGAGGGTATCCTTTTTGGACAATTTTTGCAACTTTTCTTGACCTTAAGACATTTCTTTTGGTAATCAGACATAGTCTAGACAGGGTAAGGGCCACAACAACTTCGGTTTAAGAATTGCTACTTACTCTTTTCAAGTCCTGAGAAACAGCAGAAATGCCCATGAGGCTCTGACTCTTATGTCACTGAAAGCAGTTGGTTGTAGTGGCCCCCAATTTTGAAATTCAAATTACATTCAGAATTCAAATTATTATATAGTTTTTGAAAGACATATACCTATTAAATGTTAGATTCAGGTGCTTGCAAGCAATTCTATAAAGCAGGGTATATTGATACAAGACTATAATCCAAGCACTTGGGGGCTATGGCAGGAGATTCTTGAGTTCAAAGCCAGCTACAATTACATAGTGAGATTTTATTTCAAAAAGAAATTCTATTATGATATTAAGGATTTTTTTTGGTAGCAAAAGGTACTTGTTCTTGCTCATATATGTAAATATATAGGTATGCATGTTCAAGAAAGGTTTTTATTTATCTTAATTACATATCACTGTGTTCTTTGTTTAGTCAGATATGAGGGCAGGAAGAGAAATTAGAATAAAAATTTTCATTAAATTCAGAAAAAGTTAAGATACTATTTTAGTTTTCATTCAAATTATTATATTTTATAAAATGTCCATTCAGGGTAAGCTTGGCTTGCTTTGATACTGTGACATAGAGAACACCAGAATAACTCCAATATTGAAATTCAACTATCAAACTACATGTTCATAAATGAGCTAATAAAATTTAACCTTGTCAAAACAAATCCCTAAGTACCTATTAAATATGTACCATCTCAGTATTTTAATCAATTTGCAAGGAATACAGTTTACATAAAATAGTCATTACACTGTGAATTAATACCATGTCATATGTTAGTATACCATGAATCAGTCTTACTGTAATCCTAATACTTATCAGAACCATTACTTTCTAGAAAGTATTATTTTGTTTGTATTAACACTTTGTGAAGTTTGCTGATTGCTCTAAACTACATGTTACACACTTGTTTGCAGAGAGTAATTGTTTCTTCTGGTGAAGGGTGAAGCCTTTCATTTTATTTCACTATGTAAGCAGGATTGATGGAAAATCTAAAATGGAAAATACTGACATCACAAATGTTTTTCCTTTTAAAAAATGGGTAACTTTGATCAATAAAGTATTCTTTCATTCTTACTTAGAAAACTGTGGGAGTGGAAACAAGTAATTCTGTTATGAAATATCTTATAATAGCATTAATCTGACATGCTCCATCATGCACTACTTTTTTATTCAAAAATAGCAGGAGCCCACCTTATCCTAGGGCTGTGTTAGGTACTCGGGAGGTATAGCAATAAAAGAAAGAGAAAACTTATCTTCTGAAGTTTGCAGTCTATCAATGAACATAGGTAATAAATTGATGTTAGTTGTGCTCTTACTGCATTTGTGTCTTCTGGAGTTTCTAAACAATCTCACCTACTATACAATCATTTACAGTAAAAGGACTATATTGGTGAGATTAGGTATGATGAGTTAATAACAACACCATATATACTTTTTAGTGACTTAAAAACAGCAAAATTGTATTTTTCACATATGCTCCAAATCTCCAAATCCAAAGTTGGCTGGCAAAGTAAATCTGTTTATCATAATCTGATAGAGGCAATACAATTCTATTATGTGATTTCAACTAGCATTGGTTTGCTTAGGGTATATCTCAGCAGAGGTGAAGAGATCTAGAAAATCATTCAATCAAATTAAATATGTCTGCCTCAAAGTAACACATGCATTTCTACTCACATTCCTTTATTTCAAACAGATGGAAAAGAGTACTCCTCCAGGCATGTAGATGTAAAGGAAAACCAAATACTGCTAACCACGGTTAATGTCTACAGAGCATTAAGATCAAAGCACAGCATCTCTGAATAGTACAATGTTTTTCCTCTGTCAGGGGATACTATGCAGTGACTATCAGATCTTGATCTGCTTATCCAATGAACTATGATATAAAAAAAAGACATTATCTCCTCTGTCTCACCCTACCCATATGGTACAGCCCTGCTTGTGGTGGGGGGAAAGTGAAGGCCAATATGGTGATGATCACATACATTGGGAGTGAGGACATCTCCTTAGTTGAGTCCTAGAAATACTCCCAGGAGACCAGTTGACTACTAACCTTAGCTTTGGCTTCCTAGGGGCTCTTCATTTCCCATTAGGCACTTAGTCAGATGTGAAATGGACATTGAGATACATGCTGTTGCTGAACACTGTGCAAATTATTTAACTACTTCCTACATTGTAGGTATGTTAATAAGTCCTTGTAAGCATTTTTTAATGTTTACTGTTTCATGTTATTTTTCTTTGCTATTTCTTAACATTTAATTTTTAGTGTATTTGCCATAGGCAGTTTAAAAATATTTTATTTTTATTTTATGTATATGAGTGTATTGCCTGCATGTGTGTAAGTGCACCCATCTTGTGCAATGCTTGCAGAGGTCAGAAGAAGGCATCGGATGCCCTGGAAATAGAGTTACAGATGATTTTTAGCTGCTATGTGGGTTCTGGGAATTGAACCTGGGTCCTCTGCAAGACCAGCCAGTGCTCTTAACCACTGAGCCATCTCTCCAGTCCCTAGCTGGTTTTATTTTTTAAATTTTTTTATTGAGTTTTTTGTGCATTTCATTTAATAGATCTTAGTCAAATTTAGAACTCCTATTCCATTCATGTATAACCTCTCCACTGGATTTCATGTATTCTGTCATATATGTTAAGTCCTATCCAATCAAGCATTTGTACTCCAGATGTCCCTCAGTGCAAGTTCATCCATTGGAGTCTAGTGAGCCTATCTAGAGTCACTCCCTTAAAGATCTACTCTCCCTTACCCAGCAGTAATGAGTTGCCAATAGTTCCTCTGTTAAGGTTGGGTTCTGGTACCCATTTCCCCAGTTTCATGCTGTGTTTTTGTCTGTGTCAGCATGGGTCTTGTGCATGCTGTCACCATATTTCAAGTTCATATGAGCAATATCCCTGAGGCCTGAAAGCCTCTGTTTCCTTATGTTGATGTACCAACCCTGGCTGGCTCTTACCATCTTTCCACCTCCTCTTTCACAATGGTCCCTGAGCCTTGCATAGGTGGGTGAGGTTTAATACAGGAGTCCTATCCAGGGACACACTCAAATGGTATAACTAGGCATGTTGACATTACAACCCCAGAGCAATAGCCTCTGTCTTGAGCATCTAGAGTATTAAACCTCCAACTTTAGAAGCTTGTAACCATGATCCTCTAGTTCCTAAGGCTTGGAGACAGAGACCCTGGAGTTGAAATGCCAGCTTGTGAGTCCCTAGAACTAGGGCTGTTAATGCTTAGTGAAGCACACCTTTCATCTGTCCATAGTTTCTACCTGGATAGAGTAAAAGAACCCCTAGGCAGCTGTTTGTAACACTTCGAGACTTTTAGTTTTAGTAGAAAACCCAGATCATATTCTTTTAGTCCCTAGTCATTTCTTCTGGTTATAAAAGCTCATATCCCCATGTCCAAATTGGTTCCTTTGGTGATCATAGTTTGTTCTATGCAGTATGGTCATCAAAGGGAAGAAAAAGGGAAAGTGTGTGCACTGTATTGGTATTGGTGACAGCTAGAGAAGCAGGAACATCAGGAGTGAAATAAAATAAGAAACTTAGTTACTTGACTTTCCACAACTGTAGACACTAGTTAAACTTCTATTTTAGAGTGCACATGTTACTAGACCCTGGAGTATTGGGGCAAACAGTCAAGAAGGAAAAATGATGTAATGTTAATCTCAGTTTTCAAATTGATGGAATCTTGAATCACCTAGGAGACAGGCTTCTGGGCATGCTTGTGAGGGATTATCTTTATTATGTTAATTGATGCAGGAAGGCCAGCTCTTATTGGTGGCATCATTCCCCATGTTTGGATCTGAGACTTTATAAAAAGGAGAAAGAAAGTTCCGGACTAGAGAGGTGACCGAATAGCTAAGAGCATTTGCTTTCTTACAAACGTTTGTGTTCTAGTTTTCTTCAATTACCTTGACAAAACATTCTGACCATTACCAACTAGGGGAGGAAAGGTGGTTTTTTTTTGGTTCACATTTACTAGGTCACAGTTTATCAGGGAGCCCAAGTGTATTGGTCACTTTCTTGTTGCTGTGATAGAAACGCTGATCCCAAGAAATTTATAGAAGGAAGAGTTTATTTGAGCTTACGGTTCCAGGGGAATTACAGTCTGTCATGGCAGGGAGGTATGGTGGCTGGAGGTGGCTGGAGCAGGAGCAGCAAAAACAAAGCTCTCACATCATCATGCAGGCATAGGAAGCAAGAGTGCGACTGGAGATCTGGCAAGGCTTAAGAACTCTCTAAGCCCACCCCCAGAGACATGCTTCCTCCAGGATAGCCACACCTTCTAAAACCTCCCAAAACAGCACTATCATCTGGGGACAAAATGTCCAAACACTTGGAGCCTATGGGGGACATTTTCATTCAAACCACCACACCAAGGTAGGAACTCAGGGCAGGAACCTGGAGGCAGGAGCTGAAGCACAGGCCACGGAGGAATGCTGCTTACTGGCTTGCTCCCCTAGCCCATGCTCAGTCTGCTTTCCTATACAATACAGAACAACTTACCCAGGGGTGACAATGCCCACAGTGGACTGAGCCCTCCCACATCACTCAAAAATTAAGAAAATATCCTACAGACATGACCACAGACCAGTCCAATGGAGGCAGTTCCCCAGTGAGGCTCCCTCTACCCATGCATGTCAAATTGACAACTAAAGCTATACGGTATACTTTGTTTCCCAGCATGGACATCAAGGTTCTCAACAGCCTATGATTCTAGTTTCAGTGAATCTGACACCTTCTTCTGGCTTCCATAGTAACCGGACATGCATGTGGTGCATACATATACACACAGGCACTGGCATACACATAAAATAAACAAATCTTTTTTTTTTTTTTTACTTTTTAAAAAAATTGTATTTATTATTTTTAAAATTTTTATGTGTATGCGTGTATTGCTTGCATGTAGGTAAGTGAACCCGTGTTGTACATACAATTCCTGCGGAGGTCAGAAGAGGCTCTCAGATCCCCTGGGACTGGAGTTACGGACAGTTGTTAGCTGCCATGTGGGTGCTGGGATTCGAACCTGGGTCCTCTGTGAGAACAACCAGCATTCTTAACCACTGAGCCATCGCTCTAGCCCCCATAAATAAATCTTTAAAAAATGAAAAAGTGAGCTGAGAACAAGCATTTGTTGCTGTCTTCTGCTGTGAGCTTTTGCTGCCCTGTCCCCCACCCCACCAAGAAGGCCTGAACTTTAACTGTGAGCCCAAACTACACCCACCCTGTTTCTTCCTTAAGTTGTTTTTGTCAGGATATTTTATCACAGCAAAAGAAAAGTAACTAAGAAAGATAGTCATTGACATCAGTATTATGAGTCATATGACTTGGTTGTACACTCTCATCATTGAGTCAAGCACTAATCTGGGTGTTGTTGAGAATGCATTTTGTAACTATAAGCCTAGAATCAGTTGACTTTAAGTAACAAAGATTATCTTAATGATCTGGGTGGGCATGATTTAATCAAATGAAACACTTGAAGAGAAGAAGAAATTCTAGTTGTAGGCAACAAGCTTGAGAGAGCTGCGCATTGTTCCCAACAGTCTGCACTAGAGATGTCAAAGTTGCCTACCCGGCCCACTAACCACATAAGCTAGCACACACACAGACACACACACAGACACACACACACACACACACACACACACACACACACAGCACTCTACTAGTTTAGATGCAACCTCTATTTATATAGATTTGATATGAATGCAAGGAAGGGCACCCTTATAAGGACAAAGACTCTGCATCAATCCCTAACTACCTCTAAGTCTTCATCTTTGTAATGCTTGATGATCTGGAGGAGAAACTATCATCTTCTGTCATAAGGCAAATATGTACCTTGCCCAGGCATTGAAAAAGCTGATGATAGAGATACTGTCGGGGCGACCATACTGGCTACTATCCTACCACCAAAGTGACCTAGCAGGTCTGTGAGGAGTACACAGGCCACAGTACCTGACTCTATATACTGGCTTTTTTGAGTCTAGACATGGGTCCTGCTTTACTTTGACTGAGATAGATAAGAGAGACCCACCTTTTCTTGGGACACTGGGTATGTGTGAACCACTATTACTGTGAGTTCCAGAACATCTGCTTTACATAGTGAGATTCAGGCAAGCGAGAGATACATAGTTGGGGCTCTGTCTCAAAAACAAACAAAACAAACAAAATGTGTTAAAATCACCCTAGTGTTAATGATGAGTTCCTTAAATTCTTATCGAAAGCATTCTTTTTGATGTTCACATCTGTGTAAATAAGCAGGGATTTGGGAGATGAGGCCATATAATTCCCTACCTAGCAGCTGTTGGGACTCTCCTTTGCTGCCTTGACTTCCTTGAGCAAAGTGCTGTCAATTAAATAACCAAATGGACTATCCTTATGACAACACTGCCATTTTGAACATTCCATGGATGCACTGAGGAAACTAGACAACGAGCACAGTCCATCCGGAAAGCACAGTGTCAGCTAGGGCTATTTTACACAGTTTGTGCCAGCCATTTTGCTGTCACAAGTCTCAGGGAACTTTAGATGACCCTGCAAGTTTTTCTATGCAGACCAGAGGGGAAGATGTCCCCTGAACACCTAGCAGAAGGACTGCTGTGGCTGGTGTTAGAGGCAAGGCTGTGATTGGTGCAAACACAAAACCTGCTTTTGCATGTGTGGTATGCTCTGATTAGTCCAAACATCACTTCTCTGGCACAGTAGAAAACCTCCACAACCAGGTAGCTGAGAGAAGTTTCTTGGCGTCATCCACTTGACATTTTCTTGTAAAGCTGAGCAGAGCATAATCACTTAATCACATCTGGCTGCAATCTAAAAAACAATAGGTTCTATTCTAAAGAAGGGGAGAATGGAGACTAGAAGGGAAACCTACTCTGCCTGGGCAGCCCTTCTCACCATAAGACCCCATTCCTACCCCTCTACACTTAATGTTTCTAAGAAGAGAAAGCGTGTACAAACCTTTATTGAGCTTTGCATTTTCAGCTAAATGGAAATATTTCTCCATCATAGTCCCTTGGAAAACTTCACTGTTTTTATGATTAAAGAGCTTTCCATATATCAAAGTGTTATCCTCAGGACAACCATGAACCACTATTAGTGTGAGATTCTCTACCTTGGATGTCAAGAAGTATTTTATATGGATCAGCAGAAGGAGTTTTTTGTTTGTTTGTTTGTTTGTTTGGTCTTTTGAGACAGGGTCTCCCTGCAGCCCCAGCTGTCCTGGAACTCACTATGTAGACCAGGTTGGGCTTGAACTCACAGAGATCCTCCTGAAAAGCATGCACCACCACAGCGGGCTGCAGAAGGAGTTTTTAAAGGCCTTTGGAGGAGCTGTTTTCTTTCTGTGGAAGAAGACCATGCAGGAAATGACCAGAGGCCTCCTTAATACAGAGATGCCCTAGAGAAGTCTGCTTTAGCACAGTGAAAAAAACCTAATTTATAGTGTGGGTTTACACAGGTAAAAGACTTTACTGAGAAGCCCCTTCACACAAATTCATCTTAAGTCAATCCCACCTCAAATTTGTGCAGCAGTAATATTTCATGTTTATTGTGCTTTTAGCCACTGGTCTAAGCAATTCATACAGATGTCCACATTTAATCTCGTAAAAACTTCATGAAGAATCTACTGTTACTGTTATTCACACATGACAAATGAGGAACTGAAGCACAGATAGTAACACAAATTGACAAGACCACAAACACCCAGGGTCACCAGTTGCAGAACCTTCCTCCATCTCTCTGGTGCATCCTGGAGCCTGACTCATCGCCATGGAACACTGTGTACTCAATATTCTTTTTTCCCTAGGTGGGAGAATGGATACAGGAGAAAGGACCGTCCATCACAAGGAGTTGAATCTAAAGCCGGCACACCTAGCCCATAATTTAATAAAGTTAAATTCATTAGAGCCAGCCATCTAGAATCATTGTGATTAAACACAGCTAAATAAATAATAAGCTTACTCCACTGACGTCAGTTCTGAAAGAAAAAAATCTGGAGGCTAGAAGAAAGAGGAGTAGCAGCGGAAGATGGCTTAGCACCACCATCCACTCCTTCAGTCCTCCTGGAGGCCCCTTTGGTGGTGGTTCAGCCTCCCCTACACGTAGTCCATTGTGCTATCTCAGCTTTGTGCAGATGCCCTTTGCGATTCCTCTGCAGCTTCCTCGGGCCTATAGGAGCTTTCCACATCATGGAGACTCAGTATTTCAGGAAGGATTACTTACAGAAAGGGGCTTGGGAGTAAGGTGTCAGTCTAGCATCTAGGCTTGTAGTCTGCTCCATTTTATGCTGAACTCCGGAGTTTTCCCCCCATCTTCATCACCTGCTGGTGCTGAGAACCTGTGGCACCAGAATTGGATCTTTTGGTGTGAGCGATTGACCCAGACACTAACCAGCTTAGCTCAAAGGAAGATAAACAGTGCTGAGGCCCCCAGAAGCAGGCAGCCAGAGAGGATATGATTTTTCTAACGCTCTGCTCTTTAATACTCTGCATACCTTTTCTTGACCATGTGACAGGTAAACCCGCAGGCAGGTTGAGTGGGACAGAAAATAAAAAAAAAAAAAACAAGCCTTTAAATCAATGGAGAATGGAGGTTTTCTTTTCCTTTTTTTTTTTTTTTTTTTTTTCCTCCTGGGACATCTGATAACAAAGGGGTCTCCCATGGCCATAATAAGAAGCTGCCTGTCTGCATTCATCCCTTGCAACAAAATCCTCTTGGCTGGGGGAGAGAGGGAGAGAGGGAGAGAGGGAGAGAGGGAGAGAGGGAGAGAGGGAGAGCGAGAGGGAGAGAGAGAGAACAAAGACAGGGAGACACCAAAAAAACGCACGCGCTACCAACGTGAAAATAACATTAAACATCGACACAACAAAGACAGGGAGACACCAAGAAAAAGAGCGAGCTCCCAACTTGAAAATAAAATTTATAATGGCTGGACTAAACTGACAATCAAAATCTAGAAGGCTGGAGACGTGTCTGCCATTCAGAGAATTTATGAAAATCCTTTGCTTCTGGAAGGCTCTGGCAGCTCAACATGCTCCATGAGGCTGGTGAGCTCTCCGCAGCAGCTGGAAGCCGAGCTATAAATAGCGCAGGGCGGGAAGCGCCCTCCGGAGGGGTGCGGGCGGGAGATCCCCGGCTCTCCCCTGCGCGGCTCCCGCCCGCGCGCGCTCCCAGTCGGGGAAGCCTGCGGGCTGCTTGGCCTTAACCCGTGCGGTGCCGGCCTGCCCTGGGAAGCCGCGTGGGAACAGCAGCCCTATGATTTCTCCCTAGTCCCTTTTCCCTGGAAGCCCTGGTCAACACAGCTGCAATTCGTCCTTAATCCCACTCACACCCTCTGGTACCCCAGAACATGGAATTTATCCCTTACCGTTTATTTTTTGAGAAGCATAAATGTAAACCTTAACATCAAAATCATCCCCAAATTTGGTCTTGGACATGATATTGGCTCTCATGCTCCAGCGCTGGGGTGGGGGTGGGGTCCCTCCCCAGTGCTTGATGCTGTTTAAGGGCAGTTACTTTTCTCTTTTCTCAGGGACTGCCCAGCAGAGGGGTGTGTGTGTGTGTGTGTGTGTGTGTGTGTGTGTGTTGCGTGTGCGTCGGTGTCTGTGCGCGCTTGCGTTTTTTATTTTTGGCGCATGCACACCCCTAGGTAGCCTCAAGGTCGGCGACATCCTGAGCAGTGGGGTCCCCCGCGGGCGGGTCGGTCTGTGCCTGCTAAGGACTCGGGAGGGAGGGAGAGAGTCCCAGCCCCGCGGGGCATCTGGAGACACCGAGCAGTTTCAGCACTGTCGTGCGGGATCGGAGAAACAGCTGGTAGAACCTGGTCCCCCAAGGTGGACTTGCACCATCGCCAGTGGGCATCCAGGACTTGGCTTGTCCCAGCCGCGCCCCCGGCTTGGTGCCCACCCCCGGGGGCTCCTGGCTGCCCTTGGCGCCCTCTGTGAGCTGTCACAGAATTTGACTCTGAAAGGCAGCTGGTCCAGGCCAGGCTTCCCAGTCCTCAAATGGAAACAGTTTCTTCCAAGGAATCTGCAGAAATTCTCAGTGGAAGCGCACTCTGGTTTGGCCGGCTGGTGCGTTTAACCAAGGCAGCTTTGACCACTTTGAGGCGAGAGATGTTTCAAAAAGGAGCGGGATTCCTGGTTACAGAAAGAGGTAAGCTGACCACTAAGGTGACATTGGGGGCTACAAAGGAGTTTCCACTTCTTCCAGCTGCGACCCAGGCCTCTGGTGGCCTGCAAAGTCTCTTCCCATAAAGACTTCGCCTTACCTCCCCTCCTCCCTTAAAAGAAAGCATTCCCCAGTGTGGCAGTGGGCGGGATTTCCCCAGGCTCTAATTGTCAGCATTTTAATGTTTTACCCTGGAAGGTCAATGCTGTGGCCGATCTGAAGCTCCCCCCCCATCCCCTCCATCCTTTCACCCTTCTCTATTTCTCTGCTCTTCTCTTTCCTCATCTTGTGTGTTTTTGCCAACTGCCTTTCTAACTTCCTTGCCTTCTCTTTGCAAATATGAACCAAAATACAAAGAGGGAGGGGAGAGAGTTGTGATTTTGTGTGTGATGTAATGCTGGCTTAGAGGGAATGTGGGGGATGCTTTGTGAGACATCACTTACCAGACATTCTCACACCTACCCTGTTCAGTTTCTTCAGGTTCAAGGTAACAGGATGATTTTCTTGAAAATAAACCCCTCCACCAACCCCATGCTTCCTTCTCTTGACCCTAAGAACCAGGTGGATGCAGATCCTAAGGGGAAGGAGGGTGGAGGCTTAAGCTAGTTTGGGTCCTTTATGCTCAGGAGCCATGAGGAGGTAATGGCAAAGATTGTACCTCTTAAGAGCAGCTGCGTTTACAGAGCAGCTGCATTTGCTTTGCTTGTGTTATCTGAGGAACTTCATGCATGTTAACTCAAACACTAAAGCTCTGAGGTATTCTATGAAGTACTCATTTTTACAGATAATGCAACTCAGGAACAGAGGAACTAAGTCATTTGATTATGATTATCATAAATGGCAAAGTTGAGATGGACACTAAGTGCATCTGGCTCTAGAGCACAGCACTTAGGACATTACATGTTTTTGTCACTCATGTATATCTGTCCATGCTGAGCTAGAGGAAGCTGGTTCTAGCCATTGGAAGTAGAAAAGTGAGCCAAGGCAGCCAAGATCCCCATATTTTAGTTAAAGGAGAGAGAGCCTAATCAGTGAGCAAACTAGATAGCTCCAGGTAGTGGTAGAGCAATGCATAAAACATAGCTCTATTGTAGGTGCTGAGGGAGTGGGTTAGTTGTTAGAGTGCTTGCCCAGCATGCACAAAGCTCAGGGTTTGATCCCTAGTGTGCCTCTAATTCCAGCACTTGAGAAGCAAAGGCAGGAGGATCAGAAGTTCAAGGTCATTCTCTGGTACATAGGGAGATCCAGACCACTCTGGGATACATGAGACCAGAGAGAGAGAGAGAGAGAGAGAGAGAGAGAGAGAGAGAGAGAGAGAGAGAGACAGAGAGAGAGAGACAGAGAGAGACAGAGACAGAGACAGAGAGAGAGAGATCTCCTTCTGGAGATCAGTAAGAACAATTTTCCTCATAATGGGCTATTCAAGCTGAAACCATGAAGAATTGAGGAGAAGAAATGTAATCTCGTCAATAACCATGAGAGGCCATGGTAATTGCCTTTAGCAATCATGCTGATGCATGTCAAGGCCACTTTGGTTTCCTTTTGCATGTATTTGGTTGGCCCCAAATCAACAAGTTTTACAGTATTAAGATACTGAAAAGAATGTGTGGACACAAAGGCTTTTCAGACATTGCTTCAGGGAGTCTGAATTGGCACACTGACTTTGGAAACTGGGGTCAGGGGGGCATTATATACCAATTTGTTTATTTGTCATATCAGTGATCCAACTGTTGAACTTACTTCTAGGTTTATACCTGATAGGAAATGGCACATGTTCAGAAAAGACATGCACACACACAC
>NW_008360322.1:2961054-3026161 GCF_000622305.1 Nannospalax galili
TATATATATATATGCCCGGCTTCCCGTAATGAAAACATGGAAGGAATTTCACTGCCTGTCTCCAGGGAGTAGATGGAGTAGTACAGTATTGCCACACAGGGGAATATCATGCAGCTGTCAAAAGCAAGTAGGGGGCTGGGAAGATGGCTTGGTCTGAAGTGCTTGCTGCACAAGCATGAGGACTTGAGTTCCGACCTCTAGCACCCATGTAAAAAAGCTGATTATGGCAATGTGCATCTGCAACACCTGTATTCCCAGCACTGGGGAAGTGGAGAGAAGGATCTTTGGGAGTTTGCTGACCAGCCTGCCTAGTCTCAAAAAATAATGTCAAAAGCTATTGAAGAAAAGCCTTGATGTCAACCTCTTATCTCCACACACATGCATGCACACCAACACACACACACAACACATGAACACATACACACACAGATTTTAAGAAAAGCAAACTAAGAACACAGAACAACACTATGGTTGGTAGGTCAGTGTTAAAAGCCCACATGTAAAAAGCTTATTTAAGATTATGCCCAAAGGCATATGTGGTGGCACATACCTTTAATCCCAACATTTAGGAGGCAGAGGCAAAGCGGATCTCTGTGAGATCAAGGCCAGTCTGGTCTACATAGGGAGTCCAGGCTAACTGGGGCTACAAGGAGACCCTACCTCAAAAAACAAAAAATAAAAAAGAAAGAAAAAAAGGAATATGCACAGATGCAGTTCAATGGTGCAGGAAACCAAGAGAATTATGACCATGAAATGTGTGTTTATGGTTCCTGTAGGGGAAGAAGAAGGAAAAACCTATAGTTAGTTATAGGCAAATCAGTGGCACAGTCTGGCTTGAATTTTTTATAGAAGGGCCAGTTTTGCTATTATATTATTAAACATCAGTTGTAATTAACAAAGTATGACAGACCACACACGGACTAATAGTGGGAATATATGATGAGCCAGAACTGAAGTTAACTAAGTCTGTGTACTGTGGTGTAGGAAAGCTAAAAGGCACTACAGGCAAACAGGTAGCGCTTTCAGTAGAGGAAAGGAGCTGGGTATTTCTGAGGAAGAGAAAGGCAGCCAGAGCAAGGGTAAGCCAGTATATCAAAGGAGTGGACTAGGACTGGGTCATGCCAAGCTGCATAGCACAGGGTGAAGAATGGACAAGTTTTGAGCAGGGAAGTGACACAGGCAGTTGAAGATTGTAAAAAGCGTCTGTGGATGCTCTGAGGAGAATGGGCAATGAATGGCAGGGCCTCTCGAATGAGCAATGAATGGCAGGGCCCCTCGGAAGGTCCCTGCCGTAGTGGAGGAGAGAAAGCAGTGGCAGGACTGAGTCAGTCTGAAGCTTATTTACAGCACAAGGTACCCAGCCTGAGGGAGGGTCGGGTCACTGAAATCCAGCTTGATAGGAAGTGGTAAGAATAGACTTGAAGAGAATTGGATAGGGTCAGGATATATTTTTGAGATCTTAGAGATCATGTGACTTGTTCATGGGTTAGATATCTAGGTTAGCAAGGGAAAGAAAAGAATCAGAGACAACTCCTGGATCTCAAAATATTTTTGGTGTTGACTATAAGGATACTGATTGTACATAAAGAAACACAAAAGAGCAGATATGGTTCATCAGAGAAGAAAAATTATATTTTGAACATAGAAATTTAAACATACAAGTATAAATGTCAAGTAAAGCATTGAGGTTCATAAAGAAGGCAGGGGGACCCTTTGAGACAGATGCATAATTGTGGGATTCTAGATCCTGCACCCAGTTGTCACTGTTAGATTGTGAAACCCTTTAGGCAGAGAAAGTTTGTCTTTTTGAGCTCTGGCAAAGTATCAAGGAGATCAGGTTATCAATAAATGTTTGTTGAATAGATATCCTAGGTTTCTGGCCCTGCTGTTGTGTGAAGGCTGAAATTGTAATTTTCAATCCTTTGTAGGATGGAAGCAAGTCTAAAGGTAGAAGCAGTTCAGTAGTAGGATGTGAGTCAGGGATCTTGGGACTAGCATGTGAGTGTTATTCAAAGCAGCCAGAACTGATAGGGATTAGATAGTGAAGACACAGGATAGCCAGGAGAGCCCTGAGAGTTAAGGAAAAAGAAGATGTAGTGAGGTGGAAACGAGGATGCAGCTCACAGAATCCAGCAGACCCCGTGGATGCAGGGAAAGGATAATGAACATGAGGACACAGGACTGAGGGACAGAAGGGTGGACTAATGGATCCAAGGTGCCCAGTACTGATTGAGCCTCACGGTTTATTAAAAGGCCAGTGCATCACAGGCATCTGTGATAGACTCCAGGGAACCAGTTGAGGGCCAGCTGAAACAGTTTCCACCACTCACAATACCAGAATATCTCAAGCTGTGCACTGTGTGCTGTTTTGTGACGTCATTAGAAAATGGTTGCTCAGGCCTTCCAGGAGACATTTCAGCCCCTCATCCTGCTGGGCCTGGTTTGAAGAATTGGATTGCACATGGGTTTCCAATGCTTTCTCAGGATCCCGTGATGCCAGGACTGGGGGGCTGGCTCTGCCCTACCACACTTTGACATGGCATACCCTCCCGTGTGGTCACAGCTCATCACCCTGGTGGCATCTAATTCCTAACAAAATTATCTCATTGCAAGTCACTTCTCTTTACTTGCCTGTCAGCTTTCTTTGGTTAAATGTCTTTTATTCATTGGAGTAGCTCTGGTGCCTAGCACAGAGCTTGGCATATGAACTGTGAGTAATATAATGGTGATAGAAAGAAATAAATGAGGGAAGGGAGGGAGAAGACTTTAAGATACTTAGGTTGAGGCCATTTTTATACCACTGGTAAGAAAGCCCAATGTATCCCTCTTTCTGCAGAAAGCTGGGTGTATTATAGGTCATGAATGTAGGCTTCTAGGCTTTGAACAGCAATAGACCCACAGTTCCATCTGGTTCTACACACATGGCCTGGTTAGGTCAATTACTCTGTCAACACTCAGTTTCATTATCTATAAATGTGGGAAATAACAAAACCTCCAGTGTATTGTAGTTATAAGTTTTAAACATGATGCTGTGAAACTTACATTGTGATTCCTAACATGCAAAAAAGGGCATGGTGAGGTTTAGCTTTGAGCATTTTTTTCAAGGCATTTATTTATGAGTGCTTCCTTTGATGACCAACTTCAAGGACAGTTTCTTTTGAGACTGTGGACTCCTTCCTCATGTAGCCAGTCCTCTGACAACGAGGGAGTAGCCATTTTTTCAGATGGAGGGCTGTTCCTGGGCACATAGGCACTTTCTGTTCTATTTTTCACATCATTCCACATGGTATTCCACTGCACACAATACACAATTCACTTCCAGCTGGAAATCAGAATAGTAGTGAGGATTCAGAATTTATTCATTCAATATTCCAGAAACAGTGACTGAATGTCTAAGCGGAGGCGAAATGATAGGAAAGGCATGGTCCCCACATTCAAGATCACAAACCAGCTACAGGCAAATAGATAATTACAACATACATATTCAAGGGGTCACCCTGGTGCAGGCCCCCGACCTCATGACACCTCTCACAGTGTTGGGATAATAGCATGAACATAATCATCATGATGTTCCCTTATATTTGCATGTGTATTTGTGATGTACAAATCATGTTCGCTTTAAATCACTTCATTGACTTTCACAGCTTTCTGACATAGTATTCCTGTTTTATGAATAAAATGTAACTTCACTGAGCAAAGATGTTTCTCACAGGACACTGCTCCGATCTGTCTTTCGGCCCCTTTGTACATTGTTCCCATTCAGAAGCATCTAGATTGCCATCCTTCTGGAGTGGAGCTCAACTTAGGACCTGTTATCACCCTTTAGATTTGATGACTAATTTAATTTCTGCTCTTTGAACTTTTGCTCCCTATGGACTTCACACTGCAACTCATCCATTCCAGGTGCTTGTGTGCAACTACCTTGGTACTGTCTAAAGGGCAAAGCCCAGGCAAAGGCTATGGTGGTTCCCATGCATGTGTCAAATCAGTAGATCCTTTGGATCACTAGGTCCAGCTTGTCTAGTGGGTAGAAGGAAGAGTTGAAATCACTTTCCTTTCTTAAATGTGGGGTGGCTTATTTTTACTTCTCTAGTTGATTATTTATGACATATTTATACTTCTTTATATAAAATGTATTACTGATTACATTGCTTATTCATTGCTAACATAAGGAATATGGGTTCTTTACTGTTTTAAAATTTAATCAAGGAAAGTAAACCTCAGATTTGTCATACAACTATAACAGGAAAATAAGTTTGTATATAAATCTACCTTTAGATTTTTAGTTTTGTAGAAGATAATGTACTAAGTATTCTTGCTGCCTTCAGAATGTATGTGTGTGTTGGGAGGTGTGGAGTAGATGGGGAAAGCTTATTATCTCCTGCCAGATCTGCAGTGCAGCTGAAGTCCGTTGACTGTTGCCAGGGGGAAGCTTGGTTAACTGGTCATTTTCTGTGATGTTGCATGTGAGGTTTGTGAAGTTCATGAGCAATGAGATTCATAATTTATCAGAGGTGGGTTTTGAGAAGGGATTTTATTTCCTTTTGTTTCAGTGTTCTAGGATCAAGTTACATGCCAATAGACAGAGGAAGAAATCCTTAATGAGTAAGACCTCCAAATTATAGTGTTTTAAGAAATACCTTCAGCTGGGTGTGTTAGCACACCAGTATAATCCCAGCACCCAGGAGGCTTATGCAGGAAGATCTCAAGTTTGAGGGTAACCTGGATAGCATGGTTAGATGCTGTCTAAAAGGAAAAAAACAAAAGGAAAAAAAAGGTAAAGGAAGCACCTCTGCTTTGCTTTCAATTCTTACAGTTATATGTCAAAAACTCATTTTGCATTAATGTCTTATTTCATGTGTAGAGAATACCCAGCTAGTTTTATTAATGCACATTGAATATAAGCAAGTGCATTCTTTAAAGAAAATTGCTTTGAAGTTAAGGCAGCTAAAAGGTTAGGGTGTCAGTTTGCTTCCTGGAACTCTCAACTGAACTCCACCCCTCGCTAGTTGGAAAGAGTGCAATTTCTAAATTACCGAAATCTTAATGACTTTTCCTGTAAATTCACCATGCAAACTGTGTATATAGTTAAAGAGAAAGTTTGATTTTGTGTTAACATGTATTGACAGTTTGATGTGTTCTGGGAAATAGGCCTTACTCCCTGAAGACAGCTCAGCTCAGCCCACACTTCAGTCTCTTTTGCGGTCCTGAAAATTTTTCTTGCAGCCTCTCATACAAATTATTGACAAAATGAAGGCCAAAATAATGATCAGCATGTACGTGTCTGAGCTGCTGGCTGTTCTCTGTCAAGGTGTTTCTGGCCGAATTAGCATTAATTGACTCTTCTGCTTCACCTTTTACCTGTGTGTTGCAGAACAGAAACCTGATTTGGCCTATGAGGGATGGTGGAGACATGGCTCATGTCTAGGTAAAAATCCTGAAATTTCCATTTCTAACAAGCTCCTAGGTGAGGATGATGCTGCAAGCCTGTGGACCCTTCTTCCAGCAGCCCCAGTTAGATGGTGCTAGGAGGTTGCTTTGGTTAATAAAGAGCTTCGGAAATTTTGATTCTTTGAGCTTCTCTTTTGGCCAGTATTTATCCACCTACCTTAAAATCACCTTGGAGCCTGATAAATGCAAGTTTCAGGTTCATCCTGGTTTTGCTTCTGTTGCATTAGAGTTCTCTGAACTGACCAAACTGACTAAACTTCTGTTCACACACGCTTTATTCTTATAGGCTGTAAGTGTAAGATCAGTTCTTAAGTTCTTAAGCACCTCGATTTTGAATATTTATCATAGCTTTCAATCTTCAGATTCATCTTCATATAAACTTCTGATTGGCAAAGTAAACCTATGTACACTATTAAGAAAGAATGGAAATGTATGTGGGTTGAATACATAAGGGATTAAACAAGCCATCTGTAAATCCATGAAGATTTATTTTCTTTATTATGTGTGTATGCTTATCCATCCACACCTACTTGTCTAATACAGAGGCCTATATCTGCTATAGGCATAATTTTTAATATTTTTAGGTAACATACAAGTAATGAGTTTCACTGTGACATTTTCATACACATGTATCATTATACTTTATTTTTTGTTTGTGTTGCTTTGAGATAGGGTCTCCCTGCAGCCCAAGCTGGTGTGGAACTCCTATGTAGACCAGACTGAACTTGAACTCACAGAGATCAGCCTGCCTCTGCCTCTCAAGTGCTGGAACTAAAGGTGTGGGCCACCATACCCAGCTGTAGTTCATTCTTAATTTCTCACCACACACTGCTCTTCCCTGTTCCCTTTCCCCTCTATTATTTACTCTTTCCTCCCCTCAAATAGTCCCTCATTTTGCTTTCATGCTAAATATATTCCATTCCGTCTGTCCTTGCTCCTCCCCTTTCCTTGAGACCTCTTCCACCCAGTCCCTTTTCTACTTTCATATCACACAAACACACAACCCCCCCCACACACACATGCACACACACACTTGAAACCACCCCACCATCAGCACCACTACTACCACCACCACCACCACCACCACCACCACCACCACCATATTTAAATCTAGATTCTCCATATGATAGAAAACATGTAATACTTGTTTTCTAAGTCTGGTTTATTTTACATAACATGATTTCCAGTTCCATCTACTTTACTGCAAATACCATATCTTATCTGTCTTTATAGTTGAATAAAATTCCGTTGTGGACATGTCCCATACTTTCTTTATCCATTCATCTGTTGACAGATCTCAAGGCTGGTTTCGTACCTTGGCTGCTATGAATATTGCAGTGATAAACGTGGCTGTGCAGGAGTCTCTGTGGTGTGCTGACAGAATCCTTCACATATACACCCAAGAGTGACACAGGCAGATCCAGCAGCAGCTCTGTTTTAAATTCTTTGAGAAATCTCTGCATTAATTTCCATAGATGCTCACAAGTTTGCATATCACCAGGAGTAAATAAGGGTACTAGGGTGAGAGGGAATCTCAAAGGAGTTTTAATTTTGTATTCTCCTGATAGTTAAGGATGTTGAACACTTCTTCCAAATATTAATTAGCCATTTTAGTTTTTCTTTTAGAATTGCCTATTTATTATCCCAGTTATTTAACTAGATGACTTTTTTATGTTAAAGTTTTAGAGTTCTTTGTAGATTCTAGTTTTTAATTCCCTGTGAGAGGCACAGTTGGCAAAGGTTTTCTTCCTTCTGACAGCTGTCTCTTCATTCTGCTGACTGTTTCCTTGGCTACTCTGAAGCTTTTTAATTTCATGGATTCTATTTGTCAGTTCTTGGAATTTCCCCCCACCCCCACCCTGTGCTATTAGAGGCCTTTTCAGAAAGTCCTTGCCTATACCTATATCATGAACTATCTTATCTGTTTTTCTCTTGAAGTTTCTGAAATTTAGGTGTTAAATTAATGTCATTTATTAATCTTGAGTTGATTGTTGTTCAGGATGAGAGATAGTGATGTTTCTTTCTTTTATATGTGGATATTTAATTTTCCAAGCACCATTTACAAGAAGCTGTATTTCCCCAATGTGTGTTGTTGAAAAATTAGTCAAAGATTAGACTTTGTGAGTTTATTTATAGGTCTTCTATTCCATTTCATTAATGCATCTGGTTTTGTCTCAGTATCAGGCTGCTTGCATTACTATGGCTCTGCAGTATAATTTGAGGTCATGTATTGTGAGACTGTTAGCATTGCTTTTCTGCAAATATTTCTTTGGCTATTTGGGGCCTTTTGTACAACTGGTTAAATTTTAGGGTAGTTCTGTGAAGAACACCATTGCAACTTACATAGGAACTGCACCAAATCTGCTGATTGCTCACAATATTAGTTCTGCCCGGCTGTGGGCATGAAGGTGTCTTCCCACTTTCCAGTGTTTTTTTTTTTAGCTTACTTTCTTTAGTGTTTAAAAGTTTTTATTGTAGAAACCTTTTACCTCCTTGGTGAGGTTCATATTTCCTAGTTTCTTAGGTGCTTCCTTTCTTTCTTGTTTTTAAAAAGAGTCGTTCTTTCCTACCTGAAGTTGCTGCTGTTGAAGCTGGAAGCAGAGCTGTAGCACACTGAGATGCTGTGACCAGCTGGGGTGGGTCTTCCCAAAAGCCCAGAGTTGTCCGGGCACTCTTGTGTTTTGGGTGGTTGAGGAACAAGGTTTCCTTTCCTTCGAAGCCACATTCCTCCTTGGGTTAGCCTGAGGCATGTCAGGTGTGTGGACCCAGGCCCTGGCTGTTCCCATCAAGGTTGTACAAGGCTCGTAGCTGGCACCAAGAGGATTCTTATCTGGGTCACCAAAGTGTGCCTGGCTGCTATGAAATCATTGGGAGTTCTAGCTTCATTTTTTTATCTTATGGTAGGCTGTACAGACTGATTATTTATATCATCCTTTTGAGGGACTAATGAAGGCTTATTGTAATATGTAATAGCAAAACCACGGAGCTATATGAAAATGCTACATGAAAAACGAGGAAAATATTTTGCTGATTGTAAACTTTTATGGGAAGTTTTGTGATAATTTAGGAATTATATGTGTTTGAATAAAGCCCAAAAAAGCTTTTCTTTTATTTCTAATGTGCATTATGTATAAGTACCTACATATATGTTTGTGCATCCATGCATACCTGATACCTACAGAGGTCAGAAGAGGACGTTAGATCCCCTGAAACTGAAGTTACAGGAGGTTGTGAGCTCCCCAGTGTGAGTGTTGACCCGAAACTTGAATGCTCTGAGAGCAGCAGGTGTTCTTATCCTAGCTCCATCTCTCTAGCTCCACCTCCTATGACACCAGTGTGAATGTGATTATTTTCCTGCTTTCTTTCTCAACAAATTTATTATTGGTTTATAGAAAGATACTGTTTTTGGAGAGAGGAGAAAGAATAGACAAGGAGAGAGAGAGAAAGAGGAGAGATAAAACTCAAATGGTATGAAAAACCAGCACAAAATATATTAGCTCAGAAAACTACTGAAAATATACATATAATATCTGAACATGAGTAAACGTGTATACCTGAAGGCTATATAAAAAGAAACACAGTGACACACAGAAGAAACCTCCCTTCGAGTTGTTGGTCATGGTAGTCCAAGAGACTCCCAAAACAACACAGGCTATTGCCACAGCCCTTGATTGTCTCCCAGAACTTGAAGGTAAGACCTTTTTGTTGAAAACAGGACATGCTTTTAGATATAATATCTGGAGCAATGGAGGTGGAACTGATCTGGAAGCCTTCTCCCTAAAGACTAAATCTCATAGTATCAGAGAATATTATGCAAGCTTCCAAAGCAGCAAATCAGTCAATGGTCCAGCCCAGCTATAAAATGTAATAACAACAACGATGACCAGTGTATCAAACTATCTTTATTGGTTCAGTAGTGGCACTTTTCCCTTGGGGGTAATCAACAGTTATCTAATTGGACTTAAAGCCCTTTTGATGGGAGGGTACTCATGGGGTAGCACTGTAAATATAGCCAAATACACATAGCTGGAGAGATCATAGATCCTAGAGAAAGCCCTATTTCTGGCATATCCTTAGACAAATGTAATTTATTACTGTATGCTACTTATGAATCCTTACATTTTCAGACAAGTATACCATTTCACCACTCATCAAAGAAACTACTTTTGCAACAGATGGAGACTATTACAGAGTTCCACAACTGGTTGCATACAAAGAATGGGTGTCTGAGAGATGTCCAGCCCCAGGTGACACATCAATGATACAACAGCTATACCTAAAACTCATGGAACAAAGCGGAAAAGGGGTAGAGAGAATATTAGTGCATCTCTCAACTCTCATCATTGAAGCTTCTTCATGTAACAGAGTGCAATGCACACAGAAGGCTGCAACTGGCCAAAGTGTAGAGAACAAGGGACTTCAGAGTGTGTGTCCCTAGATAGGACTCCTATATTAAACCACACCCACCCATGACTAAGGGACCATTGTGGAAGAGAGGAAAGATTCTAAGAGCCAGGGTTGATGCATGATCATAAGGAAACAGAATCTTCCAGACCTCTGGGAACTTGTTCATATGAACTTACAGCAATGGTGACAGCATGCACCCATTTCAAGACCCATGCAAACTCAGTCAGACAAACTGGGGAAATGGGTAGCAGGCCACGGCCTTACCTGAAGAACTATTGGCAGGTGATTACTGCTGAGGGAGAATTGATTTTTTTAATTGTCTTAATTTAACGCATGGATATATATATATATATATATATATATATGGATATATATAGGATATAATTGTGTTCTGGGTTGAGCAAGTGAGATTTTTAAGCATAGCTTTTTTAGTAGAATCACATGACAAAATACAACACAGATAGCCTCAAATTTAGTACAATTCCATGGATTCCTCTACTTTCTCAAGAGTTTCTCTCATTATCCAATGTCCAAATCACTATCTTGGATGAAATTGTACTTTAGAGACAAGGGGAATGACTCCATGGGTAAGATCACCGCTCTGGAAGGATGAGGACCAGAGTTCAAATCCCCAGCACCCATGAAGAAAGTTGGGAATGGCTACATGTTCCTCTAAGTCCAGCACTGGGTGGCAGAGACAGGTAGATTGAAGAAGTCTAGGGTCAAACTATGTGTGCTTTTCCATTCTTCTAATTCCATATTCCTCAGTGAATCCAGAGGCTCTACAACTCTACCTTTGTTTACCATGCCATCTATGTTATTTAAAACAAGAGTTTACTCTGCAGTTTATGTGTATTGTGTGTTATATGGAACATATTGTGGTATATGCATGTGTGCAGGCAGGCATGCCTTTGGATGCAAGAGCAGGACTTTGGGTGTCTTCTTTTATCACTTTATGACTCATTGCTTTGATACAGGGTCTCTTACTGCCAACAGAAAGTTCACCCTTTTGGCTGGCTTGGAGTTGATCTTCTTTGAGGGAGTGACTTCTAGATAGGCTGACTAGACTCCAGTGGATGAACTTGCACTGAAGGACATTTGGGTGCACAAACTTGGCATGATAGGCTGTCTCCAGAGTTCATTCAGGGTCTGTTGAACTATCAGATAAACCATATAATATATTTTTATGTGAATTTATTATAGTTCATATCTTTCCGGGGTAGATGGAGAAACTTACAGAAACTAACCGAGCGGCACCAGCATCCAGCTGTGTACAGCAGGGCACTGTTGCAGATCTCTTCCGAGGCACCCACAGTCTCCGTTAACTTTCGCCCACGCGTCTTAGGCCTACAGTCTCATTCCAGGTCGGTAAATGCCCCCTCTCCCTACACAGGTGAGATGCTGGGGCCATCTTTTTCTCCACACCCGCTGCCACGTTTTCTCCACGCCCTCTGTTGTGGCTTCCATCCTAAGATGGCTCCCAGAAGCCCCTCCGCAGTCCATTCTTCAGGCAGGTCCCCGCCCCTTGGAAGAACCAGGTCTCTGGGACACATAGGCCTTAATGGATATGACAGAATGGATGAAATCCAGTGTGGAGGACTATGGGGAGTGTGGATGGGGAGGTTCTAAATATTATTAAGCTATATTGTATGAAATGCAAAAAATTCAACAAAAATATACATTGAAAAGAGAAAAGAAAGGCTACTGTGTTGATTTTGAATCCTGCCATTTTGCGGAAAGTGTTAGTGAGATATATGAGCATTCTGTTAGGGAGTTGTAAGGTCTTTTATACTTAAGATCACACCCTCTGCAAATAGGAATATTCTGACTTGTTTTAATTTGTTTCTCTGTTATTTCATTTTCTTGTCTTATTGTTCTAGGTAAGACTTAAAGTACTACACTGAAAAAGAACTGAGAGAGTGCCATGCTTATCTCCTTCCTGAGTTAAAGGGAATGCTTCCCAGGAGAGAGATTGCCTATTGAAGGAGGGAGAGTCACTGTCTTCAGTTCTGTAGCCAATAGTAAGCTCACCATACTCCAACAGAGAGTTCTGATGCTCATGCAGACAGCCCTGGTTAAACTCAGTGAGTCACAAAACAAAACAAAAGACATGAACCATGAACTTGGGAAAGATACTTGTAGGGAAGAGGAGAGGTTGAAAGGGTTGGGAGGGAAACAGCAAAGTATGGGGAGTGAGAGTAAGTAGAATACATTGTACACTTGTATGAAATTATCAAATAACATAAAATGAAATTTTAAATACATATTGTCTAAAGTAGATATGACAAGCATTTACTTTAACACTTAATATAGCATTACTTTAAAGTACTTTAAAATATTGACTTATTCTCTTTATAGCTACTTTATAAAATACTGTTCCCACCAGGTTACAGTTTAGTAAACTGAGGCACAGGGAAAGAGATAATTGTCCAAGTTCAAAATATCAGTCAGTGGTAGATCTAGGATTGAACACAGCCAGTCTGCCTTCCAAGTCTGTATGCTCCATTACTGCAGCAGACCCCTGTGGGGATGAACATAAGAATTTTGTGTTGCCCAAAAGATATGCTCCACCTAAGAGAAGGAATAGCAATATCTGAATCACTGTGGAGAATGTTGTATACCCACCCCATGTGTGTATTTATAGACTGTGACTTTCCAAAGTGTGCTACATATACTCTACGTAGGACGATTTTATATGTTCCACCATTGGACTTCTTTCTGTCTTAATGTATGTGGCAAATACTATGTATTTACTTACTTGCTATTTCCATAGAATTCAGTAGAATTCCAGAATTCTTGACCCTAGTGGTATAAGTATGTGAGTTCCCTAAGTTTCCATGCAGAATAATATGAGCTGGCATCTGATAATAGGTGTTCAGGTGTTCCAGCAAGGGTAAAGTGGTGAAGGGCCATGGGCTGAAGCTACAGGGTAGAAGCTACAGCAGTAAAGGGACTGGAAACTTCCTAGAGGGATAAAATGTCTAGCTGCCAGAGCTCTGGGTTATTGCACACAAGGTTGATTTTCCTGTATCTCCCAGAAATTTTAGGCATCATCCAACATTCTTTTAAAAAAAATTCCTGCTAAATTAGCTAGAGTGGGCATAACTGTTTGTAACCAATTAGCTTTATCTGATATATATATATATATATATATATATATATATATATATATATATATCTCACACTTGTGTGAAAAAGGAAAGAAAGCAAGTTAGAGGATAAAATGGAACAAGGAAGGCAATTCCTTCCGGAAGGTAATCTTAATTCACAAAGCTCATGTATTGCATGAAGCTAATTTTTTTTAAAAGATAGTCAACTTAAAGAAAACCATTTAGGACACATACATGGATATTTTGAAAAGTATAAAGGTCATGAGTGAATGACTAGAATTTGAACAAGGACATTAATTCCTCAAACTGCTCAGTATGAAAGTACAATTTCCACAATATTACAGCGAATACCCTGAAGTTTGTGATATTTGGTAACCTGAAAAACATCGTACACTAGAGAACAAGAACTCTGAGCTGCCTCAGCCTACAGCACATATTTACAGCACTTCACTCCCCCCATAGTTATCATAATTCCCATATGATACTGGTAAAATGTCATTAGGGCTTAAACTTTGATCTCTGAGTTTAAATAGTTTCTGCAAATACTGATGGTGCTAATATTTGATGAGAGAACCAGCAAATTAGATTTTCATCTTACATTCAGAAATAGTACTGCAAGAGATCTGTGCAATCAGTATGAAGACTCACAAGAATTTGGATAAAAAGGAAATTAGGGCTTGCCTCAGAATCTTACTAGCAAGAAAAACAAGTTGGAGGTGTTGTAGGGGTTTGATATGATCAAAATCCAGTGTATTTATGATATTCTCAAGTAATAATATTAAACATTAACTTAAACAGTCTTAGAAATCTATCCTTGAAGGTTTTTAGTGTCCAACAGTACTTAGTTTAAAATTCTAGAGAAGATTTTGGTACAGTGTTTTTGAGAGGACAAATCTATTAGTTTATCTATCACCAACAAATAGGAAATGATGTCTGTTAGTAATTGTCATTGCTATTCTGGTGGTCAGTAGAAGTGGAAAGGAAGGCAGGGTGGGCTGGTTAGGAGAAGAGAATAAATAAAGGAAGATCATACTGAGTTGGTAGTTTCTGCACCACACAGAAAGCAGTCTGCTCAGTTTTCCAGGCTCACTGCAGACAGGCTGAATAACCTGCAACTTGAAAAACTCTGTAGGTGGGAGATGCATTGCCAACAATTAAAGTAGGCTTTCCCACGCCCTCTCATTGTCAGAGTCCACCTGTGATGAATGAGGTACCCTGCATTCTGAATGTTTTTAGGCTCCCCTGGTGGCTTGGCACTGGGAAGATGGAGCCTCTGCATAAGGCAACACAGGTGCACTAGGGCCTGCTTGTCACTGGGACTCCAAGTGTGTGCCAGCAGAAGAGATGGGAGCCTGGGCCTTCGAATGGAAGCAGCATAAATTGTAACATGTACAGCTCTGGAAAAATATGAGGTCTGGGTGGCAGACAGAACCAAGTCAAACTGCAGTGGTGGATGAAAAAGGTCCAGAACAACTGCCGGTCATGTGAGGCTATAAAATCTTTATATGATCATAACTTCTCTGCTAAATCTCTATTTCTTCTATATTTTATTGTTCAAAGTTGAGTTTCTGCCCAACAAGTTTTTTCTAAAAAGGGAGAAATCTTTTATGTACAGCAATCTATTACATAGTTGTCCTCCAAGTGTACCTCTCACCACTCATCAAAGAAGCTTCTTTTTGCAACAGATGGAGAATATTACAAATTGATCATATGCAGAGAACAAGTGACTGTGAGGTGTCCAACCCTAAGTAACACATCTATAATGTGACCTCTACCCCCAGGTCTCAGGAAACATTGTGGAAGAGGGAGCAGAAAGAATGTAAGAGCCAGAGGGACAAGACACCTGCTGCTAGTTAGTGTATTCTAGACATGAGAGGGAAGTTGCACTAATGAATTTTAACAAGTCTAACAGGATATGCATAATGATAAAAACAGTTGACATGCCAAGGTAGATTGGGGTGGATTTCACAGAGACCCACCTCAAGATGCTGAGGGAGGGAGAATCAGGTTTCTCCAGGGACTAGCTCCCTGAGAGATTATCTAATTCCAAATAATCAGCACTAAACACAGGTACACATGAGCATCACTTAATGGACTCAGTTCTATCTATCTATCTATCTATCTATCTATCTATCTATCTATCATCTATCTATCTATCATCTATCTGTCTGTCTGTCTGTCTATCTATGTAAATATATGTATGTATTTGTAACAATAAAAATTAAGAAGACAAGAAATTGAGAGGGAGTGGGGGACATGGGAGGAGGTCTCTGCCTAACATACATAAAACCCCAAGTTCAATCCACAGCCCCACATAAACCATGTGGTGATCCATACCTGTAATCCTACCACTGAAGAAATGGAAGGAGGTGAAGCAAGAGTTCAAGGCAATCTTTAAGGTCAGCTTCAGCTACATGAGAGCCCATCTCAAGAAAAAAAATTACACACACACACACACACACACACACACAAGATAGAAAGAGAGAAAGAGAGGAAGAGATAGAAAGAGAGAGAGAAGCTTCCCTTATCAAATTTAGAACTTTCTTGCTTTCTTGGCTATAATTTTCAAAGATTATTTTTTGTTATTTTTTAATTTTTATGTATATGAGTTTTTTGTCAGTAGGTATACAAATGCACTCATATGTGTGATGCCCGTGTAGTTCAGAAGAGGGCATTGAACACCCTGGAACTAGAATTATGAACAGTTGCTGGCTGCCATGTAGGTTTTGGAAACCAAACCTGTGTTCTCTGCAAGAATAGCCAATGCTCTTAATCACTGAACAATTTCTCCAACCCCCATCCCTGATACATTTTGAAAAACCATTATTGCTGTTTATATGAGGTTCTAAGTAAGCAGTAGTAATCTGATTATTCAAACTAGGAAAGATGCTCCATGGCTTTGGGCATCTGTGTTGATTGTTCTTAACACTGTTAGCTCCACCAAAACACCTCAGTCATTATGTTACTTTAAATTTCTTCAGTGGCAGAATCTCATGAAGTCTATAGGTTTTGGAGCATGTTTATCAGAGAAATAGGGAGGTAACCTGCTGAAATAATGCCTTCCCAAGGAGACAAATAACACAAGTTGTTAAAATAAAAAAAAAAGCAACAGGATCTTACCATCAAGCTCAGGTGAGTTGTAGGAGGAAGTGCGCGGCCTGAACAAACAGCACATGCGTGCTGAAAATGTGCTAAAAACATCCAGTTGAGTTGAACCTGTATTCTGCCAAAGGACATAGAGATGGCTGACGCAAGATAGCTCGACATAGAGAGCCAATGAGGATCAGACATGACCTGAGAAGGCTACTGGGGCCAATGGGACATTGGGAGAGGGTTATATAAGGCAGTCCCATATCCGCAATAAACGAGTCTGCAGCACCTCGCCTAATGCCTGCTTCCACTTGACTCCTGGTGTCTGTGTGTTAACTCTGCACCACTCACCCCCTCCTGGCCAGGACCCTGAGTCTCCCTTAGGCTGGACCTGCAGGGAGACTGCAACAGTGAGTAACCAAGAGAATGGCAGTAGACTGCATTGTTTTGGGAGTCTCTGGGACCCCAGGGACCACAGTTCAAGGGGAGGTACCCCACACCTGGAACTAGGTTTTGCATTTGGAAATCTATGACTTCTAGGAGGAACATTAGCCTGCTTGTAGGGTAACTCCATTTACACTCGTGTGTGTGTGTGTATGTGTGTGTGTGTGTGTATATGTGTGTGTGTATGTGTGTGTGTGTGTGTGTGTGTGTTGTTTCTAAGTGTATAAGATAGTGGCATCCATATGGATTTTCCAAATATCTTTATTGTTAGTTATCACTCCTTTTACCACCTTTATTTCCTACCCTCCTATTTTCCTCCCCACTTAAACCTCATCCCCCATTATTCCTTCTCCCCTTCTTGTCACCTGTGTTCTTCTATCCTCCTGTCATTAAGATCTTTCTCCCCCTCCAATGGCCCCTTTCTAGTTCTATGAATTCTACAGGTAGGACTTGGAGAAATCAATCTGTTACTGACCTGAAAACCTCTTTGCTGGCTAGGTTTCATAGTACTGGAGCATGCTATGCAGGCTTCTAGGGGAGAAAAGACATCAGTGGTCTTACCAAGTGCTAGGCCGTGCATACTACAATACTGATATCTCAGGCAAGATATGCCCATGAGTGTAATAGAGGCATGGATGCTATGGGGGTAACCAACCACTTTTTTTTATTGTATTTAAGGCCTGCTCCACAGGAAGAAACTCATGCCTGGCACTGTACATCTGGTCAAGAATCTGTTGTTGGGGAGCTCATAGGCCTTAGGGATGAACCTACTACTATTATTTTGCTAAATGGATATTGTATCAAACTGCATTCTAAATGTGTATCTCTATACCCATAGGATAATTCAGCTTTCAAACTGCATTAGAGAAGGCTCTTTCTGCAGTGAATAGCAATTAATACAGAGACTCAGAACTGGTTAATGTACAGAGAACAAGTGGAGCACTTGGCCATAGGTGAGACATCTGAATTGTACACCTTATCCTCAAGGCTCAGGGGACATCATAGGAAGACTGTAAGAGCCAGAGGTCAGGGATGACTTGGCCAAAATAGTGTCTTCTGGACATAACAGGACCATTGCCTTCATGAATTCCTGGCAGCTATGGTTGCCTGCACAAGATCAGTCCAGTTAATACATTCCAGTACGGATGCGGGAGGAACACAAAAGCTGATGAGCTATGGCATTTGATGACTTTCAGTAGTGGGAGAATCAGTTTTCCTTAAGAGTATGATCCCTGTTGGTTGACTGTGCCCCAGTGGCTGGCCCCAGACTAAGCTTAGGTGATCAGCACAAATTGAACTCAAAGAGTTATTAAAAAACAAAATGAAACAGAAAAAGGACATAAAGCTGGGGGGGGTTGTATTATGTGACTCTGGGAAGAGTTGGAGGAGACATGGGGGATGACTATAATCTAAATGCATTTATGCATGCATGAAATTCTCAGAGAATAAATTAAAAGTATTATATTTAAAAACAACAAACCAACCGTCATCAATTTATGTAGTTAAAACAGAAAGCAGTACCAGCATGGGCACTTCAAGGGTGAATAACTTAGTTCTAAGGTAGATGTTTCTGCTCTCAGATTGTTCAATACAAGTCTTTGTGGATTTTAAAGGATAATTTTAGGGACAGTGGCACTGCTCATGTTTTCAGCTCTTTCACACTTTCCTGACTCTGTGTGATGGGAAAAGCATCCTTTGAAAATTTATTTAAGTGACAAGACAGTTCTATATAAGAGAAAATTAACTCAGAAGTTTTTCAAGTATCCACAGAAATTAATGTCCTCAGAAGAGCTTGAGGACACTGTCAAAATTAAAAATAACTTGGTGACAATTTAATGATGGAAAGAAGAAAGCCAGTTACTTTTATGTCTTCTTCAGAGGAGACAGTCTCTGAAAATTAAATGAGATCCAAGGGAAGTTGTTTAAATATGCAATATTCACATTAATCTTGAAAACAAATCGAAATTCTTCAACTGTGTTTTTTTTTTTTTTAATAAAAGTTAGTGGTATACATCTTGCTAAATCGCAAGATGGCAAAAGTCAATTTCATTCCCTCTTTACCTTCTCTATTTCTGTCCCTTGATATCCACAGCCTGCGGATAGCAGCCTGGGGCCTAGATGATTTATGAGAAGTGTATGTTAAGTGAGTGGCTACTTAGAGTCTGAGACAGGTGCAGTTGTGCATGTCTGAGTCCTGAATAATTGCGAGGTGAGGCACGAGCATCACTTGAGCCCAGGAGTCCGAAGTCAGCTTGGGTAACATCATATGACCTTATTTGAAATGAAAAAAAAAAAAAAAAAAAAAAAAAAAAAAAAAAAAAAAAAGAAAGGGGGAGGGAGGGAAGGAAAGAAAGGAAGGAAGGGAAAGAAAAAGAAAAGAACACCTGGAACTGAACGCTCTTTAAATGAAAAAAACCTGAAAGAAGAACAGGATGACGCTCAATTGCCAAACACAGATTAAAGATGGAAGAAATGTATATACTTCAGATATATAAAAATTCATCTGGGGGGCTGTGCATGCCTTTAATCTCAGTACTTGGGAGGCATAGGCAGATGGATCTGAGGGTGTGAGGCCAGCCTTGTCTACATAGCAAGTCCCAGGCCAGCTGAGGCTACAGGGGAAACCCTGTCTCAAAAAGACAAATACTACTACTACTACTACTACTACTACTACTACTCCTACTACTACTATTAATAATAATAATAATAATAACAACAATAAATATTCTCCTTTGTCTTCAAACCTTATCATTTTGTTGATGACTTTTTATCATGGCCAACGTAACTTTAAAGATTTTAAAGAAAGAAAACTAAAAATTCTGATAATTTTTAACAGATTTTTATTTTTAAATATTTTATTTTTAGTTTTTAAATTATCTCACAAAGTAATATTGTTCCACCTGAGATTCTCATGCACATTGCATTTTGGTTGAGTCCCCTGCTCCCTCCCTTCTGTGTCTCCCTGCCCTCTAGCTGTGCTCACCATGCCCCTGCATTCCCAGTAGTCTCCCTTTCTAATATGCTCTGCTTTCTTCCCCACCTCCATCCTTAAAACCTCTGTTTTTTCCAGTCATATGGGTCCCTTTCTGGTGTCCTTGTTTCAATCCATATTTACTCCCACCTGGATATGTATATTTAATAGTTAGAGGCTAGGATCCACACGTGACAGAGAGCAATGTCTTCCAGTTCTATCCCGTTTCATCAATTTTCTTACAAATTTCATTCTTCTTTATGGCTAAACAAAATCCCATTGTGTCTATGTATCACATTTTATTATCTACTCATCTGTTGATGGACATTTTGCTGGTTCCATTCCCCAGCTCAAATGACAAAAGTACTGATAAGCAGAGATGCGCAAACAGAGATATAAAAATTTCAACTGGTTTTGAGTAACCATGAATTTTCCAAAGGTATCATTATCTAAATGTGCAATGACTCAGGAATTTCTTGAAGGCCTTGAATGACTTTCCTGAAGGCACAAGGAACAACACAGTGTTTTAGTAGGGAAGGAACAGTACAAAAGACACAGAAGCAGCTAGCTTTGAGAAATTACTTAAATTTGCATTTCTGTGTATAACTTTGCATGTTGCCTTAAAAATTAAATGATGCAAATAATTTGCTCAAGGAATTTTCAACTCTCTTTGATCTGAAAACTTGCTTCATTTCTCTATAAAGTTTTACTATGAAGTATAGTTTGTAAAGTGTATTACTAATCTCACTAATTTTCTTGGTAATTTGAACCTCCTTGGTTGTAGGAGTTTTAAATGGATGTCATAAGGTCATATTGACAGAAACACATCTGTATTTTCTGTTGTAGGTTGTGAAATTGGACAAGTCCTTCTCATCCTTCAATTCATTCTTGACTTTTACTGTGTCATTATACATGCTGAATTTGGGTTTTTTCGCAGCTGTATATGAATGGTTAGGCATAGATGGCTTTATGCATGTTCACATGTGCAAAGGCATACATGTGAGTGCAGGTGCATGTGAAAGGCTGAAATTGACATTGGGTGTCTTCCTGCACTGTTCTTGGCTTCTTTATTGAGGAAGTTTCTCTGTCAACTCAAGGTGGAGCATGACAATTCCTGCCAGTCTAGAGAGACAGTGTCTCCTAGGGATCCCATCTCTGCCTATCCTGGGACTTCAGGTGGCTGGCTATTATGTGAATCCTGGAGATCCAAACTTATGTCCTCATGCTTGCTCAACAACCACTTTATCCACTGAGCATCTCTTCAACCGACATTGTAAATACAATAGTTAAGCTGTTAGAGCCCATGTCTGAGCTCCCTGAATTTAAGTTGGCCAACTTGTATTACTTGAGTGGGGGTTTGCATGTCTCAAACAGAGTCTTGAAATGTATTTACATCTTGGAGCTGGTCCTCTGCTTCTCTGGGGATGCGTGATGCTGCTTCTACAAGAAGGAGGCTGAACAGACCTACGAGATGATATAAGCTTAGTACAGCCACGTGGCTGAATCCAGGTAAGGTCCTAGCCAAAGCCTGAAAGAAATAGATGTTTTAAGCACTGGGTTTGAAATTATTTGCTATGGAGTAATTTATGGATACTATACCATTACAGTGTTGTGCAGAATTCTACTTTTCCCTATATCCCTTCTTGATTGTAGGTGTTCCTGATAGATGTTCTTTGAGATCTAGTATTCTAGGCCACCATAGCTTATCTCCCTCCTTCCCTGGTCTTTGGTTTACTGTTCTTGTGTTGTTCAAGTTCTGGGAGTCATCATTGTCCAAAGCAGCAGATCTGCTGGTGGTTATATTGGAGATGATGCCCTTCCTAGTTTCTATCAGAAACACCTATGTTGTGATGTGTACAGATCGTTTGGGGCCTCTGCTATACAATAATTAGAACAAAGTAAGAGAGAAGTACATGGTAACTGTGAAGGAGTAATAGCAAAACCAGAATACACATCATTTGAGAGCTGGAGAGACCATAGAGACCATCTGTTTCAACTCATTTTACAAGAGTGTCCTTGGGACTGGAAAGATGGCTCAGCAGTTAAGAGCATTGGTTGTTCTTGCAGAAGATCTGATTTCAAATCCCAGCACCCACATGGTAGCTAACAACCATCTGTAACTCCAGTTCCAGGGGCTCTGATGCAATCTTCTGTCCTCCGTGGGCACTGCATGACATAGGTGCACTTACATGCAGGTGTAACAATCATACACATAAAATATAAAAATAAATAAAGAGTGTCCCTTCACAGAAAGCATGTGTTACCTGTACAAGGTCCCACAATCTATGTATCAAATTTTCATGCAATCTGGGACTTATTTCCATTTCACTTTGTCTAATTTATTTTCCTGTGCCACTTAAGATTTCCTGAAAGACAAATGTCAGTTTAGGAAGGGTTTATTAGTTGGTGATTGTTCTACTTTGTTTCTCTATTGCTATGATCAAACACTGACCAAAACCAAATTGAGGAAGAAAGGGTTTCATCTCATCTTAGAACTTGCAGTCACAATCCAGCATGGAGAGGGACGTCAGGGCAGGAATTCAAGCCAGGAACTGAATCAGAGACCATAAAGTTCATCTGCTAGCTCACTTGTTTCCTTTGGCTTGCACAGTTACTTTTGTTATATAACCCAGGACCACTTGCCCAGGGATGGCACTGTCCTCAGTGGGCTGGACCCTCCTACATCAATTAACAATCAAGAGCATGTCCCACAGACATGCCCACAGGAGAGTCTGATGGAGGAAATTACTTAAATGAGGTTCCCTCTTTCCAGGTTTGTCTCACATTAACAAAAACTAGCCAGCTCAGTGATGAATAAAAAAATCTAGGGTATCAGGCTTAGAAAGACAGATACTATATGCTCTCATGTGACTTCTAGTTTCTAATTGTTAAATATGTGCGTCTTAGTGAGAGTAATTAGTTTAAATGCAAGGAAACTAGAAAGGGTCCAGGAAGTGAAAAAAATGGTTCCTCAAATGATGTGAATTGGGAGATTACTAGAACATATGAGAGGTTAAAGTGTAAGGCAGTGTAAGGGGGGAGTACTGGGGTAAAAGGAATAGTGGAGAAAGAGGAGGCAAGGAGATGTGGAAAGGGAAATAGGGAGGAGCATCAAGATAAAAAAAATGTATATGAAAATACCATAAGGAGGGTCTGGAAAGATGGCCCAGCAGTTAAGAACACTGGTTGTTCTTGCAGAAGACCCGGGTTCGAATCCCAGAACCCACATGGCAGCTAACAACTGTCTGTAACTCCAGTCCCAGGTGATCCAACAGCCTCTTCTGACCACCATGGGCATTGCACAACACGGGTGCACTTACCTACATGTAGGCAGGCAATACATGAATACACATAAAAAAAATAAAAAAGAAAAATTTAAAAAAACACCATAAGGAAACCTGCTACTTTGTAAGAGAAAACAAAACTAGCAACAACAAAAATAGAAACAAACAAATAAAAAACAAAATGAGCCCCTAAACTAAACCAAAAGGAGCAAACGAAAACCTCCAACCAATAAACAAACAAACAAAAACCTCTGGGGCATGGTGAATTGTCCTTGGGCAACTTGAGTGAAATGGTACAAAGATGCCCATTTTCCCTTTTAAGTTTGTATCATTTAGTACAAGTGGGTATTTCATGTGAAAAGTGCTCTGGAGATAGAGCATTTAGTGAGTCTTGACAAAATTGGGAAACCCAGTAATTCTCTTCTTTCATCCACAGGGGTTGTCAGCAATCAGAGTAGTGCAAGTCACAGAAACAGACCAGCTCCAAGGGCATCTGTCTTGACTCAGATGCTGTGATCTAGAGAGCATTGCTGGGAACCCAGAGTGTATCCCACATTACTGAGACATCATGTGGGGCCCAATATAATGAAAACATGCCTGGATAGAGACAACCACAGTTACCACATAGACTCTTACGTAGTGAGGCTGTAAAGTAACTGTAGAGGCAGCAGGACATACAGCATGGGGAATCTACAATGCTGTAGTGCTCATAAATCAGGATCTAAAGGTGAAAGGCACTGCTCTCGACGTTAAGGAACTCCAGCTCTTCTATCTGGTTTTGTGTATTTCCATTAGGTGATTGGAGGATCTTTGAAGTACTCTGAGCTCATTTTTCCCTTTGGAATGATAATTGTAATTGACTTTCATTCACAGTGTTCAGAGTTAGAGAGAAATAGGGAGCTGGACTACTAGAAGTCTAATCCAGAATATTGGTTTACAGAAGGGCCCATGCTCATATAGAACCAGAGCAGAAGGGAGGCATTTTGAGGGAGAGAAAAAGGTGTGTGGAAACTAGAGAACACCTCTGATCCAACTACAAGGAGGCTTCACTGTGGCAAAGGATCAGTGTGGTGAAGGCAGGCTTCTCTCTCCTGCAGATCTTGTGCAGTTAGAAGCAGACATCCAGAAAGACTATTTTGTTAGACAAATCTAAGGCATATTTAGAAAAAAGTATTTTCAACTTTCACTCTTTGGGAATATTTTATTTTGTCTATTTTGATTGAGTTTTGTTCATTTCATACAGTACATCTTAATCATATTCAGATTCCCTTCTTTATTTGCATCCCTCCCATAGTTTCCCCATTGGATTTCATGCATTCTGTTAAAGCCTATTGAATCAAGCTTGTGAGACCCCTGGTTTTTACAGTCTTTGTGGTTCTCTTCCTCAATGGTCCCTGAGCCCTGGATGGCAGAGGTTTAATATAGGAATCCTATCTGGGGACACTCACTTTACAGTCTCTTATTGTTTACATTTTTGTGAGTTGTGGCTTTCTGTGTTAATCACCATCTATTGCGCGAGGAAGCTTCACTAGTGAGAGCTGAGAAACGCATTAATATTCTCCATGTCCCATGTTCCACTATGTTCTCTGAGCTTTAGTTCTAGAGGTTGCATTGTACAGGTGTCACTTAGGACTGGGCATCTCATAGACATGTATTTTCTGCATATGGCCAGTTGTGGAATTCTGTAATAATCTTCAAATGTTGCAAGAAGAAACTTCTTTGATGAGTGATAAGAGGTATACTTATCTGTAAATACAAGGATACATTTTTAGCATACAGTAAGAAATTACATTTGTCTAGGGATGTGAATTTTCTCTAGGATCTATGACCTCTCCACCCATGTATATTTGGCTATATTTACAGTACTACACATGAGTTTTGCTTCCCCTGAGCAGGCTTTCGGTCTAACTAGATAGATGGTGAATATCCCCAAGATAAAAGTGCCACTAGTGGACCTAAAAAGATAGTTTGCTGCACTGGTCATTATTGTGGTTATTAGGCCTTATAACTAGGTTGGACCACTGATTTTTCTCCCTTAGCAGCTTTCGTAGTATCCTTCGATTCTATGAGAGCTAATCTTCAGGGAGGAGGCTTCCAGGTCAGTTCCAGCTCCATTGCTTGTATGCAAAGCTCCAAGTCTTGTATGCAAAGTATGTCCTGTCCTCAGCAATAGGATCTTACCTTCAAGTTCTGGGAAGAAATCAAGAGCTGTAACAATAGCTTGTGTTATTTTCAGGGTCTCTTGGACTAAACTGATCAACTGCTCTAAGGGAGGTTTCTCCTCTCTGGCACTGTATTTCTTATTATATAACCTTTAGCTATACACATGCACATACACATACATATATATGTATTATATGTGTATTTTTCAGTAGACTTTTGAACTAATGCATTTCTCTCTGTTTTTTTTTTCATACCACCTAAGTGTTATTTATCCTCTCTCTCCCCTTGTATAACCTTCCTTCCTCCCTCCCTAGTTAAAGTACCCCCATCTTCACTTTGATAATACCTGTCTCCTGTTAGCTCCCTCTCTGTAGCTCCCTCTTCTTCTTTTCCCCTATGGCTTCTTGTATGATCCTCCTTCCCCCCATTCCTAGTTAAATACCCTAGTTAAATGGGAATTTTCCTCATTTCCTCCTTAATAACACTTATCGCCTACTATCCCACTTAAAGTCCACATTATTGATTTAATAATGCTATAAAAGTACCATTTGAAGAAAATGACTAGTACAGTTGTAGTGCAGATCTGAGAAGACTATCCATTGTGCAAATGTAGTACAGGAAAATCAGAGCAATCTAGTCATAACATTTCAATTTCAAGCTTCTGATGGATATTAAAAATGATTAAAAGGGATTTTGAAAGTAATGAAAATAGCTTGAGGGTGTCACTTTAAATTAGGGAACCAAAACTGAGAATCACATCAGTGCTTTAAGGTAAATTAGAATACAGAGCAGACAGGATTTACAGCACAATGACCTTCATGATAATTCAAGAATGGGTTGCTCACTTCTGTCCTATTGACACACAATTCAATGGAGCTTTCCTTTGGGGCTTGATTCCTTGTTATTCAGTAATCTGTGAGTTCAGCATTTGTTCAGGGCCTGGCCTGTGTCATCATGGAGTGGGTGCCAAGAACCCCAGAAAACAGGCCACCATCTAGGACTGATGTCAGAGCCCTGCTGAAGACTCATGCTGGACAGATAATGGACTGAAAGTGTGATATTTTCTGAAACCAGACTGGAAGGATAAATCTCTTCCTATGGTGAAAAAAGGTAACCTACAATCTTCTCAAAGTTTCTTATAAGAGATAACCTGAAGAAAGTTTGAAGGCTGAGAGGAATATTTGGACAGTGTTGCGTGGTTTTTTTTTTCCCGTGTGTGTGTGTGTGTGTGTGTGTATGCATCATGCATGCGTATGTGTTTCTTATTATGGTTGAAGCAAACATGGGCTAGAGGAACCAACTGTTGGCAGAAAGTGAGACAAAAAAAATGTTTGAATTAGGCCATATTTTTGAGACATTGTGATTTCAAATCCAGAATCTAGATTTGATTTATCAGATAGTTTACCTCTGTGTATAGAGACCACTGACATCTTGTGAAGATGGGGGTATCTACCAAAATTAATAGTAGTAAAGAATGCAGAATTTAAAAAAAAAATGTGACTTTTGGCTGAGCATGGTGGCAAACGCCTTTAATTCCAGCACTCCGAAGGCAGAGGTAGACAGATCTCTGTGAGATCAAGGCCAATCTATATAGTGAGTTCCAGGCCAGCTGGGGATACAGGGAGACCCTGTCTCAAAAAGAAGGGGAAAAAAAGACTTTCAACCTTATAACCTGATACAAAAAATTGATTTGGAAGTTTTTTTGCAGATTTTTGAATTTTGTAACTTGAACTTTGTATACTCACTCTTTTCAAGTATGACAAGCCTCGAAACACCCCAACCCCTGAAAGCCTGTGCAAAATGTTTGCAGAGCCATCCACTCAACCAAGTTTCTTGGTAAAGTCAAGGTGACATTTTCTATTAAAAACAGTTATTTCTAATTTATCAATTGGAATAAGGAAGTCTAAATACTTTTACAGTTCATTTTAGAAAAACTTGCAGAGTTTTAAGTATATTCTCACAAAAACTTTGTCTAAAATTAATTGTTCAAAAACATAAACAGGCAAGACGTGATGCTAATATAATATTGTTAGCCAGATAAAATATAAATGAATGACTCATCTAGTAAAACATAAAGAGACGATGAAGATCTAGCAGCTCTTTCCTTCTGAAGTAGCACGGCAGAGTGCAGATAGTGTGGACTGCAGGGTACAGCAGGTCCAGGCTCAAATACTTGCTCTTCTTTCTAACTCTATGAACTCCAGCTGTTATTTACCCTAAGTCTCTGCTATCAGTGGTTTTAGATACAAATCATAACAGGTAACATCTAGGGCACTCAGGAAAAGGTTTTCTTTGCAAATGCAGTCTGTCCCCTTAGATGCCATAAGGACATACTCACACTTCATCTTGCATAACTTGATTTCTGATCCATGGCAGACTCTCAATAAATATTTGTTTGAGGGAGTCTTAAAGATTATCTACTGAAGCAGTGCCCAAATATTTCTTGCCACAGCCGTCAGATCTAAGAATAAAAGTAATAAACAAAACAAGAGAGAGTAAAGAGAGAGAAAGAATATTGATGGATAACAGGAAACTCTATACTTAGATTACCCATTATCCATGTCTGTTTTCTCTCCTCTGTGGTACACACTTGCATTTTCCGCTGGCCTTCCTTTTACTGTCTTCAGTTTCATAACTTGGGATTTACCTGCTTGTGATTAGAAGTCCAAGAGGAAATGCAGTGGGTACCCGTTTTTCCAGCTGTTGCTTGGCAGTAGGAGAAGATGTCTTAACCACTGGGAACATCTCCCCTGCAGTGCAGGGCAAGAAGCAATCCATATGCTTTTCTCTCCTCTAGACTGGTCTCTCCAGTCTCAAAATCCAAGTAATTATATTCTACCAAATTCTACCAAATGTATGTAGAGGAGAAATCTGAAAACTAGAGACCTAAAGCTAAAGTACAGTGAAAAAACCCCAAGGTCATGCACTTACCTGGCAGGGTAACATTGCACATTCTGTTCTGATATTGCTGTTCATGGAACTGTAACCACATAAAAGGAGTTGAGGATTTGTGTATCTCTTCGATCTATGTTTGATAGAATTTACCAGTTAAAACTTTGTAGCTTGCAGAATACGTGGGGAGGTTATATTTTTTTTTCTTACTAAATAGATAGCTATTTAGAATTCCCATTTCTCTATGTAAGTTTTGTGCCTTTCAAGGAAGTTCCTTCTTTTATCCTTTTGACAAATGTGTTGGTGAAAATTGTATAACTGACATCAGAATTGAGAAAAAAATCTGAGAAACTTCAGAAACCTCTCGTGTGAAAACCCCTGAAAACACTGGGAGTTTAGAGCTGGGGATGTAGCTCAGTGGTAGAGTGCTTACTTAGCAGGCATACAATCTTGTGTTCAATCCCAAGTGCTGCAAAAATAAAACAAAATATGGAATCATAGGAAAGCACTTCAATCTTGTGTAAGCCATGTGTAAAAAACTCATTCTGAACATTGTACTCAGTGATGAGGACCGAAAGATTTTCTTATAAGAACAGGGCAAGGAACCCACTTTTGCCATTCTCTTTAACATAGGTTTGAAGGTTCTAGCCAGAATAGTCAAGAAAAGGGATTTAAATTGGAAAATAAGTGAAATTAATTTTATTCACAAAAGAGAACATCTTGTACTTAGTAAATATTCAAGAGTCACTGCAAAAACGTAACAGAATTAATGTCCGTGAAGGAGCAGGACACAGTCAACACAAAATACCAGTTGCATTTCCCAACACTGATGATGAACAATCTAGAACAAACAAACAATGTAGTTTTCAGGATCATCCAAAAGTATAAAAAGGAGTTAATGGCTAGCAAAGTGGAAAAAAAGCTATTGCAAAGGAAGACACGGCTCATGTTCATGTGTTGGAATAGTTAATATTGATTCATGTATCAGTCCTATGTATAGGTTTACAAATTCGGTGCAATTCCTATTACAATGCTGTGGATCTATTTTTCAGAAATAGAAAAAGTACACTCTAAAGTTAATGCAGAATTTCAAGGGACCCCCACAATTCCCCCCCAAATAATCTTGTAAAAGAGGAAAACAATGAGAAGACTTACTTCCTAATTTCAAGACAGATCATGAAGCTTTAATCATCAATCATCAGTACGGTGTTATACTGCCCAAGGTTAGACACACAGGCCAATAGAATGAATGATCAGTAATGAACCTTCCTATACATGGCTGATTATCTTTGTCAAGGTTGCCTAGAACACTCAGTGGATAAAGGAGTGTCTTTTTAGCAATCAGTGCTTGGAAAATTGGATATCTACATGCAAAATACTTAATTTGGCCTGTTATCTAATGCCATATGTAAAAACTCACCCAAAGTGGGTGAAGTACCTAAGACCTTAAAGCATAAATGAGTAGACAAAGACAGGGTGAAATGTATTCCTTCCTGTCTTCTCACTCTGAACATCTGGAAACCATTTATGTTTTTATTGTCTCTGTGCTTTTGCCTTCTTTGAAAGTTGGAATCAGCATACACCCTTTATAAGTTGCATCCTTTCACTTAGCAAAATGTGTATAAAAGTTCTCTCAATAGTTCCATGGCTTGATACCACATTTCTTTTCATTGTTGAATAATAGTCCATTGTTTGGATGTACTGTGTGTGTGTGTGTGTGTGTGTGTGTGTGTGTGTGTGTGTGTGTGTGTGTCCATTTGCTTTTTAAAGGATATCCTTCAAAATATCCTTCTTGTTGGGGGGAAATATTAATAAAGATGCTCTACACATTCACCTAAAGGCTAAAGGACAAATATTTTCAAATCAGTTGGGCAAATGTCTACGAGCATGAATGCTGGTTGTATAGTTAGACTAAGCTTAGCTTTGGAGAAACCTGCCAAGATGACCTGGTGGTGCAGGCCTGTAATCCCAGCTACTAGGGAGGTTAAAGTCTCAAGTTCAAGGCATGTCTAGGTCAAAGTCAGCCTGGGAAACTTGGTGAGACCTCGTCTCAAAAGAAAAAGAAAAAAAAAGGGGGGGAGGGGCTTGGTGATACAGCTGGCCCAGCATTCACTAAACCCTAGTTTCAATCACCATCATTGTAAACCAACCAACCAAACAAACAACAATAATAAAGCTGTCACCCAGTCTTCCATAGTAGGTGTGTCATTTCACATTCATAGCAGTGGTTGGTAGGGGGGTTTGAGCAACACGCTTAGCAGTACTTGTTGATGTCAATTTTTTTCATTTAAGCCAATCTAGTAGGTATATGGTGGCATCTCATTATTTTACATTTTACTTGTGTGTGTGCAAGTGTGTGTGTGTGTGTGTGTGTGTGTGTACGTGCTAAAATACACACATGCTATAGCATGTATGTGGCACTCAGAGGACAGCTTTGGGGAGTCTATTCTCTCCTTGCCTCATGTGGGTCTAGGGATCGATGCTGGTCATCAGGCTTGGTAGCAAGTGCCTTTCTCTGCCAAGCTATCTTGCTGGCCTCATCATTACTTTAACACCCAGTTCCTTAATTGTTACTGGTATGGACATACTAAACATTCTTATAGCTTTTTATAAATATTCATTTTGCTAGTTTGAGATGTTAATCCTTATGTCTGGTAACATTCCTGATTCTGAAGTCTGACTCTAATATAGCAACCACAGTTCCCTTTGATTAGTATTTGCATTGTAGATTCCTTTTTATTTTCCATTCTCTTTCTCTTTCCCCTTCCCTCCATTTTTACTTTTAGCATTTCCCCAAGTTTATACTTAAAGTGCATTTCTATAGACAGCATAACGATGCCTCTTGTTTTTTCTTTTTTTTTTTTTTACTCACATTGAAACCTTCATTTTCTAGTCTGATGGTTCCATCACTGTACAATTTTTGATGTGGTTAAACTTGGGTGTATCACTTAACTCTTAAAAACACCTTTTTTTTCATTCTCTTCCTCTTTTCATCCCTTCTTTTGGATTAGGTAATAAATTTAACAATCCATTTTGCTCTTATTGGCTTATTAGCTGTATTTCCTTATTTTATACTTAGTGACTTTTATGACATGGAAATACTACCCTGACATCACAGTTTGCCTTCAAGCAATTTTGTAGTCTCATACAAGAACCAAGTAATAATTTACTTCTGATTTTCTTCTCCAATTCCTTGTATTAATTACATTGTGTCTTTTCCTTCTATATAGATTTTTAGTTATCTGTAAACATAATTATTATCTATAGTTAGAAGATTCTGATATTTTTCTTTAGTAAGAACTTTTATTTTTAAATTATTATTTATTTATTTTTTGTGTATGAGTGTTTTGCCTGCATGGATGTAAGTAAACTCATGTCATGTAATGCCCACAGAGACCCAAAGACGGCATTGGATCCCCTGGAACTGGAGTTTTGAAAGGTTATTAGCACCATGTTGGTGCTGGTAACTGAACCTGGGTCTTCAAGAAGACCAGCCAGTGTTCTTAACCACTGAGCCATCACTCCAGCTTTCAATAAGAACTTTTGAATTTATCTATATTGTGGATTTGCTGGCAATGGACTATTTCAGTATTTATTATTTTTAAATTTTATTTCAACTTCATTGTTAAACAATATTTTTACTGTATATAAAATCCAGGTTTATTGTTTCACTGAATTTAAAAACCACTTTGGAGAGCCAGGCATGGTGACGCACGCCTTTAATCCCAACACTCAGGAGGTAGAGGCAGGTGGATCCCTGTGAGTTCAAGGCCAGCCTGGTCCACATAGTGAGTTCCAGGCTAGCTGGGGCTACAGGGAGATCCTGTCTCAAAAAGACAAAAAACAAACAAAAACAAAACAAAACAAAAAAACCCTCTTTGGTTGTCTTATGATTTGCATTGTTTCTGAGGGGTGCTGGCTGCCATTCTTGTCTTTGATCCCTTAAAAGTAGCTTACTTTGTTTGCCTGGATGTTATGAAGATTTTCCTTTGTCACTTACTCCACCAGGCCCATTAGGCTGCGCATTGGTAGATTTCTTAATGTTTGCTTTTGATTGAATGTGGATCTGTAGATTTACACGTTTGTCATCAAGTTTGAAAAACACTATTACTCTTCAAATTTTTTCTCCTGAAGTTCTCAAGTCTGTTCTTCTGGGATTGCAAATAATTCTGTATAAATTACACATCATCTCACAAGTTCTGAAGATCTGTTTTTACTTTCTGCCTTTTGTTTTCTTGAAAATACTTGATTGCTGCCTAGTGCTAATTTTCTTCAAGTATTCTTGTTTCATTTTGAATGTTTCGACTGCTGCTGGCTCATTCGGTCATTTTTAAATTTTAAATGTTGTCATTTATCTTTCGTTCTTTTGTAAAAATTATTTTTATTTTATGTGTATGTGTGTATTGCCTGAATGTATGTAAATGCACCAGTGTCTTGCAATGCCCGCAGAAGACAGAAGAGGGCTTCAGATGCCCTGGAACTGCAGTTGTGGACAGTTGTTAGCTGTTATGTGGGTGCTGGGATTCGAACCTGGGTATTCTCCAAGAACAGCTAGTATTTTTAACTGCTAAGCCATCTCTCCAGTCCCATTATCACTTATTTTTTATTCCAACTTTTGTCACATTTTTCTGTAAGTTTTTTGATTCAGTTATAGTTTTGTCTGTTAATTCCATCAAATGGTATTTGGGGGCATGATTTCATTGGCTGAAATGTACATTATCCCTGACAGTTTTCACCTTCTCATATCATGTAGATTTTATTATATATTGGATACAGTAAATATAATCCTTCTTATATACAAGAGATTTTCACTGAATGCCTGAAACCACTCAAAGAACCAAATGTTCTCTGTATATGTCTTTCTATACATACATACTTATATAAAGTATAAGTATGTATTTTTAAAAAATTTTACTGTAATAAAAGTTATTCTGATTTTTACTTTTACCTTTCAGAGTATTTGGGTTTTGTGTTCTGTACACTATGGCTTTATTGTACACCCTGTTTTCCTTTACTTGTTAGAGGCTGAGAATTTCCATCAGTCTGCCTGGGGGAGGAGTTTATGGTCTTTATTGGCATTTGGAAGTTTCACCGTCATTTTTCTCATACTCTGAGCTCACTATTAAGTAAAACCATGGTTACTTGAGCACGAGGACAATGACATCATGGCTGTCAACCTGATAACCAAGACACCTAGCTATCAAGTGATTAGTGAGAAGGTAGCATGGGCAACTCAGGTATGCAGATGCTGGAATTGAGAGGGAATTAATGTCCTTCAGGGAATGGAGTAGGATGGCCTGGTTTCATCATACTATTCACAACATATGATTGAAATTTCATGAATTTTGGCTGGAAAGATGGCTCAGCGGTTAAGAGCACTGGCTGCTGTTGCAGAGAACCCTCTCCCCAATCAAGATATTTTAATTCTCTTAAGGTACCTTCTATGGCACAGTCAATATGATGAAAACAGGCTAAAATATCCAGGAAGAATGCATTCGTGTGCTTAAAACGTGGGAAGAGATGTGATTGTGTTCCTTGGTAGAACAGACATGAGTAATTACCTCAAATTGAGCAGCTGGATAAAATCTTCACAGGTTTATGGATTTTATAAGAAATATTACATCTATAATCATTACTACATATTTGTGCCTCTTTTATTAAATTTCCTCTGTAGGGAAGTCTGGAATTTATCATTACTGTTTTTCAACATTTCCTCTGCAGGAAATGTTTTCTTAGTTAAACCTAAACAAGTATTGTAACATTTCAGTCCCTATATTTCAGTGTAGATTGGAAATATGAAGCCTTTCACCATAGTTGTGTGATGATAGAAATTCTTAAATCTTGTCTTACAATATGCTTTCTTTTTTGTATTATGCTCAGTATATTTTATTATTGTTATGATTTTTAAATGTAGACATATGATATATATTTGGACAGAGTTTTCTGACTTGCAGAAGTTCTCCATTATTTGAATCCTCATATCACTATCCTGAGAAAGATGCTTTACAGGCCTATAGTTTTCTTTGATGAGCACTTTTTCCTACTCTTTTTTTTTGACAGAGTCCCCCTAGTCCTAGCCCACCTGGAACTCACTATGTAGACCAGGCTGGCCTTGATCACATAGAGATCAGCCTGCCTCTGCCTCCTGAGGACTGGGATTAACAGCCCATACCATCACATTGGACGTACTTTTACCTTCTTTCATCTGATCTCCTGTAACCATTCTAAAGCTTTCTTATGGAGGAATCTCTGCCTTATTTATATGGTTCCAGGAGGACTGATCCTCACAGTGATATGCTCTCTCTGCCCATTGTCCTCCAGTGTCAGCCAAAGTATCATCCCTTGCCTTCTTATTCATATTGATACTGTGAATAAGAGATTGGCTAAGAAATTGGATGATTCTATATTGAAGTCTGTAAGAGCCCTCTGGGGGCACTTTCCTGCTAAAATCAATGTTGAGAAAATGTCCCCTTCCCTTTGGGGTCCTATTATTAAATGGATATGATTTTGGAAACTACTTAGATTATCAAAGTTGTCTAAAAGGGGAGAATGAGGTTAACAAGAACTTAATATAGATGAGCTAGGAATAAGATTTCCCCAATAGATGAAGCTCCCAGATCCAGCCATATTTGAACTATGCCTTACAAGCTCACAAATTCCTCTTCCCTTAAACTAATTCAGGGTGCCTTTTCCTCTTTTATTAGCTAAAGAACTTTCCACATTATAAATACTTTGGCTTCATTTTATAAGAGCCTAGATTATGTGAGGTTAAGCAATCATCTAAACCTATATGTTCTGTGGGTGACTTAAGAAAAACTTATTCTTAATTTGGGTAACCACTCTGCTTGCCAGTTAACCTGCTCCTCAAGAATAAATACCTATAACTCTCTTTTGTTGTTGTATTTCATCATGAGATTTGGTGTTTGGTCTTGCTATTTTTCACTGGAGAGAGTTTGCTCATGCGACTATATAAACTTCTTTTCTTGCTCCCTGATGTAGGGATAGCTGTGCAACTTATGGCTCTTTTGTAAGCCTTTACCTGTGCTGCCTCCTCAAGACTAGGCTTTCATGCTGCAGGTCTTTAGGTATAACAGAATCTGTATAGAAACACACCCATCATCATTAACTCTTACTCTGAAATTAATTGGGATGTGTCCATGCTGTCTTATTTTTATGATTATGAAAATATCTAAAAAGGTGGGGCTTTGAAATATCGGTTGACTGGCCTATAGGTCACTACATTTCTCTAACACCCCTTGAGACCAAAAGACAGATAAATTTCCTAGAATTGAGGAGAAAATTACTTCCAGACTTTAAAACAATAAGAAAAGGAAAGGAACAAGTAATGTGATTCCTCAAAGGTTAAGTACACTACCGCCTCCCGATCTGGTTGGGCCTGAGTGCTGGCTGTGCTGTAAGTTAATTTTAAAGAAACATTTCAAGCACCCAAAGCCATTTTTTAAAAATCTGTTTTGACAGTTATGAGATTGAAATCTTTCTAAGATCCATCGCCCGCTCCCCTGCTCTGCTCTGTGTATCAGAGTCTCCCTGATGTAATCAATTTCCTTAGAGACTTAGGGACCTCCTTATCGATTGCTTCTGGACGGCCACACAATGAAGAACCCTCTGTTACTTCTAATTCTATCCTGCTTTACGAAACTACTGAACTTTCTATACTTTTAAAATGTATTTTCAGGACTGGAGAGATGGCTCAGCGGTTAAGAGCACTGGCTGCTCTTACAGAGGACGTGGTTTCAATTCCCAACACCCACATAGCAGCTAACCATCTGTAACTCCAGTTCCAGGGGGATCTGACACCTTCTTCTAACCTCCACGGGCATTGCACAACATGGATGCACTTACACACATGCAGGCAATACACTCATACACATAAAAATAAAATAAAATGCATTTTCTCCATTACTCTTCCTCCTTATGGCTGTTTGTGTGATCTTTCCTGTTGTTTTAGATCTTCCATCTTCTTTACATATGGGCTTTGGTAAACCCTCTCCAACCCTCTCTTTGGAGAATGGGGTACAAAATGTATAGCAACTTCTTTTCTCTAACTGTGTAGATATGTCTACTGTTTACCTCCTGTCTTCCCAGGTGGACTTAGACAGAAAGTTTCCATGAATCTCAGGAAGACGGGGGAAGAAGAACTTGACAAATATGTGCTCAGTGATACTAGTTGTCATTTTGATGATCATTCGTGAGGTCTCAGACACTGTGCTGATCTCGTTGAACTTCACTGTCAGGACTGTAGGAAAACTGGCCAAATGCTGTGCTAAACATTTTACACAGAGTATGTCATTTAATACTCAAATGTCTGATAAGCCTCAAAGGAAGAAGATAACTTAGATTTAAAACAGAGGCATAGATTTCTGACCTCAGTGCTTTGAATCCTGAGGCAGATTTGGCAAAGTAATGGACTTACAAATTCTGTTATATGAGATTCTGTTTATAATATCACTGGCCAGATTGTGAGCAAATGGCACAGCTGATGTAGTTCTGAATATCTGAGGCCATGCTCTTAAGTACCATTCACTTTGCCTGAATTTCTTATCTAAATTCTGCCTTTCATAGGACTTGATCTGAGTTCTCAAGCTCTCCTTTCCTAGGATGAGTGGACTATGTAGGGTGTTCCCCTACATATTCCACTGTCATATAATCATTCATTCCAAATAGTCCCTATTTCAAACTTGGTCCTACACATATGCTTGCTATATCCTTTGAACATTGCACTGCACTGAGAATAGTTGAGTTGTTCAGAATAATTAAATATGCATTTATATAGTAAAGTCTTTCCTTTGTCAAGCACTTCAGCACTGTATTGAGTATCATATATCCAGCCTATAGAACATGATATATGGATTTGTAGAGCCTTTACCATAATTTTGTGGTCCCTTGAGTCTACAGTTTCCAAGCTGAGTCACTCTGTAGTAGCAGCACCTCTTAATAGCACAGAGCCAGTATCAGCAGTCCAGCAGATTCAGCTCCAAGCTGTCATTCTGGAATCTCTTTGGTTCCATGTTCTTGATTATGAGTTTTAATCACCAACAACATGATTAGCTTTTTCGAAGGCTTGTAATGTTTTGTTTTGATCAGGTAGTTAGCATATATTTTCAATGCAGCAACATATTCTTTCATGGGATGCCATGATTTGGGGGTTAAAAGGTAAAAAGAGAACTCTGAACCAACTTGGATCAAACCACATTGGATGCTCGGCTAATTTGCTAATACAATCTGGAAATTAAACTTTAATTTTATAATAAAGACTTCTTGCATTGTCTAGATGGTGAAGAAACTTAGCCAAGTGATATAGTGATGATCCATATATCATTCTGTGGAGGCATCAGCTCTCTCTCACATCTTCCAAGAGGTATTATTTAGAATCCAGGCCAAATAGTATCCCTCATTTAATAGTTGGACTTGATAGACATCATTTTATAAACAAGCCTTTAAGAAAGAATTTTCTTCTAGTTGATTATATCAGTAAGGGTTCTCTAAAGGAATAGAGCTGATAAAATGAATGCATACATGTGTATGTATATGGGGATTTATGAGACTGGCTTACAGGATAGAGTCAGAGTAGTCCAACAATGGCTATGCCACACTGAAGAGGCTGAGAATCCAGTAGTTTCTCAGTCCACGAGGCTGGATGTTTCAGCAGTCCCAATCTGACCCTGAAGGCCTGGGGGACTCCTGGAGGTCTTCAGTCTCAAAGAAGTTGGTTCTACTATCAGAGAAGGAATGTTACTATAACAAGGTGAACTCACCAGTGAGAGAGGAGGCAAGGATGCAAAATTAAATAAATAAATAAATAAATAAATAAATAAATAAATAAAGTAAAGTTCCCTTCTGCCATGGTCTTTTATATGGGCTGTCATCAGAAGGTAATGCCTATATCTGGGGTGGGTCTTCTAGCTTCAAATAAACTGAACAAGAAAGTCCCGTATTTCAATAAATTCCAGAAGTCAAATTGACAACCAAGATTAGCCATCACAGTGATGTTACAATTAATCTTAGTTCCCTCTGTTCTGCAAGTGAATTCTGGAAGAATTACAACAAAGAGTGCTGTGGTGTCAAATCCAATAGCCGTGTTGGGAAGCTGGCTCTATTCTATTGTGAGCTATTAGTGTTACTAGTGTGTGCTCTGAATCTGTTCATGCCACAGTGGATCTGGAAGACCTCAAAGACAGTAGCATTTTTTTTTATCCACTGTAAGATGTCCACTTTACTGACTATTTTCATTTATCACCTCCTGGACCATCCTGCCACTACTGAAGGTCACAATAAAACATGAGTGAATCTCTTGTTTTATTTCCTTCTTTCTTTCATCAGAGACCAAGCACAGCAAGTAAATTTCCCCATTCATTTATAGCAGCTTCTTTAACTGTGGGTTGTGTAGAGCCAAAGAAAATCTTGGAAACAGTAAAACTTTTTTAATTTACCACCAAATTCAAAACCAAATGTCATGAATCTGAGGAGTTGCTGCCAGTATTTGCTCCTGTTGCACTGCGGGACTTCAGTTAGCTCTGGTTCTGAACACAACATGTGCACTGTACATGCAGGCACACCACACAATGCCAATAAACACTGCCTGAAACATGCTGGCTTAGATTCAAGACTATTACATATTATTACATATATGTTCTAGTTTGCCTTCAACTGCTGTCACAAAATACTGACCAATACCAACTTGGGGAAGAAAGGGTTTATTTAGCTAACATCTCCCAGGTCACATTTCATTGTTGAAGGAGCCCAGGGTAGGAATTCAGGGCAGGAACCTGGAGGCAGGAGCTGGAGCACAAGACATGGAGGAACACCGCTTACTGTTTTGTTTCCCTGGCCCATGCTCAGCCTGCTTTCTTATACAATACAGAACAACCTATCCAGGGGTGGCACTGCCCACATGGGCTGGGCCCTTCCACATCACTCAAAAATCAAGAAAACACCCCACAGACATAGGCCAGTCCAATGGAGGCAATTCCTCAACTGAGACTCCCTGTATCCAAATGTGTCAAGTTGACAACTAAAGCTATCCAGCACAACTGACCTCTTGTCAACTTCACACATAAACGCATCACTATTAAAACTACAACCTTCCCGTTTCTTGTCCCCAAGATATATTAACAATATCACAACATAAGACAGTACAATCTTTAAAGTCCCACAGTCCTTTCCAAACATTTAAAAGTACATATTCTCTTTTAAAAGTCTATTAACTGTGGGCTCCTGTAAAATCTAAAGCAAGTACTGTCTTATTTCAAAAGGGAAGAATTGGGCCCATTTAAGCAAAACCTAAGTCCAGCAAGGTAGTTCAAGCCTGGACATCTGGGATTCACTTACGATCTTCTGGGCTCCAAAGGGTTTTGGCAGCTCCACTTATCTGACTCTGCCATCCACAGCACACACAGCTCATCTCACAGATGCAGGCCTGCTCCATTCCATACCTGCTGTTGCCCTTGTTACTGGCTTCTCCAAAAAGCTGGGGTTTCCACTGAAACTGAGGCTGCACCTTCACCAGTGGCCTTTCCTGGCCTCTCAGGGTGCCAAGCCTCAGCTGTTGTGGTGGTAAACACTTCACACTTTCAAAACCAGAATCTTGAAAGCGACTCTTCCAGCCTGAGATAGAGGTTTGGGCCCCCTCTGGAACATAGTTTCTGTGTGCTGACCCTGAGGAAATACTTCCCAGAAGATTTTGCCACAGTGATGCTGGTCTCTTGTTATTTACAGCTGATTTTTAGGCCTCAGCTAGCCAGCATCAATTATTCCAGTGAAAAGAAGGTTTCACTTCAGTGGTTCTGGTCTTTCTCAATCACAGCTAATTTTGCAACCCCAGCTGATGAGAACCCACAGATTCTCAATTCAAGATAACACACATAGTACTGATCGTCTCTGCTTCCCTTTGAAGCTTCACAAGCCAGGCCTCCACCATCATCCACAACTCTTTCAGCATAACTGTTCCAAGCTCCACAACAAGAAACTCTAAGCACTCAATGGCTTTCCAGCCCAAAGTTCCAAATGCTTCCACAATCCTCCCCAAAACACCACAGTCAAGTCTGTCATAGCAATACCCCACAATCCTGGTGCCAATTTCTGTTCTAGTTTGTTTCTCCATTGCTGTGACAAAATACTCTGACCACTACCAACTTGGGGAGGAAAGGATTTGCTTAGCTTACATCACCCATGTCACAGTTTATCGCTGAGGGAGCCCAAGGTAGAAACTCAGGGCAGGAACCTGGAGGTAGGAGCTGGAGCACAGGCCATGGAGGAGCCCTGCTTACTGGCTTGCCCCCCTGGCTCATGATCAGCCTGATGTCTTATACAATACAGAACAACCCAGGGGTGGCACCACCCACAGTGGGCTGGACCCTCCCACATCACTCAAAAATCAAGAAAATACCCCACAGACATGGCCACAGATCAGTCCAATGGAAACAATTCCACAGTTGAGGCTCCCTCTGCCCAGGCGTGTCAAGTTGGCAACTAAAGTATCTAGAACAATATATTACAGTGTTTTCAATGTTTATATAAAGTTTTCTGCTCTTACCAAAACATAATCTTTTAATTATAGAAATAAAACAATATTTTCTTACTGTCATTCCCTAGCATGTATCAAATTAATATATCTTTGGATTATATTTGGTTAACATGCTTGATTTAAAAAAAATGCTGCTTGAGTTGTTAAGTTTCTATAAAATCATTAAATTAATTTTGGTTTGGTATCCTAATTCCAAGAATTTCCAATGATGTCCAAAATGACCTTAAATACATTTCTGACATTTTGTACTTCATATTTGTGCAAAGCAGTGTGCTTACTAATGACTGTTACAAACTAAAATATCAGCCAATTCTGAAAAATACTAAGATGTTTTATATCTTACATCATTAGATATTAAGCCAAGATTTATTTCTTTATGTAAAACTAAACAAGAACATCCATCCCAGTAGTATCATTTGTAATAAATGACAAATTATATGTACAACAAAGATTTAAAACTAAGTTTCTTTACAGTTATTAACAAATGCTTCATTTGTATATCTTCTTTATGTACTTGTGTACCCAAGGTCATTATAATGAACTTTCTTGGGTGAAAAAGCATCAAAAGTGGAAAAAGTTTGAAGAGCTCTGATTTCAAGTGTTGATGTCTAAAATGTTTGATTAGAACTTTGGTTCTATCGTAGACTTGGAGACTGGCCATAGTTCCTTCTAGATGTACCAAGTCAGGTGCACTGTCCAGTACCTTGTCAGCTTGTCTATATCACTAGGGTCTTGCCTCTCAATTGTCTGCACATTAGTCGCCAGTGTCTTAACTTTCCTCTAAGCTTCATTATTTCTTTTCACTGATAATTACCACAAACTCAGTGCCTTAAAATACCATGAGTTAATTACCTTATTGTTATAAAGTTTAGAAGTCTGAGTTGAGTTTTACTTGGTTAAAATCAAAGTGTCTATAGGGCTGGCTCCATTCAGAGGCACATAGAGCAGATCTGTTGCATCTCTTTTCCAGCTTCTATAGGCCGTCTTTATTCCTTGGCTCATGATTCTTTCTCTTCTGTTTCTGTGGTCTTATAGTCCTCTCTGTGCAATCTTCCTGCATCCATCTGTAAAGTACCTATTCCACATAAGGTCACATGTACACAAGTTATAAGAGCTTAGGCATCTTTGGCACCATGATTCAATCGATCATATCTCTGTCTTCTGGAGGAATATTGAAAGGAAAATAAAGATTTTGTAGTATCAGAATGAGTATAAAACTTATGGGAAAGAAATTTGACTCCAGTGTTAAAGCCAACATTACATTTTACTGTCCTTATGAATGAAGTATGTCACTTCCCTGAGAGATGGTACGACTGAAACATTGGATTAATCTACTAATGCCCTTAGCTGTAAAACTATATAATGATGTTTTTTATGTTAGATTATATGTGATGTGAAATAATTTTAAGAAGTATTTTCCATAGCAATTTCTCCAAACGATTGACTTTATACTTAAAATAATGGACTGTCAAAACCTACAGAAGAGGTATTCTAATTAGGCAGAGAAACATAGGCTGAATTCTGGGAACCATATCATGCAGGCAACCAGGCTGTTCCTCCAGTATGAAGTTCTATCTAACATGAATATGGAGACCAGGGCTTCTCAATGAGTAGTTCATGGATCAACTGAATTACCATCCCTTGGAAATTTATACTCAGTGGCTCAAAGTAAATAATTTGATAACAAGGTCTCAAAATTACAGAAAAAATAGATATTATTGGTTACAGTTTAAGCACTGTAGAAGTAATGAACTGTTAGAACTGGAAAGGGTTGTTCCCACTACTTTGAGAACTTCAGTGTTCACTTTTCTGATAAGATACCTCAGATTACAGGAATAAAGTTTCTTTCCAGATGCAGCAAGTGGTTTCAAGTCTGATCTTTTGACTTCTTGTTAGAGTTCATTAGTAGTTGTATTATTTTTTTCTTTGGAGCGTTGTTTTTTCCTAGTTTACTTTACCTTGAATATAATAGTTCCTTCTTTTCAAAGGGTCTTAGTTAAAAAGACTGTTAATAGAATAACTGATTTTGAATATTTTCTAATTGATTTCTGTTATTGATATTAGATCTTTATACAAAAGTTTTCTTTTAAGCCATGTATTTTAATGCTGGAGATACAGCTTAGTGCCTGGCATGCATGAGTGCCTTGCTTTAGTCTGCAACATGGCCAAAATAAGTATATTTTAACTTTTGATTTATAAAATGTTAAAAAACTTAATTAAATATATTTATTCTTTAAGATGTAAAATATCACATTTGAATATAGTGATGTTATACTCTATAGGAAAAGAAGGAACCTCATCTATTCATGAATTATAATCTATAATCTTATCTTATTCTTAATTTAAATATTCCTATAAATCTCCACTTTAAGATTAGGAGTGAACAAAATGAATAGTTTCTAAGCAGTGAATAAAAGGGAGAGCAAAAGAACGATACATTTCTGAATGTAAACTGGTTGTGGATTTGACTTTAGAATCATGTCAATGTTTTACATTTTCAAAAAGGAAAAAATAAAAGCATGGATCAACTCCTAAAGCCAAGTGACCCTCAATATAAAAAAAAAATGTAACTATAAAGGAGAAAGAATAGTCCAAGTAACTTTTATATAAAATACTGTGACTTTAACCCCACTGGGAGTATAGTCCCCAAACAAAATGAATTCTGAAGGAATATTAACTTATTATTGCTTGTTGGAAGTGGTATAAGCATAGTGTTGCTGAATTTTATGTACTATAGGATTTGCTGTAGAAGTAAATATATTGTTCTGGAAAGTCATTGTTCTTACCAAGGAAGAGAGAAAATAAAATATGAATGGGGAAGGAAGAGTCCTCTCTTTGGATGTACAAGTATAAATATATATGCATGTGTATACATATATACACATATATACAAACATGTATGTATATATACATATGTATAGACGTATCCATATTCTCTGTCAAAGCTCAAAAGGTCAAAAAGTAATGAGTTTCAAAATAGCAGTGGAAGGACTAGAGCTCAAATCTTGTTTTTGAATGAAAGAAGCTAGGACTTATAGAAATTGCAGATTCTGGGTCAGGGGAGGGATAGATTAGTTAATTCAAAAGTAGTGTACTGTACCAGAAATAACAAATGCTCAAAAATGATACTGAGGTGTCAAAAGGTACAGAAAGGGGCCTCCCCAACCCAAGCTAGACCATTTAAACAATAATGAATGATTAAATATTTATTAGAAAGCAACATAAGTATAGAATTTCACAGTTTTAGATATCGTCTTTCAAAAGTATTTATAAAATGTTTATTGTATATGTAGTGTGTGTGTGTAGCTACCTATATTAAGTGCTTTAGAAATCTACATCATCACTATAACTCATATCTCATGTAGTTGGCTATTGGAGCATATACATTCCAAGCTGAATGCTATTTGGCACACAGGTAAGTTTTCTGAATGTGATTTGTTTGGCAGTTTTATAATTTACATTCAACTGTGCTCTGTTTTTAATTATATATGTAGTCATAGAATTTTTAAATCAGAAAGGAATGTAGGGAAATCTGGCCTAATAGTAAATGATTGCATAAATATTACTTGTACATATGTAGGCTTTGTCCTGCAAAGGCTTATGTCAGCCTGGTGTGGGTTATATACTGCACATTTCTAGGGGTGTCACTCACAGAGTGCTTTATGCTAATGGTGTCGTCTAGGGCTCTCAAAGAAAAGTGAAGTAGGACCTTTATTTGCCACATGCTGATACCCAGACATGAAATAAGGAAAAAGACAAATTTCCAGACCTCAAATCGTCTCAGTCTAGAGACTAATATGCACAGGACTGGGACAATGAACAGCAGTGATACAAATGACATCACAGGTCCCTCTGGGAACACATGTAAAAGGCCTTTGCTTCAGAACTAGGAGATGGGGAGATCCGAGACAGTCTATTATTACTCAGATCTGAACAAAAGGATAGTCTAGTGAAAGAAAAGGAGGGAAGGATTGGCAGAGAAGGGAGGTCCATGGCTGCATACGAGGGTTTAGTCAGAAGGTGGAAATAGTCCTGCTGTGAGACAAAGAATTGATAAGGCATGCCAGGGGCCACAGAAGGCTAAACCATTTGCCCTATGTCATCTACTCTTATCTTTGCTCCTGATTCATTAGTGAACATCATAAACTACAGCAGGCAATACATCAGTAATTTGTACTTGGAATTTTTCTATCTATGTCTATACTGCAGAAGACTCCCAAATAATTCCTCACCTTAGAGCAGAGATTGCCAGTTTTCAAATGGCAGTCCTCGTGTGAACTATTATATTTTCATACCCACATTGAGGCTACTTGTTACTCTGTGTATGAGGGGTGTTTAGATTGTTGAGTTATTGAGGTTTCTATCAATATACATAACTGAAATATAGATGGTCTCTGACTTACATTTCTATCTGAGATTTTTCATATTTATATTATGAAGAAATTATAATTTGAATTTTGAATTTTAATCTTCCTCCAGTTTATCGAGTATTCAGTAATGATACTCTGTCTCGAAGCTGGGCAGTGAGCTGCAGGCCAGGTAGCCACTCAATGATGAGGAGAAACCGTCCATACTTGATCAGGTTGCCAAGTTATGAGCTCACCATGTTAAATGAATGAAACATATGCAGTATTTTCAACTCAGCAAGGTGTTCATTAGATATAAAACCATTGTATTTCAAGGAGGATCTGATAACTATCATAGTAAGATGTCTGATCCAGATGTGAAAATATCTTCATAAATAAAAGCTAACTGGGAAAAGAAGCTACCTTCTCCATCAGTGTGCTCAATGCCAAACTCATTGGCTTCTGGTATTCTTTTAGCAGTCAATACAGCTCATCTGTAAGTCAAACAAATTGAATTGGTGAAATGATAAAATTTTCAAATCTTTGAATTTTGAAAATATTTTAAAACTTCAATTGTTCTGAAAAGTTGAAAGTATTCTTCAATGAACATCAATCATGTACCCAACATTTGCTTCCTACCAAATGAGTCAATCTTAACAGAATCTTAACTGTATTTCTTATGTTCTCAGTTATGTGTTTATGTAATATTTCATTCATATAATCAAATTATTTTGTGATTTTGTTTTTAAAAATCAAACACATTTCACAGTATTTTGGTGTCAAAATACCAGCCTAATTTGTTGCTAATGGATTTTCCTATTTGCTTTCTTCTTTTACTAGATCCGTGAAATTTTCAGAAATTAAAGTTAGTCCTGAGGGAAGTCCTGAATATCTAATGCTGGACTGGGGTAAGTCCTCAGTCTGCAGCCATTTTTTTTCTTGGCAATATATACTTAGTTCCTTTATCCAGGTGGGCTGAGAGCAGAATCAATAGTTTTTTACTACATTTCCATTTCTTATTAGAATTATTTGGAGGTATATGTCTCTAAAAATTTTTATTATTTTCCAAATATTACTACTCCTAATCCTTTTCTATACATTTTCCTGTGAAAAAAAAATTCATGTTTTGAAAATTTGAAAGTGTTGGGCACTGAGTGTCCATGTACTCAAAATTTAGTTTCTACCATTAGTAGTTTATTTGAAAATCCTTTTCAGTTAATTTTCTTAACCTAATTATTATTCTGTTTATCAATTTCATATCTCTTGATCCTTAGCTAAGTTAAGAAACTTGTTTTAAAAATGATCATTGTTTACTTGCTCCCCTGATTAATAATATATCTAGTAATTCATTATTCAACATGACATTAGAATTGGTTTGGCATTGTTCTTTTCCTATGTTAAGGAAATATTTCCACACAAGATGATTTCTTCATTATGAGTAGATGTTAAAATTTTTCAAATAACTTTGGACATATATTAATAATCACATTTTTCTCCTTTCATTTTTTATGATCAATTATCTAGTAAATTGGTTAATTCATTCATTTATGAAATATTATTAAAAATTGTGTTTGTCTCAGGCACTGTTCTTGGTACTGTCCATACACTGATTAAACATCCCAAAAATCCTAGTTCTTGACTTCATGCGTCTTTTAATCTAGTGGAGTTGATATAACACATTATGATAATGTTGGTTGTACCATTAAATCCATTTGTCATTATTGAAGTAAAGCTAACTTGGTGGTAATATTTAATATGTTCAGTACTTGAGTGCTTTGGTAGGTTTAGGTTGTTATAATAAAATACTGTAAGATGGGAACCTTATAAATAAGAGGAAACAATGTCTTATAGTTTCTAGAGACTTGGAAGTCCAAGGTTAGGACAGATTTGGTGTTTGGTAAGGGCCCACATTTAGGTTACACTTAAGAGCTCCCTTCTAGGTAGGTCCCTTACAGACACTAATCCAGGGGTTAGGACTGTAGTTTATGGGGGGAACAGTTGCCTAATACCTTCTAGGTCTGGGGTTCTATCACCAGTACCACTTTTTAAAAAGAGCACTAATGCATTTACGATGGCTTCTCCCATATGACTTAATCATTTTCTGAAGGCCCCATTTGCTAATACCATCACCCTGGAGGTTAAAATTTCAATATCCAGTTTTCAGAGACACAAAAATTCAGATCACAGCAACAGGTTAGTTAGTTTCCTAGTATTTTATTGAGAATCTTTGCAGTTTTAGTGAAATTTAACTCCTGTTTTGATTTGTATTTGTTAACTTTGCCCAACACTAGTATGTTGGTTATACTTGTTTATAATTTGTCAGTTTTTTTCCTGTGACCTAAAATTGTTCATGGCATAGCATGAGACTTACTGGTTTCTTGAAGATTTGAAATAACTTATCCATATAGAATGGCAGTGTGAATATTTTAAAATTGGAAACAATTTCTTTTCATTTCATTTGATTTCATTTTTATTTTAAATTTCTTTACATTGAGTCATAAAGAGTTCTCTAAATTTTAGATTTTTGACTATATTTGGGCTTCTGTCCTCTTTTTCAATCTGTAGTATTTGTAAAATCAAAACTCTATCTGCTTCTGTAAGTGCTATAACCTACAAGCATACTGGTGACATGCTTTAAATAACCTCTTTCTTATTTATATGAAGAAAATTTTTTCTGAAATTTTATGTAGTTGAACATTGCATAAAGACATTTTGGGTACCAGCAGGCCATATGCATGATGTCCCAATAAACGGGCTAGTCATATTGTAGCATCTTACTTTAAGTTTGCTGCTTGCTGTATGGTGCTTGCAAAATGAAGCTCCTAGTGACACCCATTGCCCAGAAACATATGACTGTATATGAATGTGTCTCAGTGGCTGATTTTCCAAAGAGAACAGGCAATGAGTTTTGGACAAGTCTTTCCTTTTAACTTCTCTATACTGCTTTAATTTCTTTACTGTATGAATTATTGTTTTATAAATAAAAAAGAAGGAGCACTCATCATAATCAGGTAACACCACCTTTTCTTTATACTTTTCTGTATTTTAACGTCTAGACATTTTCATTGTGGATATGTCATCTAAAATATTATGTGAATTTTTTTCTTTTGGGGGATTTTCTTTGCTTTTTGTTTGTTTATTTATTTTTGTTTTGTTTTGAAACAGGATCTCCCTGTAGTCTCAGCTGGGCTGGAACTTGCTATGTAGACCAGGCTGGCCTCAATTATCACAGTGATCTGCCTGCCTCTGCCTCTTAAGTGTTGGTATTAAAAGCATGAGCTACCATGACTTGCTATTATACAAAGTTTTAAAATTAGAGTAAAAAGTAAATCATATTTATGACCCACAGAAGCACCTACCTTCTTATATACATATATAGCACTTCATTCATTTCCTGGCAATAACCTTCTTTTTGGCCAGGTGGTAGAAGAAATCAGAAATGTGTTTGCCAAGGGACTTTCCTGAGTGAAAAGAATTTTGAGGCATTTTTCAGTAACAAGAAGTCATTCCCTCTGTCTTTGCTTCCAGCAGTGTAGGATTAAGTATTGAGGGATGAGAAGTCTCACACACCAAATGATCAAACATAGACTTTCTATTAAAAATGAGAAAAATTATTTCTTCCTAAACCAAAAGAATTTTCTGCTAGGAAAAAAGCTGAAGTCTTAGGGAAGCAATTGCACTTACTTCATAAAAACTTACAGCAGGTAATTAGAGATTGAGATGAAATGTCCTGCCCATCCCTACAGTTGCCCATGTACCTATGATCAATTCTGTGAAAAACTTTTGATGCTATGGCCATTTCTGCACATATTTATATTTATGTGTATGCTACTCCCCTTGAAATTCAGATATTGAAGAAAAAACAACATATGAATAAAAATATAATGTGTAGCTCAGCAGTAGGAGAACGATGAAAATGCTGTTGCAGTGGTTTTCAAATTTTGCCATGTTTAAAATCACCTGTGTGTCTGGTCACACATATTCCTGCTTCTTCGTTCCCTGCCTCTGTGTGTGTGTGTGTGTGTGTGTGTGTGTGTGTGTGTGGTGTGTGCGTGTGTGTGTACGCGCATGTGCGTGTGCGTATGTGTATATGTATACACATGTGCACATGTGCAAGTGGTGCCTAGAGACTTCATGAGGCCAGTTGGCTCAATTGAACCTTGCTTAATGGATTATAGTTTGTGCCTTCATTTCTCATGTATGAATTGGTAAAACTTTGATAAGATCCAGCCCAATAATTCTCAAAATTGAATGACAAGAGGAACCACTCTACAGATCACTTGTGCTCAGGTTTGAGGGCTCGTCTCCAGAGATTGTGATTGAATGGACTTGGAAGAGTTTAAGAATTTAAAAAAATTATTTATTATTAGTTACGCGCATGTGCGTGTGCGTATGTGTATATGTATACACATGTGCACATGTGCAAGTGGTGCCTAGAGACTTCATGAGGCCAGTTGGCTCAATTGAACCTTGCTTAATGGATTATAGTTTGTGCCTTCATTTCTCATGTATGAATTGGTAAAACTTTGATAAGATCCAGCCCAATAATTCTCAAAATTGAATGACAAGAGGAACCACTCTACAGATCACTTGTGCTCAGGTTTGAGGGCTCGTCTCCAGAGATTGTGATTGAATGGACTTGGAAGAGTTTAAGAATTTAAAAAAATTATTTATTATTAGTTTGTATATGTATATATAATATTTGTGTGCATGCCACAGCACACATACAGAGGTAGAAGACATTTTTTTTTTTCTACTTTTTAATATATTTGTCCCGGATGTGTGTAAGGGTACTTGTGTTATGCAGTATCCATGGAGGCCAGAAGAGGGCATCACATACCCTGGAACTGGAGTTACATTTGGTTTTTTAACCATCATGTGAGGTGATGGGAACCAAGCCCAGGTCCTCTGCAAGACCAACAAGTGCTCTTAACCACTGAGCCATCTCTCCAGCCTGGAGCTTAACAATTTGACATTTTGATACATATCACAGGTGTTTAGGTTGCACTGATCTGAGGACCATCATTTAATTATTGTCATATTTAGAAGTTTATACACTTTCACATCATGCTCTGAACTATTTTTATATGCATATTAGTAGCTTAGTTAAGGACCAATGATGACATATAAATGACAAAATTACTAAGAAAAAATCAGGATTGAAAAGAATGATAACTACATATTTCCTCTTACTTAGTCAATTGTTCTTCATATTCCTATGCAAAATATATGCAAATTATCACTGTAAAACTGGAAGCCATACCAAAATTAAAGCCCTTGTCCCTAGGAAGCATCACAATTACCCGAATGACCCTGCAAGAACAAAAATTGTAAAGAAAAACTGTAATTTGGAAGGTGTGGACAGAGCCTGGAAACAGGTAGAAGATGAACACCACTTTATGTACATATACAGAAGGTGCATATTCAATATAAAAATTTTAAAAAAATATAACCCATTTCCCAGAACCATAAGCCATGGCTGACAGCATCCCTTTAGTTTTTCAAGTAGATATTTCTACATTTGAGTTTGAAAATGGATTAATCTGCTGAATTTAATTCCATCAATAAAATTAGCTCTTGAAACAACAGTATTTTAGAACTATTTAGATTATCAATGACCTGAAGTCATTGTTTAGAAGAAGTTAAATCTACACAAAAACAACCAATAGTAAAATAAAAAGAATAGGGGCTGGAGAGATGGCTCAGTGGTTAAGAGCACTAGCTGCTCTTCCAGAAGATCCAGGTTTAGTTCCCAGTACCACATGGTGGATAACAAGCATTAGTAACTCCAGTTCCAGGGGATCAGACACCCTCTTCTGGCATCCATGGGCATTCCATGATACCCATGCACTTACATACATGCAGGCAAAGCACTTACAGCACATAAAAATGAATAATTAATTAAAAAGAATAAAAGAAGTAAAATCAGTTGCAATTTTTTATGAACAATAGAACTTCTGTAGTGCAACTTCTGAGTACAGGAATGGGTCTCATTTGGCCTATTTGAGGAGCAAATCCATAAATCTCAGACAAGGTCGGAATGGTGGAAATAGCTTCAAGAGCAATTCTTTTGTCCAAAGTAGTCATTTTGTTATTCATTTTTGAGGAAAATGTTGATTATTTCCACCCAAGATCCTACACATAATACAGCTTGTCAGATATAATGCATCTGGACTTTATGATATTGTACAGTGTAATTGGTGAACATTTTAACTGTTTCATATGGTAATTATAGCAGATAGGATTTTAGACAGGTATATACTGTTGATATTATCACTCAGATCAAAGGGACCATCACCAGTAGTCCCAGGGCTCCAGTAAACACTTACTTAGCACCAAGGGAGTTATTATTATCAGCATGGATTAGTACTTTTGTTGAACTTAATATAAATTGAATCACAGAAAACGGACTCTCTTGTATTAGGTTCTTCAGCTCAATTTTAAATTATGAACTTGTCCCTGCTGTTTCATGATGCAATAGGGCACTCTCTTTCATTGCCAGGTAATATTCTAGTTTTGGTTTTATAATCAAATTCTCATTTGGGTTTTGAATATTCACGTGGTTTCAGTTTTTATCTATGTTTAGAACTACTATGGTAATCATTCACATACAACTTTTTTTTGTACAATTACATTCAGTACTATAGTGTATATATCTAGGAGTGGACTTGCTGGCTCATAGGATTTATGGGCATACTTTTTATGGTCCTAAAGAGTTGTCCAAATTGATGATATCAATTCCATATTGTTATATTCATTTCAGCTTGGTGATTCAAATTTAAAATAGAAACAGCCTAGATCAGAATTGTTATTCCATATCTTCATTAATATCTTGTATTGCAATTTTAAAGTACTGTATGTGTGGTGTATATGAATGTATACACACACACATACACACACATATATTCATGTGTGGACACGGGAGTGCTTGCATAGGTATGTGTCTGTGTGTGGAAGCCAGAAGCTGATGTCAAGAGCCTTCCTCAGCCACTCTCCACCTTATTTTATTTTATTTTTGTCTTTTTGAGACAGGGTCTCCCTGTAGCCCTAGCTGGCCTAAATTCCCTGTGGAGATCAGGCTGGCCTTGAACTCATGGAGGTCCGCCTGCCTTTGCCTCCCAAGTGCTCGGATTAAAGGCTTGTGCCACCACGCCTGGCTTGCTCACTAATTCAGCTAGATCCGCTGGCCAGAGAGTTCCTGAGAGCCAACCATATCTACCCTTTAATGGTGAGATTACAAATAGGCACCATCATGCCAGATTTTTACATGGGTGCTGTATATCCAACACATGCCATCCTGCTTACATGGTAAGCACTTTACCAACTGAACCATCTGCCTAGGCCCCATTTAAGTCATTTTATCAGATGTGTATCCTATACTATTTTTGATTTAGTCTGAATTTCCCTGGTGGCTAATGATACTGAGTGTCTTTCCATTTTATTGGCCATTTGGAGGTCTTGCTGTGTGTGAAATGTTTGTTCCCTACTTTTACTGATTTTTAAAAATTAGACTGTCTTTTCTTATCAGTTTCCTTAATACCTTTATGTTTTCTGTGATTCTCTTTTAGCTAGATTTGTTGAATAACATGTCACTTGGTGGTTTTTCATCTTTGCATTTTAATGGTACCCTTGTGTGAGCATAAAGTTTACATTTTAATGAAGTCCATATTATCAGTCTTTTAGTTTGTGTGATACTATTTTTTCAAAAAGACATCTTTGAAAATTGCAAGGTCATAAAGGTATTATTCTCTGTGTTCTACAGCAAGTACTATGGTTTTGCTTTTTACATATAAACTAATTCATCTGGGACTGATTTTTATGAATGATGTCTCGGGGTCAGGGTTTTTTCTCCCTTTTCATAATAGTATCTAATTATTCCAGCACCATTTACTGAGACAAGTGCCATTTGCACTGCAATGGAGTGCTGTCTTTGTTGTAAAGTATAGATTAACCAGGACTGTGTGAGCCTGCTTCAAAATTTTATTTTGTTGCAATAGTCTGCTTATCTGGGTATTATTTTTGCTATATCTTTATAATGAGTTTGATATCTGACAATATTAAATCCTACAATTTTTCTCTCCTAAAGATTGCCTTTTTAATGTTCATTTTTTATGTTATCATTTGATTTTTAGAATGAACCCATCAATTTTCACACAAAATAAAGCATCTGTGATTATTATTGGGATTATGTTGAATCTGTACATCAATCTGTAATCATGAGATAACTTTACAACAATGAAACTTCAGTTTTTGAATGCAACATAATATTAACCTTCATTTGTACAGATTTTTAACTTTTCTTGGCAATATGTTATAACATTCTTTATTGCTTTTCTTTCATTGGATTTACTGTGAGGTATTTGATGATATTTAATACTATGAGGTTTGTTATTGCTTTAATGTTTCATTAATTTAATGTTTAAATTTTTGGCAGAATATCCAGTGGCCTTTCTAAAGCTTAATTTATTTTTTTGTTTTGTTTTCGTTTTTGGTTTTTTTGGTCTTTTTGAGACAGGGTCTCCCTGTAGCCCCAGCTGTCCTGAAATTCACTATGTAGACCAGGCTGGCCTTAAACTCCCAGAGATCCACCTGCCTCTGCCTCCTGAGCACTGGGATTAAAGGCGTGTGCCACCATGCCTGGCTTATTTATATTTTTAATGTATGTTTTTATTGAATTTTTGCTTATTTCCTACAGAATATTTTGCTCATTTTTTTTATTCCCTCCCCAATCTGCTCTCCCATAGTTCCCCCACTGAATTTCATGCCTTTTGTCATATATTTTAACACCTATCAAGTCAAGTTTGTGTACCCAGATGTCCTTCAGTGCAAGTTCATCCACTGGAGTCTAGTCAGCCTATCTAGAATCTCTCCTTTAAAGAATATCAGAATATCAGCTCTCCCTCACTCAGCAGTAATCAGCTGCCCATAATTCTTTGGCTAAGGTTAAAATGTGCTGTACATTTTCCCAGTTCTATGTGGATTTTTGAAATTCTACACTTTATTAGGTTCTTCTAATCCTAGCTTTCTAAGAATGTGTTTCCTATTAAAAACTGAATTGTTAATTTCATCTGAGCTGTCGAATTAATCTCCATAGAAATGCTGAATGTATTTTTCTTTTTTAAATGAGAAAATGTATGCCTAGTGAATTGATAGGAATTAAGCTTATAGCTTGGAAAGTTTTTCATTTTGCATGCATTTCAAAAATACTGTCAAGGCACAGCACATTTTCATTACTTGTCTTATGCCCCTACTGAGCAGTCTCTAACATCTTTTCATTTCTTTCACAATTTGGTTTTGCCCTTTTTTCAGCTTCACCATAAAGAACACAATTGTTATTTATTTGGAGGAGAATTCCAACTTGTTGTCCCAATATAATGTATCTGAAATTCATGCATTTGTTTCACTTATCAGTATGGAATTACTTTTGACTGTTGAACATTGACAGTGAATGAATAGACCAAAGTTTATCAATTTTGTTATCAATTAACAGCTGAATTTTTCTCACGTTGGAACTTTTAACATTAAAGCTACAATTAGCAATTTGACATGTCACTTTGTGGGGACATATAAATGTGTATATTTTTATACCTTGGGTACATAGGAGTGGAACTGAGATCACATCATGGTTGGCATTTACTAAAGAGTTTTCCAAGGTGGTTTACTTATTTTGCATTCTCATTGGCAGTGTATGAGAATTACAATTCTTCCAACTGTGCCGTTTCTCTAGCTTTTGTATAAGTTCTTTTCTGTAAATATTTTATTAAAGTTTGTAGATTATATGTTTAAAGAATTAATTGAGAAGTTTTATTATTCTTCAGAATAGAATTTGAAATATCTTTGTTACATAACTTTAATTTCTCTTAGGAGCAGAAAATGACCCTCTTCTAGTTTGCCTTCAATTATTCTGAAAAAACACTCTGACCAATACCAACTTGAGGAGGAAAGGGTTTATTTGGCTTACATCTCCTGGGTCACAGCTAATCACTGAAGGAGCTCAAGGTAGGAACTCAGGGCAGGAACCTGGAGACAGGAACTGAAACACAGGCCATGAAGGAACACTGCTTACTGGCTTGCTCCTCTGGCCCAGGCTCAACCAGCTTTCTTATACAATACAGGACCACCCACAGTGAACTGGGCCTTCCCACATCAATCAATAATCAAGAACATGTCCCACAGATATGGCCATAGGCCAGTTCAATGCAAGAACTTCCCCAATTGAGAGGCCCTCTAACCAGGTGTGTCAATTTGACAACTCAAGCTATCCACACATTTCAGATGGTGGTTTTACTAAAAGTTCACACTTAGCCAATTTCTACCTCCTATTCTTATCACACCATCCTCTGAAGAGGTTACCCTACTTGTGGATAGGGAATTAAGACACAGTCCTCTCTGGCTTCTTCCATGCTGAACAGGGACACAGGATGAGACAATTGGAGTGCCCCTTCAGTAGGTCTATCTAAAACTCCCAAATTGCATAACTCTTATCTGTAGGGGGAAAAAGAAGTCCTTGACTGGTGAATAGGAGATGTGAAGGAGAAGTAAAGGTAAGAGTAATTAGCATTACAAGTTCTAGACAGAGAGCTAGAAAAAAGTCAGAACAGGGCAATTTTCAAATGTTCATATGAGAGTCCATTAGAATTTCTTGTAAAAAGACCCCAAAGAAGACAGTTTCTTGGCATCATACTCTGTTCCAAAGGCCAAAAAAGTTGGGAGTTTTTGTCTAATCCTTAAGACATTTTAAGGTTACCTCTTCAGAGGGGGGACTGTTAGAGTAGCAAAAAGGCCCATTAAAAAAAATAAAAGAATAAAAAGTACATGAAGCTATCAGAAAAAAGTGATGGGGAGATATGAGAGGAGTTGGAGGGAAGGGAGTGGGCATGGATTTGATCAAAACACTATATGAATGTATGAAATTCTCAATAAATTACTACTTTTTTTAAAAAAAGAAACTAGCAGGGCGTGGTGGTGCATGCCTTTAATCCCAGTTCTTGGGGGGAGGCAGAGGCAGGCAGATCTCTGTGAGTTCAAGTCCAGCCTGGTCTATATAGTGAGTTCCAAGACAGCTGGGGCTACAGGGAGACCCTGTCTCAAAAAGACCAAAAAAAAAAAAGAAACAAAAAAAAGTTCACACTTAAAGAAACGGATATTTTCTTAGTAATTACAGTTCACATTTAACTTATATTTTCTAGTTGTAAATGCAGTGCTCTTCCTGTTCCATCCTGACCCACATGATCACATTACATTTAACTTTCATGCCTCCTTAATTGCCTTTGGACTGTGATGCTCTCAAATTTTTCCTTTTTGCCTTTGACAGTTGTCAGGAGTATTTGACAGTGGTCAGCTATTTTATATGATTCATGTGCTGTTTTCATGTTTAATCTATGGTTATGGGCTTTGGGGAAGAAGATCACATTGTAATGTATCTTGTAACTTACCAACAATGCATGCACACTGCCACGGCTTTTCAGAGTTAAGGCTACTCTCATCATCACATTATTATGTTTTTTTGTGTGTGTATGAATAGTATTGCCTTTATGTATATAAGTGCATCCATGTCATGCAATGCCTGTGGCAATCAGAAGAAAGTGTTGAATTTCCCTGGAATTTAACTGGAGTTATGGATGGTTGTTAGCCACCATGTAGGTGCTAGGAATTGAACCCAGGTCCTCTGCAAGAGCAGCCATTGCTCTTTACTGCTGAGCCATCTCTCCAATCCCTGTATGTATAATTTTTCAGTAAGCTTTTGAACCAATATGATTCCAAGCCTAGCTGATAGAAGTTACGATCTTAAGCAACAAAACTAAAGAGGTAACATCTCATCAACTTTGCTTTTTCCTTGTGATTATAAGCAAGTTGCTTTTCCTGTTAATACTCCAAAAGAGGTACTTATCCAAGGGCATGGATGCAAGAGGTGGAAATATTTGAATCTAGTTTAATATTTGTCTACAACAATTAGTTTCAAGGATAGTTACATATTCCCTCTAGAGAATACCTTTTTGGATGACCCTATGTATTGTGTCACAATGAAAGATGATCAAATATAATGAATAAGTGGGATAAGTCAGGACTCGGGGCTTATAATTAGTTTTGTCTACACATGCCAAACACAAGCATGATTTGGCATATTGGAAGACCAACTGATAATCCAATTATATTCAAAGAGTTTCAAAACTGATTCTCCTAATGTTCCACTATGACAGAGATCAGAAACAGAGAATCCTGGAAGATGATGCTGATGTTCACACTCTGGTGATTTTACAGCAGCTACCACATCTTGGTCAAGGTATAGGGAGTTTCCGGCAATTCTCCAATTCCTGAGTGTATCTTCAAAGACACAGACAAAAGTCCACTTCAAATCTCATGTGTTGCTAGTCTGACAGTGTGAAGAGATGTGCCTTTTCAGAGGTGATTAGTCCCTGACAGCCCCTGCTTCATAAGTGGGATGGGATTCCATCATAAATGGTTTCCTACAACAGTTTTTATTGCTAGGCCTTCTGCCCTCTGCCATGTGCAGCGCTTCTTTCTTTCAAAGAATACAGCCCTCAGTAGTCAACTGAACTTGACAGTGCTGTGATTTTGGAATTTCTAGCATCCAGAAGTCTGAAAAATAAATTTCTGTTTTGTATAAATGACCTGGCTTGGACATTTTGTTATAACAGAAAAATATGAATTAAGATATACAAGGAGCTAATGTGGGGAAAAAAATACCAAATAAAAACCTTGAATATAGGGGTTAACCTCAGTGTGTAAGTTATAGAACTAGAGAAAAATTTTCAGGCATAGACCTAGGAATAAGAATGGGTCTTGGGGTAGGTGCAAGGTCAAGACCAGTCATGTGAGTCCTAAAGCACTTAACGTTCTTGACTCCTTAAACTTTCTTTGCCTCCTGTGAGATTCGCCATAGGAATTGGAATGTAATCAAATCCTTAGTTCTGGGGAGAAGGAACTATAAAACTGAAAATCCTGCAATATCTCTTGTCAGGGACTCCTCTAAAGCCTCCATAGAATTGGCAAAATAAGTAATCTCACTTTTAGTTTGGCCCAAACTTTTTCTTTTTTTTTTTTTTAATCCTTTGATACATCATTTCTAGGCTTCAAGACTTCAAATTTGTAAGGAATTAAAGACCTTGTTTCTTGGTCTTTGAATTTTAAATATCCTCGACAGGTAGAAGAGTTCCATAGGTTATATTGTCTACCCATCTTCCTGAAGTCATAGCTACATATCTACTTAGCCTCCATAAAAGTCATCTGTCCTCTCCTTTCATTTATTGAATGACTATTTGGTGAACAGCTACTGTTGCTACAAAGTATCCTAGTGCTACAGTAAAGATAGAATTTTTACATTTATTATTAATTATTTTATTTGTATGAGTGTTTTGCCTGTATGTATGTAACTGTACCATGTGTGTGCAATGCTTACAAAGGCTAGAAATAGGTGTCAGATTCCCTAGAACTGTAGTTATGGACATTTGATAACTGCCACGTGGGTGCTAGGAACTGAACCTGGATCCTCTGTAAGAGCAAACAGTGCTCTTAACCACTGAGCCATCTCTTCAGCTTCAAAGATAAATTTTTTTTAAAGTACACATTATTTTTGTCCTCAATCCTTTTGTATAGTTGCTACGTCCTGCATGACTGGGTAGTGGTAGAAAAAGAAAAGGGAAGGCCTTGTATCTATTAAAAATTGTACACAAGACATTTTAATGTTAAAGAAAGCTGGGAACCAGGAGACTCCCGGTTCCAGAGAACAAAGTGCTCTGAGTTTCCAACTCCAAATGCTTTTATTTTCAGGGATGAGGCAGATAATCAAGAACAAAAAGTGATAGATCAAAGGATATTTCTCTACGGGGGCTCAGGAAACTATTTACAACAAACTGTGGCCTGTTTGCAAGGTATAGTGCAGATGTTTACACAACAGTATAAACAAGGCATAGTTTTTAAAATTTGATTTAGACATAAAGGACACTGCCCTTCAAAACCTGTGTCTGCATGCATCCCTATCTGGCTCTGCCATCATAGACACTGTTGGAGTTTGTACATAGTAAGTAGTCAAGCACACTTTCAGCAAAGTTCAAAGAGGACAGTGGTTTCTACCATCTTTGCCTTTGTCATTAGTTTGTTATAAGAAGGCAGTGATGGTAATTTTTGGTTGGAGAGGCCTCTCATTTTAGTTTTTATTGGTTAATATTATTTTGCAGACTGTACAGTTGCAGCCACAATGAGAATAGCAATCAAAAACGGTCTTGGTTTTTTAACTGTCTTCAGGTATTAAAAGCCCAAATTCCAGTCATTATACTTCCAATGATTTGGTCATTAGAAGTATACACATACAGTATCTGGACATGAGTGCATGTGTATACCTGAAAGCTGTATAACAAGGAACACAATGTCAGACAGGAGAAACCTCCCTTCATATAGTTGGCCAGGGTAGTTCAAGAGACTCTCAGAATAACACAGGCTAATGCCCCAACCCTTGATTTCCTCCCAGAACTTGAAGATAAGACCCTAATGCTGGAGACATTACATAGTTCACAGGAACTGGATCAATGGAGTTGGAACTGATCTGGAAGCCTCCTCTTTGAAGACTATTGGAGAATATCAATCAATGACCAAACCCAACTCTAAAGCCTAATTCCACAATGACTGGCATGGCACAGTAATGACACTTTTATCTAGGAGGCAATCAACAGCCATGTAATTGGAGTTAAAGCCCTCTAAATGGGAGGGAACTCATGTGTGGCACTGTAAATATCGCCAAATACACATAACTGGAGAGGACACAGATCCTAGAGAAAACCCTATATCTATCATATCTCTAGACAAATGAAATTTCTTACTGTATGATAAATATGAATCCTTATATTTACAGACAAGTGTAACATACACCACTTATCAAAGAAGTTTAATTTTGCAATGGATGGAAGCTATTACAGAGAATATATATCTGAGAGATACCCATCCCCAAGCCACATATCTACCTCAACCCCTAAGGCTCATGGAACATAGTGGAACAGGAGTAAAGAGACTACTAATACATCCCTCAACTCTCACCAGTAAAACTTACTCATACAACATAGTGTGATGCACACAGAAGGTCACAACTGGCCAAGTTTTAGAGAACAAGAGACTGCAGAGTGAATGTCTCTGAATAGAATTCCTATATTAAACCTTACCCACCCACCCACAACTCAGGGACCATTGTGGAAGAGAGGACAGAAAGATTGTAAGGTCCAGGGTTGGTGCATGAACATAAAGAAACAATATTTCAGGGCTCTGGAAACTTACTCGTATGAACTTGTAACAATGGTGACAGCAAGCAAAAGACCCATGCCGATTCAATCAGGCAAAAACCCATCATAGAACTGGGGAAATGGGCAGCGGGCCCAACCTTAGCCGAGGAACTATTGGCACTGATTACTTCAGGGTGAGGGAAAGATCTTCTAGATAGGCTGAAGAGATTCCAGTGGATGAATTTTCACTGAAGGACATCTGGGTACAAATGCTTGTCCAGATAAGACTTAACATATATGACAGCATGCATGAAATTGGGTGGGGAAGGCACTATAAGGGGAATGCAGATGGGGAAGGGTTTCTAAATTTGATTAAGATCTATTATATGAAAGGCACAAAAGCTCAAAAAATATTTTAGAAAACAAATGAATATGTAAATTTAAATATCTCTGAGAAATTTTTCTTTGTGTTTAATTTAACGTCTAGCTGGAATAGCTGTAATGCAAGACAACTTATGAACATCTTTTTAAGGAAAAATGTGTGAGAAAAGACCATATTGAGAATTTCAAGGGCAGATTGAAGCCAACTCATATTGTCTAAAGTTGTTGACAAGAATTTACTACTATTATTGTTTGCAACAGACAATGGCGAAGAGGTTTAATGAAAAAAGAAATGAGTGACAATGTATCCAAGATAACTGAATTTTGTATGGGATTTTCTGTAAATGAAAGATTTTAAATGAAGCTTGTACATCTTTTAAAACAGTTTTACTTACATTTTATTATAGGATATTAAGATATTATCCATCTAATGAAATGTATAAGCATTAGAAAACTTCTCCTAATAAGGTGCATTGTCTTATTTAGCAATATTTACAGAAGATGTGGCTATTTTTCATGACTTGAGGGAGAAGTTTGCACTTAACATTGTGATACAGGTGTCTAATTATTTTAAATAGACACAAAAATGGCAAATCTTTAAAGAGAATCTTTTAAATCAATAACAATAAGATGTCAGTTTTGAGAGACTAGTATAATATGAATCAAGAACATTTTGGCAAAAAAAAAACTTTTTATAGTACAATTTGAATTACCTACTTTTTATAGTACAATTTGAATTACCTAAGGTTAAATAAAAATATTTTCAAGTGGATTTCTATAAGTTTGAGGTGATCTTAATTTTTTTCTTATAATATCAAAAATGATAATGTCTTATTCCATCTAAAGGAATAAGCAAATTCTCCATTACACTAGGACTAAGTAGGGAGTTGGTCTGTCTCATTTATCTTTTTAGGGCATGGAAAGCTTATGGGTGGCTCCAGTTCTTCTGCACGGAAACTTTAATTCTAGGTATGTTCCCACTGAAGCATTGTTAGTAGTAAAGCAGAGCAATTCATAAACTGATATAAAACATATTTATATAACAAAGCAATTAATAATGACTTCTGTCTGTCAGAAATATTTCATCCATAGCTGTTGTTGTCAAGGATAAAAATACCTTCATTATAAAACCATCCCATAGTCCTTCTGGTCATGGAGTCAGGAGACCAGAATGTCCCAGGAGCTATCAGAGTACATTTTCAGATGAACATACTTGGATCGGAGCCATTTCCAGAGCCAGCATCTCAGTGAGTTTAAACAACACATAACAATTTGACAGTATATATAAAAGACATTTATTTCTCTTAAAATTGAACCTGGGGTTTGTACTGGCTTTTGTCCTCTTTTGACCTATATAGATATTTCCAGATGAGTACTGTAATTTTTTGGGTTTTGCATTGGGAATGAGAATTGACGAAAGCCAGAACACTTAATTTTGAAGGTTGCTCTTTGATATTTCTAAATTTTATAAGACCAAGAGTATGTGGTCATTAGCACTCATAATCAAGGAGACTCAAACCAACAAAAATATCTGCCTTTACTATCATTTAACTTGAGTTTTCCCCTAGTTATATAATGGGATGATAAGATAAATCTTATGTCCACAATTAGCTTATGTCTGTCAGACAATTTGAAGAACTCAAGTATCCCCTCGCTTATGTTGATACTTTTCATTTGACGTTTTTAATTTTTTTTTTAATTTAACTTTAACTCAGGCTTGAATATAGCAAAACATTAGGCAGACCTTCCTTCCTTCCTTCTTTCCTTCCTTCCTTCCTTCATTCCTTCCTTCCTTCCTTTTGGCTTTTTCTTTGTAAAAATCTTGTAAATTAGACTTCCAAATTAGATAATCCCCTTCATCAAGGGTAGCATTATCTATTATATACCAATTCCAAGGAGGAAGCTGATTGCCCTACCATGCTTTCCAGTATAGCAGGCTGTCATGAAGGGACTTAAGGGCCTTAATGCCAAATAATTCCTTATCAGGAGGCAAATTATCTTGATCATTATTAATTAAAGGCCTAGTTGGGGAAAACCATAGGCATCAGCTTTTCTTTATGTTCCTTCGAAGTTTCCAAAACAAATTTAGCTAACATCCACATAGAAAAAAACAGGAAACATAAAGAGATTTACCTGCTTTAGACTTTTTTCCTACTTGGTCCCAGCATTCTGGGTCTATAGTATCTTTATCTGGGAACCATGGGTATGTTAAATCACAGGTTCTAACAATTCATCTATATTAGATTCTGGTACCTGAGCTCCTGACTGCTTTATCATGCATTTGAGCAATTAGATGTAATGTTTAGTTTCTTGAGACCAACTAGTCCCCATTGTTGTCCTCTTTTTCTTAAATTTTCTACTTGGTCCTCAGGTTCATGACTGTCTAGCACAAGGCTACCTGTCTGCCATCTGTAGCATTCTTTCTCTGTTTCTCTTTCTCTGTTTCATTTTCTCCGATCTTGGCAAACCTTCTCTTCCTGCCTCATGTACCACTCTGTTATGTCCAACATGGCTGGCTGGTGGTAGACATCGAAAAGGGACAGTGTAATGTCTACTGAAATGGAATACACATTTTAACATTAAAGAAAGCTGGGGAGCCAGGAGACTACCTGTTTCATAGAACAAATAGCTTTGAGTTTCCAACTCCCCAAATTTTTATTCTAAGGGAAGATTGATCTAAGCAGATATTGCAGATATTTAGGAACAAAAGGTAAGCAGATCAAAGGATATTTCTCTGCAGGGGTCCAGGATACAATTAGTAACAAAATGTGACCTATTTGCAAGTTTTGAGGAAATGTGTACATAACAGTTTAAATAAGGCAAAGTTTTTGGGTTTTTTTTGTTTTGTTTTTTCTAATTTAAACACAAGGGGCACTGCACTTCAGAACCTATATCTACATGCATGCCTATCTGTCTCTGACATCACAGACACTCCTGGCTACTGGCGACTGTCAAGCATGCTTTCAGCAGAGTTCGAACAGGGCAGTGGTTTTCAACATGTGGTGAAGTGGTATATTTATTAGTGAAATGCATAGATGGTTAAGTTATAATGCTACCTGAAGCAGAGAAGGTAGATATTGCATGATGTCATGGGTCCTCATAAAAAAATGGCCTCAGCTAAAGGGATTTTTGTTAATCATTTGATAGTTTTTCTTAAAACATCATCAGGGTGGAGGGTGTCAAGTTTTTCATTTTAAAACCAACTTTGCCTACATAGTTCATAATAGATTGAAAAGGGTCAGGGATGAATTTTGGACGGTCAGGAAGGTGGATAGTGCAATAGAAGATAGTATGCCTTGGACTAGTGTGCTGGTGGCAGTAAATTTTAAAGATATTTTAGGAAGTACAAAAATCAGAAGGCCTTAATGAGGTGATAGTTGCACAACTGAGTGGTTGAACCTGAGGCACAGAGCAGTGGAAGTGGCCCATGTCTTTAGGGGAAGGCTCTGAGTTTAGGTTTTGGACAGTAGAATGTGGGAGTGTCAGAAATGTATAAAAAGGAATGTCAGGTGGGTCGGTGCTTGATTGAGCTGCTATTCTGAATAAGCTTTGGGCTTTGATAACAGTTGACAGTTCCTGGCCATAGATGATATTACCGATTTGTGTAAAGGCACAGAATAAAGAGCAAAGCAAAGTGGATAATGAAGGAAAATAAATGGGCCAGAAGATCACATTTACCTGTTTAAAATCTATTTCTTTTTGTTTATTAGTGCATGTGTAAGGGGCACATGCATACTATGGTATGTCTTGGATGTCAGAGAACAACTTTCAGGAGTTGGTTCTCTCCTTCCACCTTGTTGAGGCAGAGTCTCTCTTTTCTCTGCTGCACTGTTTAGACTAGCTCACCCATAAGCTTCAGGGTGATTTTCTTGCTCTGTCTCCCAACTCAGTGAAGGAATGCTGGGATTATAGCTGCATCCAGTTGATGTTGTTATTACTTTAATGTGAGTTCCAGGGATTCAGCTCGGGTTTTCCAGGCTTGTGTGGCAATGCTTTTACCCACTGAGCATTATCCTGGAACACATTTAACTTTCAGAATCTCCTGGATCACATGAACTTTGACGAAACCACATTGATCCAACTTGATTTTTTTTCACCAGTAATTTGCAGTGAATGAGCCTGAAACAGACTTTCTCTGTAGACAGTCCATAAATATCCAAATTAATAAAAAGTTTAATCTCAAAGGGCTGTGTATGTAAAGGGCATTTTTTTTTTGTATTATAAAGCTAATTAGAAATAGAAATGCAAATAAGTATGTGGGTGGGAAACAGGAAGTATCTATATTAAAGTGAATTTTATTTTCTAGGCTGAATTAAAATAATTTTTAAAAGATGAATAACATTTGTTATGCACAGGGGAGCAAGGGCAGGTTCCTTCAAAATATATCTGTATTTAGTAATGGGATCTTTTTCAATCTTCTCAGTTCAGAGAAAATAATTCCTCCTACTGGATGATTTTTTTTCAATACCTGGAACTTGAACAGTAGAAATTAATTTAATCAAGTAGCCAGCATCTGAATTGCTTCATGTTTTGACTTCAAATAGTGACAGGGAATGCATTTAAGGGTGGATAGTGAGTCATGGTTTAGAGAGCAGACAGGAGCCTCAGAAACCATTAAATACAGTCTGCTTAGAAGATTCTTAAAAACTAAAAATGTTTTCTTTTCTTTTTTTCTCTTTTTTTTTTTAATTAGAAGAAGCATTTCATTACAACAGCATTAACCTATTCAATAACATTTTTCTGAGCTAGGGTACATCTCTTTCAAAATTGGCTGTACATTTTTAGGTTTACAGA
>NW_008360322.1:3029724-3030989 GCF_000622305.1 Nannospalax galili
GGGTGGAATACTCGGTAGATATCTGTTAAGTCCATTTGATATATGGTTTTGTTTAATTCAGATGTCTCTCTGTTAAGTCTCTGGCCTGTTTACCTATCTAATGGAGATATTGGCGTATTGAAGTCCCCGATTATTAGTGAGTTGGGGTTAATTTGGGTCTTAAAGTCCTGTAGTATTTTTTCTATGAAGTTGGGTGCACCAGAGTTTGGTGAATATATGTTCATGATTGTAATATCTTCTTCATTGATTGTTCCTTTGATCAGAATGAAATAGCCTTCTTTGTCTCTTCTGGTTAATTTCAGTTTAAAGTCTATTTTGTCAGATATTAGGATTGCTACGCCTGCTTTTTTTTTGGTGCCATTTGCTTGGTATATTTTGTTCCATCCTTTCACTTTGAGATAGTGTCTGTCCTTGAAAGTGAGATGAGTTTCTTGCAGACAACAAAAAGATGGGTTTTGTTTCTTAATCCATTCATATAGTCTGTGTCTTTTGACTGGGGAGTTCAGTCCATTACTGTTTAAAGTTATTAATTGAAGATGAGTATTGAATCCTGTCTTTTTTTTTGTTTACATTCTTGTTATAGCTGTACTTTTACACTGTTATACCCTCATTGGAATACTTTCTGCAACCCCTTGGGTATAGTCATTCCTTTCTTCAGCTCTTTGTATTGCTCCCAGCAGTCTCTGAAGGGCTGGTTTTGTGGACAAGAATTCCTTCAGCCTATTTATAGTCATGGAAGATTTTTCTTTCCCCTTCAACTATAATAGACATTTTGGCTGGATATAGTAATCTGGGTTGGCATCTGTGGTCATTTAACACTGGGAATACTTTGGTCCAGGCTCTTCTGGCTTTCATAGTTTGCATTGAAAAGTCAGCTGTGATCCTAATGGGTTTTCCTTTATATGTGACTTGTTTCTCTTTTGCAGCTTTCAGAATTTTCTCTTTGTTTTGTGCATGTAGTATTTTTAGTACGATGTGCTGTGTAGAGTTTCTGTTCTGGTCCTGTCTGTTTGGTGTTCTGTATGCTTCTTGTATTTGTATGGGCATGTCTTTCTTTAAGTTTGGGAAATTTTCTTCCACAATTCTGTTGAAGATCTGGTCCATGCCATTGTCTTGGGATTCTTCTCCTTCCTGTATGCCTATGATTCACATGTTTGTTCTTTTTATGATATCACTCAATTCCTGCATATTCCGTTCTTGTGATTTCTTAAATTTTTCATAATCTTTGCTTGAGTGATCCAGTTCATCCACTTTATCTTCCAATC
>NW_008360322.1:3031566-3083049 GCF_000622305.1 Nannospalax galili
GGAACTTGGGTGTTGGACTGACCTGAGATCCTGGCCTTGGCCATGCCACACAGGGAAGCAAAGGCAGATGGGGTGAGAAGAAGTCCCAAGATTTCCCAGGGAGTGGATTGAGTAGCTGGGTTGTACTGGATGCAAAGGATCAGGGAGAGGAAAGGTAAGCCTCAGAGCCCCAGAAAGAGGCTGTCAGCCCCAGAAAGAGGCTTTCGGGTGTTGCAGGACCAGGGAAGTAGAGGGAGGTGAAGGTGGGGCCAGGACCAGAAGCGTCGCTCCTGGGGCCCAAGGAAGGCACTAAGTTGGTCTGGGTGAAAAAGATCAGGAAGCAGTATTGGTTCCCCAGGTGTCTGGGGCCCCAAGACTAGGAATGGCACAGGGCCCAAACCAGGAGTAGAGAACAGCGGGGAAGATGGAAGGGTGAATGAGGCCGGGGGAGTCAAGGCACAGAGGGCTGTGCGATAGACTTACCCCAAGAGAGGCCTGAGGGCATGAGAGCATTTTCTTTTCTTTACTTAAAAAAAATTCTCATCAAAGGACCATTCAGTCTCTTTGGGTTTGGGGGATTTCAGTATTTAATCTATCCAACTCTTTGTCATATGTAATCAGAATCTCTCTTGCTATATATAAATTCATATTTCTTACTCTGTCAGTTGTCTAGAATCTTTTGTCTAGAATCTTTTATATAATAATTCTTCATATGAATGAGGTGATTAATGAAGTCAGGTCTCAGCCTCCTGTATCCATGATAAAACCTCTATACATTGTGTAACTACATAGTTAATGTAAAGAAAAAAGTCTATGAGATGTGGAGGGAATGGGGTCCCCTTTTCTGTCTACATGCTTTAGTTTACTGATTGAGGCCCTGCAAAGTAAATGGAGTGAAGACTGACGGGTGGTAGAAATGGCAGGTGTGTCACAGTTGGCTTCTCATGATGCAAGGGTTTTGCTAGAAGGGAAGTGAAATCCTCAGAAGTGGCAAAGCCTTGGAGTTATATACCATTTTGAATAGAGTGGTAAATTGAGGGGCTGTGAGAAGACAAAGGGAGGGCTTTAAGCTTGCGGAGAAGGCAAATTGTGCTTCCCTGGACCTGCACCACTGGCTAACTCTCCTAGCCTGCTCACCTACCCTCAGGCTTCTCGGGGTAAGTCTATCGCGGAGCCCTCCTGCCTTGACTCCCCAGGCCTCATTCACCCTTCCATCTCCCCCGCTGTTCTCTACTAGTTTGGGCCCTGTGCCATTCCTAGTCTTGGGTCCCCAGACACCAATAAGTTTTCCATCATTTTCTATCACTGTTCTACAAGTCCAAGGTACTTTCACCTATGCCCCACAGAAAATATAAAGCACTTGATTATACTTCTACAGAAAAAAAAAATTAGACAATGAGTTGGGGAAGTTGGGGGGTGAAATACATTGAATGTATGTAAAACTAAAGTTTAATAAAAAAAAATTAAAAATATACAAAAGAGCGAAGCAAAATCTGAACAACAAATTTCATAGAACTTGAGCCTTTTCTAAATTATGCAAATAGCCTCTTTTCTTATTAGCTTCCTTTTATACATTTTGTTAGATGTCACCATTTGTCATCTGCAAAATGTTCTTACTGTTTCTCAGGTCATGAATAGTGTTTTACAATTTATAAAGACAACAAATCAGCTTCTTCTGCTTCGGATTAGCTACAGAAAACCTTGCTTGACGGCTTCTGAGTATATAATGCTGTTGAAATAGCTTGTGGAATAATGTTCCTATTTCTTTGAAGATGACACCAACACTAGAGATGGTGTGGGATGTCTAATTCTTTTTTCAGCAGTTGTAGCCTAGACTCCCAGTGCTTTTCTACCTTGTTGGAATCATGGTACTTGCTGTACAGTTGAGAAGTGACGTTCTAGATGATGAGGGAAATGCTAGAATACTGTGGGGAAAATGGTGTGGTTAAAGGGAAAGGTGATTATATTAGACAGCCTTGGAATATCAGTCAGCCAAAGAACCTGTCCTTTCTTGGTCTCACATTTACAAGAAATGGACCACCACCTTTTTCAACATAAAACCTCCATATGCTTGAAGGTAAATACTTGACACACAAACATAAGCTAGCTTTTGTCTTTTTCTTGTGTCTTTGGAATCTGGGTATAAAGACAGCTGGAAGGTATTTTCCTCTGGATGGGACCACAATAAGGAATCTGGGGAGCCATGGGCACTATTTATAGTCTGACATGGGAACAAAGGAGTAGAGGTGCTAGATATATAGTAATCAAGAGGAATGAGCATGGAAGAAATCCAGAAGATAAGAGCTTAGGAGGAATCTGAAACTTCTAGCTCTTTTCAGGTGAAATGTCTGTGAAATGCATACTCTCCAGCCAAGAGACAAAGTCAAACTTCTCACAGTGGAAGTGGGAACTCTCCCCCTCCCACAAAACAACAGTAAGCAAACAACAACAACAACAACAACAGCAAAACTTGGAGGGCCATTGTCAGACTTAGAATGTCAAGAAAATAAAATAAAGGGAGTGACATCTACAGCCCAAGAACAAAAGGGAGAATTACTAAAAAACTAGACATTTTTCTGATTATCTGATGACAGTGGCTTACAACTGACAAGAATTATTGTAGAATTTGGATTTTTGAAGATTTTTTTTAATGAAATGGAGGAACCCCATTACTACTTTCTTGATCTTGCTTATTGTTGAGTTTGTGATATTCTGACCATTGTTAGTTGGGATTTGTCTTCTATAATATATAAAGACATTCTTAGGAACACAAGATGTTTCTGCAGATAACTAACAAGCCTGATGGATGACATGATGACTTCATGACTGACATGATGGAAGGAGAGAAAATTGACTCCCTTAAGTTGTCCTCTGAGTTCTACATGCACACAGTGGCATATGTATATGGGTACATGCACACACATGCATGCATGGACACACACACACAATAAATTAATATAGTTAAATTAATATAAATTAATATAGAAACTATGTCATAGAGGCTTGCTGTGTATCAGTTCTAGCAAAGGTATTAGGTAGCAGTTTACCAGTATCTATTACCTCATGAACCTGTTGCAAACTGTTTTCAGTATGTTTGGGGGGATCTCTTATACACTTAAAACAATGTTAAAACCTATATGTGGTGTTTCCTTTAGGTGTTCAGATTTTATAAAACTTTACTTGTCCTTTACCCATATTTTGATTCTCTAGCAAATTCTAGATTTTGGTTTTAGATAACTGTCAATATATTTATACTGCTTAAATAATTATTCTTTGATTTTTAAAGATGAAGGTACATCCTCTTGTTTTGTTTACTTAGACAATTACTCATCAATGTTGACTTATCATAAAATTGACATCTGCTTCCAAAAGCATGAGAAGCCATGCAGGAAGACAGACAGATGGCTCTTGATAAAGGTCTTTTGGCTTCTCTGATGTATGGAGGCTAGGAGGCTCTCAAACCTTCACAGTGTTAAGCAGTCAACCATTGAAACAACAGGAGTAGAAAGTTTAAGCACATGCAGCAAAGATGGAAGTTTAATTTCAGGCTTAACTTTTCTAATTAAGCCAGAACATGAGATCAGGATATGACTAAGTGTTTGCCAAACCTTGCAGATAAATAGCAAGATAGTTACAGACATTGGATTTAACTGGAAGTTTCCTAATCTGGTCATTTTTGATCACACACTTGATATGAGTACTTTTAGAATCTCAGGAGATTTTTGTTCAGCCAGGCTTGAGGAAGGAAGCCTATAACCTCACTATTTCCTTTCCTAACCTTCTCTGACTACTCTGGTAAGCCTCTGGTTTCTCAGCCTCCCTTATCCCAATAATCACAATATATATCAGCTGTTATGCACAGGGTCTTATGTGAGGGACCACCTTTCAGTACCCAGTACAAGGTCTTCAAGCCCTCTTTCTTCAAGTCAAAATGTACTTGAGTGATGACAATTGTCTATAGGATGTGTGTGTGTGTGTTTATATAGTTATGGAAGCTGTGAAGTCCCCATATTTGCCAACTGTAAGCTGGAGACCAAAGAAAGCCAGTAGTATGTACAGTATGAATCTGACAAGCTCAGAATCAGAGGACTCAGAGGTGGGTGGTATAAACCCTAGCACAAAAGCAGAGAAAATGATATGAATTGTCCTAGGTGAACCAGTGATAAAGGTAAAGAAAAGCAAATCCCTCCTTTTTCCATTCTACTGAGGCCCACAAGAATTGAATGGGAGCCATGCTAGGCAGGGTCACCAGGTACTCTACTAAATCCACTACCGTTCCTATGTTAACCTCCAAGATGATGTACAATCTAGGCATCCTATAGCCTAGTCAACTTGAAATACACACACACACACACACACACCACACATATATATGAAACCCATGGTGTGTTCCCCAGGGGTTCTAGTTCCTCCAAGGGGCGGGGCCTGCTGCAGAGAATGGACTGGGCACAGTGAGCTGCAGAACAAGGTGCTTGTGGCATCATCTTGGGACAGGAGCAGCGAGCCATGAGTAATACAGGAGCAACACTCATGGGGAACATGTAGCCATGCAGCAGCTCAAGAACAGAATGGCCTGACGCTTATGGACCTGGGGAGAGATCACTGGCCCCTGAGGCATAAGCAAATGCTAGTGGTGACTATGGGCATGGCTCTGAGCCATGCTGCTGGAGGTGCTGCTGGAGCTAAGCAGCACAGGGCTAGGCACTGGGTACTCATTCCTTTGTAAGTTACTCCCCTCCACCCCCATGATAATAATAAACGCACATAAAGATATGTTATATGGTGTGCCTGATAGCACAAGAGACCCAGAGAGAACTCTGGTGACAAAACTGGCACAGTCCAGCCAGGATAAAAGAACCACAGTCTTGGGAATGTGGGTCTTGGAAAGCAGTGCTGTTCCAGCTGCCTCTGTGGTGGGTCAGCTGGGCTCTGAGTCCCAAATACAGGAGAGAAGCCAATCAAAACCCATACACTTAATGGGGTTAGGGATAGTCAGTCACATGGGTTATACAATAGATTATAAAATCTGTAAATAAAAAGAGGCCAGCCACGCAGAAGCATGGGCCACAGCTATGTTGTACATGAGGGGACATGTTGAGGGTATGGGAAGATTTGTTAAAGGTTATTCAGAGGCTAGAAAAACTTTTACCCCCAAACAGAGAGCCCAGAGAGGGAGCCAGGCCACTTTGCATAATAAAAGATGTGCCCCAGGCAGAGGAAGGTGAAAAGGCTAGGGAGGTCCTGAAAGATCCAGTTGCAAAGCTGGAGAGAGAGAAAAAGCTAGACACTTTGACTTGTGTAAGGTCCAAGGACTCAGAGGAAAAGACAGATAATAATAAAAAGGGAAATTACCTAAAAATGAAAGTAGCTAAAGCTGCCTCTCGGATTCAACCATTGATATACAAAAGAAAAAAAAAAATGTTAACTGTATGTAGCTAGGAAATATTCCACGCTAGAACTGCTAAAACTAGGAAAAATTTAAAAGCAAGCAAGCAGAGAACCCTTAGCCACATGGCTTGTGAGAGTATGAGACATGGGAGAAAATGGCGTCAGCCTAAGTCCTTCAGAAGCTTCACAGCTGAGTTATATAACCACCCATCCCTCCTTGTGATATAGGCTGTTCAACCTAGGCCAATGCAGGGGGGAGCAGTCCTTAATGGTATGGCTGGCATTAGAGATACATGGTTGTCACCAAGGGAGACTAACATGATTAGCAGGGGATGGAGGACTATGAAGGAGGGGCAGGCATTACTGAGAGAACTAGGTATGAGAAAAGCAATATATGATGTCCAGTTTACTGGGCCAGATAAGACTGTGTTCACCAGATATGACAGAAAGCTTAATTCAACTGGGACCTTGAGAATGGTATGGGGCCTTAATGGTTTTACTAAGCCCTTTGATGGAACAGGATCTGTAAAGTGAGAGAGGCTTTGGCAAATCTAAATGATTCTGACCAGCATGTAAAACGTGTCTGTAAAATAACAGAACACCCTATAAGAGATATAAAAAAGACTAGACCGAAGAAATGGTCTGCTTGGGTTACTCAAAGACAAATGTGGCAAAACTTATGTCAAGCCCAAATTCCCAGAGAAAAAAACTGATAGAAAACCGAATTCGGTACTAAGGCATTTCTGGAAGGCTTTAAAACAAAACAGTTTACAAAAGACATTCAAAGGATAAAAACTATACAAGAGGTGGTTAAGAATCCCCAAGGATTAAATAAGATGTATTTCTCTTCTGATAAAGTCTGTACTAATGATGGAAGCAGGTTTTCCCACCAAGTTCTCCCCCAACAACCTGGTGTGGTCAATGGGAAGATGACAGATGTGGCTACAGTCAGGAGGCAGACCCAGAGCCTGTCTGACTCAGGGAACCAACAAGTGCAATGGGGACAGGAGAAGCCCCCTGCCTCCTTAGCCCAGTGCCGGGTCAGGCAACTGGAGCCAGCACCTGTAAGTGTATCAAGAACAAAAGAATACAAAGAGACCCCATGTAAAATCCCCCAAGTGCGAAATGACTCCAAAGGCATAACTAAAAATAGCAAACAGCTAACCAAATTAATGCCTCATAACCATGCTATGGTACCTAACAAGGATCTATGGAGAAAACAAGTAATACAAATGGACGAAATCTTTCCATGCAGTGTGAGACCCTGTCTATGATTGATTTAATATACCTTCCTTCAAGTGTTTTACAGATGTGCAACCCATTTAAAAGATTCCTGAAGAAGCAAAGGCCAGCTATAGCTGTAAGATTCTTGGGAATTTTATGTAGGTTGAGTAAGATGAAGACAGAGACACCTAAACTATACAACTATTAAGAAAATCTACATTACCAGGAGTGGGTTGCCCCCTATGAGCTGTTGGTCAGAGAGAGATCCTAGAGGTCCTCAAAATTACCAAGGCTATTGCCACTGATGTCGGTTGTACACCAGAAAGGTCGGTAAGGCCATGCTGCTGAAGACAGTGCATGTTGTGAGCATGAGAGAGAAAGAAGAGGTGGAGCTGAGACTCAGCCAAAAAACTCTGTGCCACTGGATGGATGATGTTCATAGTGCCAGAGAGCGCTATGCAGATCATTGGGGAAGAAAGGATCCCCTACGATTCTACTCAATGATGGACCCCTCATGCTGTACACTATGGACATGCCAAGCAATACCTGCAAGTGCAATAATGGTTCAACCAACATATGTATAACTGACAAATTTCTAGATGGATAAGGCCCACTCCTAGAGATGGAACACACATCTGGTGCTGTAGACCAGGCCAATGCCTTGTGTCAAGAAAGGCTACAGGCCCTAGTGAAGAAGCCATCACAAGTATACTGTTTAATGAATATAGTACACCTACTGGGATATCTTCTAGGCATTTGTATTTACATTCATGTTTGTTTAAATGTGTCTACTTCCTTCCATTTGTCTTTATAGTACAATGAACCACTGAGACAGATCAATGGGCATGGCATAAAGACAAATAATGGGGAGGTCCAAGAAGTCACTATCTCGCCACCATACAGGAGAGATGGCCCTACATCTGTCACCCCCTCCAAGGCTTAGGGGCCTTAGCAGAAGATTGGCTGAAAGATTGTAAGAGTGGCGAAAAGGGGTGGAATGTGTTCCCCAGGGATTCTAGTTCCTCCAAGGGGCAGGGCCTGCTGCAGAGAATGGACTGGGCAGAGTGAGCTGCAGAAGGAGGGGCTTGTGGTGCCATCTTGGGACAGGAGTGGTGAGCTATGAATAAGGCGGGAGTGACGCTCGTGGGGAATGCACAGAAGCAGAATGATGGACCCCTCATGCTGTACACTATGGACATGCCAAGCAATACCTGCAAGTGCAATAATGGTTCAACCAACATATGTATAACTGACATATTTCTAGATGGATAAGGCCCACTCCTAGAGATGGAACACACATCTGGTGCTGTAGACCAGGCCAATGCCTTGTGTCAAGAAAGGCTACAGGCCCTAGTGAAGAAGCCATCACAAGTATACTGTTTAATGAATATAGTACACCTACTGGGATATCTTCTAGGCATTTGTATTTACATTCATGTTTGTTTAAATGTGTCTACTTCCTTCCATTTGTCTTTATAGTACAATGAACCACTGAGACAGATCAATGGGCATGGCATAAAGACAAATAATGGGGAGGTCCAAGAAGTCACTATCTCGCCACCATACAGGAGAGATGGCCCTACATCTGTCACCCCCTCCAAGGCTTAGGGGCCTTAGCAGAAGATTGGCTGAAAGATTGTAAGAGTGGCGAAAAGGGGTGGAATGTGTTCCCCAGGGATTCTAGTTCCTCCAAGGGGCAGGGCCTGCTGCAGAGAATGGACTGGGTAAAGTAAGCTGCTTGTGGAGCCATCTTGGGACAGGAGCAGCAAGGTGTAACGCAGGAGCGACACATGTGGGAAACATGCAGCCGCACAGCAGCTCGAGGACAGAATGGCCTGACACTTATGGACCTGGGGAGAGATCGATGGCCCCTGAGGCATGAGCAAATGCTAGTGGTGACTATGGGCATGGCACAGGAGTGGTCTGATATGGGGCTAGGCACTGGGTGCTCATTCCTTTGTAAGTTACTTCCCTCTCCCCACCCCCACCATAGTAATAAATGCACATAAAGATATGTTATATGGTTTGCCTGATAGCGCAAGTGATCCTGAGAGAACTCTGGCGACACATGGTCTGTCAAACAAGACCAAAACCATGCTCTCCACGTTGCAGACAATGTCCTCTTACCCTATTCAGGAATATTCGAAGGAGGTGGCACCGTGGAGTTAGGGTAGTGCAGAAGGGCAGCTCTGATCCCAGTGCCTCTGTTTCTTCAGACATATGATGAGAATGGCAACACTGACCTATTGGGTAGTTGTGATAAGTCACCAGCAAAGATCCCAAATGTGCTGGTGCCTTAACATATAGTACATTATAATGCCAAGTAGATATTATTGAAAGTCATATTGTCAGGAATACCAACTTATTTCTGAGTTTGTTCAGAATTATTTTCCATATTTAATCAAAGTAATTTCATACTTTGATGTAGGAACCAGTCCTAGACCTCAGTGTTTGGACTTGGGAACCACTGTTCTTACTACATCATGCTCTATCATAAAGAAGAGAGTACAGGGACAGTATACTTAGATAATCAAATCATACATGAAACTGATATGATAGAAATTGACAAATTAAGAGAAAACTACTAATTTCCCATTTTAAAAGTCTTCTGCATCGGCTGCCTTCTGATAAAATATATTCCTTGTTCTTTCTTTCTCATCCTAAAGAGCATGAATTCATGCAAACCAGTTTCCTAGGTAATGGCCTTTGTAAACTCCCATGCGTTTTCATGCCATCCAATATAGAGAAGCAGCTCACACCACAGGCCCTGTCTGTGTTCTGCAAAGTTCTTACCACTATTCTCTGAGCATTCTAATATTTTCTCTTAACATGCTCCCCCTCTTCCTCTCTGTCTGGATATGTCCTCCTTGTTCCTCACAACTCTGTGTAAGATCTCTTTGTTCCAAGAAGTTCTCACTGCAGGCTCAAGTCTTTTCTACTTACTCTGGCCTTTGAAATGAGATTAAGATGTTCCTGAAGTCCAAAAGACCGTCATTGCTAGCATTAATTTCAGCGCAAATGCTGTGCTGTCTATGCTGATTGAGGAAGCATAAGATAGCCTTCTATGACTTGGTGTTTGGTGTAGGTTTTGAGGATCTTTGAGATACTAGTCATTAGTGTCTTGCCATGAGGAGATGACACCAAGAATAAAAGGAAACAGAGGCCCCAAACTGTTGACTAATGCCGTAAAAGGCATGCAAAAAATTCCTGCCAAGAAAGGTCAACGATAGCACTTAAAAAACATACTTTATTCAGGGAAATATTAGAGTCTTTAATTATCATTTAGCCAGAAAGCTCTTGATTTTTAAAAAAATAAATACCTAACTAAACATTATGGCAATGTATCGGATTTCTGAAGTTTTATTATAGTTAAGTTCATATTTCATGTGGAAAATGAGCTTCAGGATTCAATATAATGAAGCATCTCCTCCTCCTGATGGTGGTGGAGGAGGTTAGTTTAGCATTGCTGCAGTAGTCTTGGCTGGCTCCTTTTGTCTCTGCAGCTGCTGTGGTTAATAGGATTATCCTGGCATGATTACAGATGCCTATGTGCTGGCCTCATCATTGGGGGTGGTGCTGAGGCTCTTATTTCAGGTATCTCTTGGTATAGAAACCTAATTCCTTATGTTCACAGTGTAATAACCTTCTGCTGTATCACTGTCCAATGCAGTGCTGGACTGAGCTGATAATTTGTTAAGAAAGTATTGACTGAGGACCAGTGCTGAGCAGTGCCTTATCTGAGTGAACTTTCAAAGCCAGGAATGTTATAGGAATTTGGATAATTTGTTAAGAAAGTATTGACTGAGGACCAGTGCTGAGCAGTGCCTTATACTGCGCTGAGATCAAGGCCAGAGCACTTGTTGCAGAGGAGGAGATCAGTTAATACTTTCCAAAACATGATTAGTGACAGTTGGAGACAGGAAGGTGGGCTAGCAGGTGACTGATACCTTTCTCTATTTCAGTTTCATCAGTAATTTGTAGTTAGAATAAATATTATTCATATTTTTTCAGGTAATAGACTGCCTTATCATTTTATAGCATGTGAAGAAACACTGATGTTTAATTCTATTATGTAAACTAAGAAATATCTTTGTATGTATGTGTGTGCTGCATAATCTGGGTGTGATGTACTTAACAGTATGAGCCTGCTGTATCTGGGGAACAAGACTGCCCTGAATTGGGGTGCCTTGTGCAATTCTTAACCTTTTCTAAATCTCTATGTAGTGGCTAGAATTGTTAGAGGCTAATAAGGCCACATAGTTGAGATGTCTTAAGCCTGAACTTGGACATGCAAGCCCACACTATCCCATTTGGAGTATCTGGAACTCTCCAACTTAGATGACAGGCTGACTAGATATTCTAAGGAACTGTGAGCATCCTGGAGCTCCATGGCTGGGCTCATGTCACTGCTCCCACCTTTCAGAAAAGTAGTCTAGTAAGCTGATCATTCCTGGTAGCCCAAGCAACATTTCACAGTGAGGCTCACATGATCATTCTGGATGCCTTTCATACATGTTGCACTGAGGACTGAATCCAGGCTCTGAAATATCCAAGCTCCACTACTTTCTCTTGAGCTCCAGCCATATAGATGGACTCATGCACTATTTCTTACCTTTCTATCTGGGACTGCAAGGTCATCCCTAGTCTTAAAAATGTGGGGCAACAGGCTTGGAGGTTTGTGTCCCTTATCCAGGAATGTCTGCTTCTAGCACCAAGCAGTTGCTCTGTTCTCTTCACAGATGTCTTGCCAAATGTTGGCCCATTCCTGTTAGTGTCTTCCCAGGCCGCTGTCTGTGGTGCCAGTGGGACATTATTGCTGATGTCTTTTTTGCCTTGCCTTCAGTTGCTGTGATGACATTATGCTTCCCCTCCTTGGTCTTAAAGTGGGTAGGAATATTCTTTTTATTCTTCTACTGGTGGCAGTATATAGAAGAGAAGATTTGTAGTCAGTGCTGAAAATCACATTTAAGATTGCCAAGATTATGTTCTAAAGAGTTCAAAGATGTGGAGATATGTTTTTTATTTTTATATCATACAATTCTGAACAGTAAATTTAACATGAGTACAAAATAAAATTTTATTACATTTTTATGTCTTCTATAAGAATTCCATGTGTGGGCATTTTTGATGAAACATTAATGAATTGTGGGTCACAGAAAGTCAGTGTTATAATGGTTCAACAGATGATCTAATGTCAGAAGTAATGAAGTAATCAACGATCAGTGGAATGGGAGAAACAAGGAAGCAAAAGAGCCTATAGTAAGAGAGAATACAAACAGGTTCTAGAGAACTGTGGGATTTTGGGTGATAGTGTCACTGCTACATTTTGCTCAAGGAGATAATATGAAATAGCCAGGCATGACGTGATGCATGTGACAATAGTGAACATGAATCAATGGCTTCTTAACCTGGCAGGAAGATGAATCTTCACATGAACCAAATGGAAAATAAACTATGATCTATCCCCTTTCTACACATTTATCCATTCATAAAATTCACTGTATGTATATGAGCCCATGGAGTTTACACACATTTGAAAGATCAAATTGCTGCTGTTAGTGAAGGCTATGTAAAATTTTGCCAAGGGCAAAATCATACCTAGTAATAGCCCTGGTGGGGAAGGTACTTATTAGTGATAATCAGGAAAGGAGATACTCTCTGCTGCCCAAGGCTGGAATTTGTCCTCCTCAATAAAAAAGGAGAGGAGATACTGGGGAGATGTCTCAGTATACAGCACTTGTCACACAAACATGAGGACTGGAGTTCAGATCCCCAAGCACCTGCCTACAATGCTGTGTGGGCATGATGGCCTGCTGTAATCCCAGCATGAGCAGGAAGCTCATAGAGGGAACCTGGGGAACAACTGGCAAGCTAGCCTAGCTGAATTGGGGAGCTCAAGGTTCATGTAAGAGTGATTGACAAAGACCCCTGACGCCAACCTCTGGTCTTCACAAGCAGGTGCATACGTGTTCATGTGCACCTGTATACACACACACACACACACACACACACACACACACACACAACATACATAAACCATGCAGAAAAGGGAGAGGGATATGAAGTACCCTATTTCTCAGTAGACAGAGTAAACAAGGGAAGAAGAGGATGAGGCAGAAAAGGGGCGCTGATGGAAAAGAAGCCTGTTAGGCTGCAGATATGCAAAGAGAAGTTGCCTCAGAAATGAGAAGTTATTGACAGCAGATCATTAGCTAAGAACATTGGACGATAGCAACAAGTAGAAGATAAAGGCCTCATAAATAAAAGTCTGTGTGGTGCAAAGTTGCAGGCACAGAGATACAGCATTTTCTACAAGCAGTAACTAAGAGCTTTTGGAGGAAGACATATCCATCCATCCTAGAGGCAACTTATTTGTGACAGAGAACAATGTAAGCAACAGGGTATAGGACAGTAGAAAATGGACCAAAACATCACAAAGAGAAGTCCATATTATAAGTAAATCAATCTCCTTTTTTCTTTGGGGGAGGGCATTGAAGATTGAACCTAAGGCTTCTCATAGGACAAGCAAGTACTCGACTACTGAGCTACATCCCCTGTTTCTGCTTCTTATTTTAAGATAATCTCCTGCTAAATTGCCCAAACTGACTTTGAGCTTGTTCTGTAGTTCAAGTAGGCCTTGAATTGGGATCTCCTGCCTTAATCTTGAGAAGCTGTGATTACAGACTATGCCACCAGGGATGGCCAGGCCCCACTCTTGTGGAGGCAGTGTTTTCTTTTGTCCAGATATGTTGTATCATTAACTATAATTTTCCATATGATTATTGACAGAATTTGAAATTACATTTGCTGCCATTGTGTTTTCCTCCCTTTGCATTGACTTGAAGCAAATGGGTCAATTTTGTGCAAGCTCCTCTCTGAGTTACTATACTTAATGAACTTCATTCCTTGTTTTTGTCTTTCTGAATATGGTTTATTTCACTTAATATAATGATCAATGGTTACATCCATTTTTCAGCAGGTGAAGTAATTTCAGTCTCTTTTCTTGCTAAGTAAAACTCCGTGTGTACTTCTACCATATTTTCTTTAACCATCTGTTAATGCACATCTAGGCCAACATTATGAATTAGTTATTCTTGTCTTTTTTGAGACAGGGTCACCCTTTAATCCCAGCTGGCCTGGAAAATCACTATGTAGACTAGGCTGGCCTCAAACTCACAGAGATCTACTTGCCTCTGCCTCCCAAGTGCTGGGACAAAAGGCGTGCACCACCACACTCGGTTTACTTGGTTATTCTGAATACTGCTTCAATAAACAAGAATGTGCAAGTATGTCTATAGTATCCTGATCTACACTCCATCAGGTGGTACAGTTGGGTCCACCATGGGAGCTCAATGTTTACAGTTTTTTGAGGTGCATCCATACTGTTTTCAATAGTGTCTAGATTAATTTATACCCTCATCAGCAGTGTATAAGACTGTGAGGATATTTTTTTAATGCAGCATATTATAAAGTAACCTCATAAGGTTGGGTTTGGGAACAAAAATGTAGCTACAGCACATGTAGATATTTTTCTTACTAATATTCTTTTGCTTACATTTTTTACATTTTATTGTATTTATTTATATGTTTGTGGGCAAATACACATGTACTATTCATGGTATAAATGTGTACATCAGAGAAGAACTTGTAGAAGTTCGATTATGCTCTTCTATAACATGTCTTGGGGATAAAACTCAGTTCTTCTGGCTTGGCAACAAGTGCCTGTACCTGCCGTGCCATTTCACTGCTCCCTTTACTTCCCATTTAAATTGAGAATCATAAGTGTGTATTAAAGTTTACTTATCTGTATACCCAAGTATACTTAGGGTTAGGACTGCCAAGTCTCCCAGCTCCTGAGAAGTGAGGGGGAACTTTCCTTGGTCCCTGGGAAAGAGTTTTCATATCTTGCCTCTTGGTTTTTCTCTTCTCTCCAGCTCAGTGTGGGCTTTTTTTCCCCCTGGCTACAGGGAATAAAATGGGTAAATCTCCAACATACATATTTTCTCATTTTCTTCCCTGTTTTAGTTTTCTTTTGTGAATTGCCACATTTTTTATTCAAAATGTTTAGGATCTATGGAAAGAATGCAAATATAATACTTGTGTATTAAATTTTCAAAAAAAGATGGATTATATAAACCTGTTATAAGCCGAGGGGAATTTTCATTGTGTCTTCAAAATTGATATCTGTTAATAGCCACAGTCAGCCATCAAATATTTATTTTGTGTCCCTTAGCTGCTAGGCTGTCAAAGCCCAAAGTCTTACAAATGATCAATGGTCCTGATATATGAACACACTGACATAAAAATGGAAATACATTACTAAAGAAAAAAATATTGTTAATAAACGCATTCTAACTTTTAGATCTCAAAAACAATACAGTTCGTTATATTAGAATTTCCAAGCTCATTCAGGCCTCAGCACTGAAAAGAATCCCAAACACAAATAGATCTGAAGTCTGTCATACTTAGACATATTCAGTTAAGTTTTTTGATAGTTCTTTGTTGGTTTGTTTTAAACCCAGTCAAAATACCCCCAGAAGAAAGAAGGGCCCTCAGGAATTGAACAAAACAAGCTTTCCCAGCAAGCCTGCCTGAAGCTCAGCTTTACAGGGGCCTATGACAGTGGGAAAACCGGAGCCAGGTAAACACAGCCTCATTATGGAATCATTTTATATTTCATACTGGCACTAAAAATAAACAGCCTATTTTTACAGACTAGTGGGTAAGGCTCAGAAAAACAAAGCTCCAAAACTGCTCAACTACTTAGCAAACAAACCTCTGTTCTTGGAATAACTTCTTGATTTCTAGCCTCAGCTCTCCCCCTCATGCCCAGAAACAGCCTTTTTACTTTTCCTGTCTTTACATTGCTTGTCTTATGTATTGATTTTAATAAATTTTCACTGTTAAAAGAAAAATAAATATCTATCCTGCCAATCCTTCTTTGTCCTTCACCAGCTAGGGAAGGTGAAGATTATTTTCTGTTTGGAGCATTGCTGTATCTCCAGCACTGAAGTAGTGTGCAGATGCAGCAGGCTCTTAAGTGAATATTTGTTATTTGAATAAATGAGACCTCAGCTGAAGCAGACAATTGAGTTCCTGGAATCCTGCTCTAACCTTGTATTTTCTAGAATAACATTATGATAATAGAATATGTTACAATTATGGATTTGAAGCACAAAAAGGAGTTATAGGTGGTTGTTAGCCACCATGTGGGTACTGGTATTCTAACCTGGGTCCCTTGCAAGAGCAGTCAGTGCTCTTAGCCTCTGAGCCATCTTTCCAGCCCCTTTAGCCGTCTTCTTGAAGAGTCTTGCTGAAATGATCTAGCCTCTTTTCTTCAGAGAGTAAGACAACTTCCTCCAGTGGTCATAGGTGTCAAAGATGATCTCAAAGTAGAAGTTCCCATGTTGGATCAATACATGATGTAGCTCAAAATCCACTCTCATTGGCATAACTGGCATTACACTGAATAAAGCAAAGGAAGCCATAGAAAGTGATGATCCCAAATACATTCTGACATACATTGGAACCATACTTTTGTAACCACATCCATTAATGAGAGTTGGACTAAGTAATAATTCAAGTGTGTTTAAATGTTTAGGACTGTCTGTTTGATGTATTCTTTGAATAATCCCAATAGGATTTTTATGGCTTATTAATCGTAGTTCAGAACATTTTTTTTTCAGGAAAAGGGATTGTACTAGTTTCCTACACCTTCCATTAAAGAGTGCCAAAATCATATTCAGAAATTTACTCTCAATTCTAGAGGCTACAAGTCCAAGATCAGTGTGTGAACAGGATCACACTCTCTCTGAGACCTGTAGAGTATATCCGTTTTCTGGACTTGCCATAACGAAGTGCCATCCACAGAAGAAATTAATTTTCACATAATTCTGGGCACTGGAAGTCTGTAGGTGTCCATCTTGTCTCTGTCTCTTCTCATTGTTCTTCTGAATACGTCTCTCCAAACTTCATCTTAGGTACAACATAATGTTCTATTAAGAAACATTTAATGACCATCTTAATTTAATTAATGCTTTAAAAGTCATTTCTTTAAATATAATCATGTTAGGTGTTGGGTTGCTTCAATACAGAAACAAATTTGGGGGAGGTGCAATTTGACCCATAGAGAGGGGAAGCTGTCTTTAGATACTGGTGGGTTTCCAGTAGCCATAGCACACATCCTTTCATTTGAATGTGGATTTTTCCGTGTATCTCTTCACATTGTTTTTCCTAGGAGAAACTATTTGTATGTTTTAGCTTTGCCTTTTACTTTATTTTATTGGTACTGGGGATTGAAATGAGGGTCTCATACGTACTGGGTAATTATTTCACAACTGGGCGTATCCCTAGCTATTATTTTTATTATTATTACTAGAATTATTATATTTTGATTTTGAGGCAAAGTCTCACTAAGTTGGCCATGCTAGCAGTGACCTCATTCTGTAGCCCAGGCAGGCCTTGAATTTGTGGTCATTCTGCATCAGTCCAGCCTCCTGAATAGTTAGGATAAAGACCTGTACCACAAGGCCTAGCTTGAGGTCTTCATTTTTATAATGATTCTGGTTGTATCAACTTAGGGCCATGATAATTGATTACCCTGTAGATAACTTATCCAAATAAAGATACTTCCTGAAGTATTAGGGTTACAACTTCAACATACATTTTTGAAAGATACAATTTAACTCATAAAAACAATTTCTATGATTCATGTTCTCCCTAAAACTCATGCTAAACAGACTTTGCTATCATAATTAATGTCTGACTACTTTTCTTTATTATCATCATTAACATTAAATTAGTCCAGATTCTGTACTTAGGTTATTTTCTAACATTTAAAATCAGAGAAGCAAACAAGCATTTTTTGACAGTTTCAGTAAATGTAAATGTTACTTGAGATTGTACCTATTTATTAATTTATCTTACACAACTCTAAATTCAAATTAATACTTAATTTTTTCTTAGAGGTATAGTAACTACATTTTAAAATGTTCATTTATTTATCTTGTGTGAATGCGTGTGTATATGTGGGCACTTGTGTGCTGCCACCCATGTGGTGATCAGAAGATAACTTATGGGTGTCCTTCTTCTAGTTCCACCATGTGGGTTCCAGGGGTCTAATTCAGGGCATCACACTTGGCAGCAAGTGCCTTTACTTGTTGAACATCTCACATGCCCTAAAACTACCTTTCAGGTAAATTAAAAGTATTTTTAACTATGTTATGTTGCCCATATTGGTCAGGGTCCTTACTGAAAACAGAACACATTCAACTTAAGGAAATCCAAGGATGGCTTGCGAAGATGTAGGTGTCATGCCCTAAGTTAACAACAATAAATCTGTTAATATACCTAGATCTTAAGGAAGGAAATGAAGAAGCCATTATGCGTGTGAAAAGGTAAGGCTGCAGTTATCTTTGATTGAGGGACATAGGAAGGATTGAGGAAATATTTTCCTGGTTTTCTTCTGATTTATGTTGTAACTCTATATTAGTCAAATCCAGCTCAAACACAAACTATGGAGTACAGTGCAAACTGAAGCCTTATGGTATGGTACATCAAGCTTCTAAAACAGACATGGAGAAGGTAGAGAGGGGTCATGGAGCACTTTGGAAGATTTCCTGAAGAGCTGCTCCCTTCCTGTTTCTCACTGTCATCTTTACTTAGAAACCAACCAAATGAATTCATTAAGTCCTGTGCTGTCTCACAAGTGTTGATGCCAGCAGGGTCATACTCCAACCTATGACCCACAGATCTGCCATTGATGCTCTTCTTTTAAAGAAACAATAAGAAAAATGGGAAGTGGGCTTGGGAACCTGAGATATATCTATTGAAGTCCTGAATCTGCACCTTGTCATATGATCTTTCTTTCCAATAAGAACAGTCTTTTCTGCCCACCCAAGAAACATCCCCTAACTCTGCTGGAGCTCCATTTGGATAATGTTTTTAAAATAATTTCTGATCCAGCCCTGCATCCCAAGAAGACCTAATGTACAGTGATCTTTTTTGTTAGTTTCTTGTCATTCCTTCTTGTCACTGCTGTTGGTCAATGGAGGTAACTCAGACAGGGTCCATAATGTACCTGGGTTTCACACATGGTCTTCCACTGTGTGTCAGAAACCTTACTTCCTCCTCATCAGAGTCAGCAATAGTGATGAGCATGGAGGCCTGCTTCCAGGTTTTTGGCTTGAGGAAGCCACGAAAATCTGGGAATATTCTATTTCCATTTTATTCCATATAACCATGATTCCTTATGGAATATCTCCTTCTGTGGGCACTGGAACTCCTAGATTCACCAAACCCAAGTTCTTCAACAGGACACTAGATGTCGCTGAGAGAGGAGTCAGCTGATCTTTGCCTATTTCCAGCTCTAGTCTTTTTGGCAGTGACAGATGCAGCACTAAAGACTGGCAGCTGATAAGTCATGATGTATCCTACAGGGCATGTTACTGACTTCACTCTCTAGTGTGCCAGTTTCTTCCATCATTTAAAAATGCAAAGCAGTTGTCTCCAGTTTTCTCCATTTATAATATGAAAGAGGACTAAATATATCCTTCCTTTTTGTTTTGTAGGATATATGTTTTTCTTGTTTTAAGGTTAGTTCTATATTTTCTGCTTTCCTGCTCAGTCCTCCTTCACTAGATGTAGCGCTACTGAAACCTATTTTCTCCCTGAGAGACTATTGGTTTTTCATTAATAATACAAACAATGGGTCTCAGTTATATATTATACTTTATACTTGTTCATATTTGGCCCATGTTACCCTGTCCTGTCCACCTCCCCATTGTTCCTCTGTTCTCCCCATCTAGTCCTCTTTCTGCTTTTATACCTTGCCTGAAGAATGGTTTTGTACATGAATATACTAGATTCTTCATGAGATATAATATCCTATATTTTTCTCATCTCCATTACGCTCTATTTTTTCTTTGCCCTTCATAGTGCATCTTACACTTTCATGCCCTCTTGCTCTCTTTTAACTTATGTGTGTGTGTGTGTGTGTGTGTGTGTGTATGTGTGTGTGCTATATAGCACATATGAGGAAAACATGAAATATTTATATTTCTGAGTTTGGCTTTATTTTGCATGAGTTCTAACCAGTTCTATCCAATTTCCTGAAAACTGATGGCTGAACAAAACTCCATTGTGAATATGTGCCATATTTTCTTCATCTGTGATGGACATCTAGGTTGGTTCTATATCTTGGTTATTGTGATCTGGAGATAAATCTGGAGGCACAATTATCTTTATAGTATGCTGATTTTAAGTCCTTTGGGGGTAAACCCAGGATCACAGAGTAATTCAAATTTTAGATTTTCTGAAGAAATTTTACATTGATTTCCATAGTCTTTACATTAGTTTACAACTCCTCCAGCATTGAACAAGAGTCCCTCACGTCCAGATCCATGTGAGCATTTGTTCTCATGTTGAATCATTGTCATTTGGCTGGGATGAAATTGAATCTCAATGCAGTTTTAATTTGTATTTCCCTAATAGCACAGAATGTTGAAAAGGTTTTTCATATGTTGGCCATTAGTATTTGTTCTTTAGAGAAGAACTATCCACCCAAGTCATCTGTCATTCATTGGTTTGATGAATTTTTTGCATTGTATTTTTGTGTGTTTAATTAGTGTTAGGTTTAGACAGAACAAAAATACAATCAGTCAATCAAAAAGTAAATGAGAAAGCTTTATGGTTTCTCAGGCAGAACTCTTTTTCTAGCTTTTATAATTTTTTTTTTGAGAAAATCATACTTAAGTATTGTCTTTGCATTATTTCCATCTCTCCCAGTCCCCCCAAAACTCCTCCCATGTCCCCTGACTCCCTCTCAATTTCTTGTACTCTTCTTTGATTATTATTGGTATATATATATATATATATATATATATATATTTATATATATATATATATATATATATATATATATTGCACTGAGTCCATTTACTGATCCTTATGTGTCCCTGTGTTTAGGAATGCCCCCCTTGGAAATAAATAACCTCTCAGGGACCAGGGAGAATTCTCCCTTCCTCAGCCTCCATTGATTGCCTGTAGCCTGGATCCCATGACTTACCTCCTCTCCTCCTGCCACCTCCACCTTAGAATGTCAACGGTTTTCTTATTATGCATATCTCATTAGACTACCATACTGGAGAGCTTTCATTGGTGCAACTTACATGTCATGTATGGAACACATTACCTAGCATCAGGTGTCTTGTCCTTTTGGTTCTTACATTCTTTCTACCTCCTCTTTCATAGGTATAGGGGTTGTTTTGTAGATGTGTCACTTAGGGTTGGGTACTGCACAGTCACTTATTCTTTGTGTTTGATCAGTTGTAGAACTCTATAGTAGTCTCCATCTGTTGCTAAAAGAAGTTTCTTTGATGAATGGTGAGAGGTAGACTTTCTGTAAATATAAGGATAGGTATTTAGAATATAGTTAGAAATTACATTGGTCTAGGGAAATAACAGAAGTAGGTTTTTCTCTAGGGTCTCTAACCTTTCCAGCCATGTGTACTCAGCTATGTTTATAGTACCACACAGAAGTTCCCTCCCACTGATTTGATCTTAATTCCAATTAGACAGCTGTTTATTACCCCCAAGATAAAAGTGCTACTACTGAACCAATAGAGATAGATTGCTTGGCTGGTAACTGTGGTTTGTAGATTTTACAGCTGAGTAGAATCATTATTTGGTTTTCTCCCTTGACAGCTTACAAAGTATTTTTTGATACTATGAGAGCTAGTCTTCAGGGATGAGGCGTCCAGGTCAGTTCCAGCTCAATTGCTTTAAATCCTGTGTCTGAAGGTATATTGTGTCTTCAGCAACAGGTCTTTCTTCAACTTGTGGGAGGGCTGTGGCAATAGCCTGTATCATTTTGGGAGTCCCTTGGACTACCCTCACCAACAACTTGAAGGGAGGGTTCCCATGCCTGGAACTGTGATATTTGTCATATAGCCATCATCGAAACACATGCACTCACATTTTTATTACACATGTATTTTTTCAGTAGTCTAATAAGTCTATTTAATAAAATATTGCATTTACCTTTTGTTTTTCACACCACTTAAGCATTATCTCTCTTTCCTCTCTCTGCCCCACCCTTCTCATTTCCCAGTTAAAATGTACTCCTCCCATTTTCCCCATTTCCCCCTTGATAACTCCTGTATCATACTATTCCCTTATCTCAAGTTCCTTCTTGCCCTTTGCCCTTGATCACCTTCTATTTTTCTGTCTTCTGTGGTTATATCAGGATATATACTCACATCTCAGGATTTGGAGCTATGATCTTCAAATGAGAGGGATCATGTGTTGCTTGTTTTTCTGAGTGTGAGTTACCTCACTTTGTATAACAGTTTCTAGTTATATCCATTTACCCCAAAAATTCATGGTTTCATTTTTCTTTACCACTAAGTTGACCTCCTTGGCATAAGTATACTACATTTTCATTATCTATTCATTAGTTGAGGGAACACTTAAATTGTTTCCATTTCTTAGCTATTATGAAAAGAGCAACAACAAACATGGATGAGCAATTATCTCTGTAGTAATATATTGAGTCTTTTGAGTATATGCCAAGGAGTGGTACAGGTGGATCCTATGGTAGATCTATTTTTAGTTTTTTAAGGGTTCCTCAGCCTGATTTCCACATGGCTGCACCAGTTTGCAATCCCACCAGAAATGAATGAAAGTTCCTCTTTCCCCAGATCCTCACCAGCATTTGGTGTCATTTATTTTCTTGATTTTGGCCATTCTGACTGGGGTAAGATAAAATCTTAAGATAGTTTTAATTTTCATTTCTCTAATTACTAAGGATATTGAGCATTTTTAAAGTATTTCTTAATCACCTTTATCTCCTGAGAATTCTCTGTTCAAATTTGTAGCCCATTGTTAAATTGGGTAATATGTTTTCTTCATTCTTTGTTTTTTGAGATCTTGTATATTTTGAAAATTGGTCCTCTACCAGATGTATAACTGGCAAAGATTCTTTCACCCTCTGTGGGCTTCCTTTTCACTCAACTGGTTGGTTTTTTTGCTGTACAGAGTTTTTTTAGTTTAACAAGGTCTTATTTGTCAATTGTTGACCTTAATTCCAGAGCAAACAAAGTCTGCTATAGAAAGGCTTTTATTACACTTATATCTTGTAGGGTACTGTGTATGTTTTCTTCTAATAGTTTCAGAGTTTCAGTTTTCATATGGAGGTACTTGATCCATTTGGAGAATATTTTTGTACAGAGTGACAGATATGGATCTAATTTCATTCTTCAGCATGTAGAGATCGAATTTTCTGAGCATCATTTTCCAAAGATGCTATTTTTCCTCCCATTTGTATTCTTAGCAACTTTGTCAAATATCAGGTGGCTCTAATTGCATGTACTCCTATTAGAGTTTCTGTTTTGCTCCATTGATCATGATGTCTGGTTTGGTGTCAGGCAGAATTCTTAAAATAACAATTCAAGTGCAACATACTTTTAAAAAATAAGAGACTAGACTTACAGAGTCAACTGAATTTAGCTTTTACCATACGTTTTGTAGCATATGACTTATCTGCCATGTTGCTTTAAAACTGCTTCTTGATTATTATACTAGTAACAGTCACTTTACTTGGCAGAAGCACTAGCTGATTTTGGCTATTTTGGGTATAATTACTGCTATTCCTTCTAAGTTCTTTGTTTTAAGAACTCACCTCCATGTGCTGCCTGACCCATTCTCCCATTTTGTATCATAGAGAAATCTATGCCTCCTTTGTGAGCCATGCCCATTGTGTCAACAGAGCCTCACAGCAGTCACAGGAGATGAAAAGCTTCCTCCTCTTTGATGTGACCTGTAAACGCTGCTTTAGGGGCCAGTTTCTATAGAAGGTATTAGATGGCATTTAAGTGAGGATCCTAATAGCTGTAGAAAGAACAAATGCTATTTGTTATATATCACTCTGTTTCTTCAGATTATCAGAAATTATCCGTATATGTATCTTTACCAAGTGAGAAATTTGATGGTATCTCACCAATTGCCAAAAATGTGTAAAGTCTGAAAAATGCATATATACTGAATTCATTTTCATATAACAAGGAGGCAGCCAGTGAATTTATAGTTTGTTATAGAGTCAATTTGTCCAATTTAAGTTATTTTGATTCCGTTTAAGAACCACATTTGCACTATACAACTTTAACTCTGCATTGCACTGGCTAGATGCAATCCTTGTGAAGAACACACCCTGGTTTCCATGTGGAGAGTGTATTTTCAGCATGCATCCCTGCTGCTAAGTTTATCACAAGTCTTTCTTTTACCAGCCTCCTTTCTTACCCAGTGCTAAGAGCTCTGTGGTCTGTTGTGTGACCATTTTCTCCTCTTCTCGTTCTCCATGATAATTACAGTATTCTAAGAAGAAATTTTTATTAACATTTTGTCTGGCAGGAATTTCAAAGTCCACAGTTTATAAGAAAAACCCATGGGCTCAGTTGTCTTAGCTTTGCTGTTTGATTTTTGGGTAGGAAAACATTTTGATGTAGAAATCATTCTCTCTGTCTCTGTCTCTCTGTGTGTCTCTCTATCTCTTTCCTTTTTTGCATTTGAAATCTTGACATGTATATAGTTTCTCCTAAAATGGAGTCTAAGGTCCTTAGTCACTAAGGAATCCTCTCTTTTTCTCACTCAGCTCCTCCATGTGGAAGAGATATATCATAGGCCGTGCCTCAGATTGTCAGCTTGTGAGGTACTACAGAGGGAACTGTCTCTTCCTATGAATGTATCTTCACTGATTTCTCTTCCTCTTCTCTTCACTCATTTCTTCCTTTGTATGCTCCCTACTCCATGCTTGCTCTATTTAATTTTAAAGAATTTTTAAGAAGGCAAAGGAATTCTGGTCTTTGAAAGATTCTGGAAGTACTGTTAAATATGAGTAAGAAATCTATATGGGGACACTGATTTTTAGAATCCAAACTTATTTGATGTTTTTTTTTAATCCTTCATTAAATCCACACCTTAGAAATCTACTCCACTCACATCCTCTTTTGAAGTTATTTATTTTTTAGAATTTCATACATGAGTACCATATTTACATCATTTCCACTCCTCCATCTCCCCCTCAAACTCCTCCCATGTCCCCCACTCAAATTCATGAACTTCTTCCATAATGATTATTATTATTATTATGTGTATTATTACACATATATACATATAAATACACACATATAAAACCTACAGTCCATTTAATGTTGCTCTTATATGCATGTGTTTATAGCTCTTGGTCTACGAGTGGAACTTTGTGAAATTTCCCCTCTCCATGTTGACAAGTCAGCTGATATGTTTGTTATGCATGTCTCATTTAGGCAACCATAATTTGAGATTTCATGGGTGCAGCATCCTTGTCTTATCTAGCATACATGATCTAGCAGCAGGCATCCTAATCCTCTGGCTCTTACAACTTTTCTCCCCTCCCTCCACAATGTTCCTTGAGCCTTAGGTTTAGGTGTTGCATTGTCGATGTACTGGTTGACTTGACCACCCCAGTCACTTATTTTCTGCATTTTGAAATTTATGGATCTCTGTTAGTAGTCTCTGTCTTCTGACAAATGAGAGCTACATGTACCTGTGATTTAGTAAAATGGAGGTAAAGAGGCAGCACAGGGCAAGGGAATAGACAGACTCTGAAAGCACAGGTGAATGTGGCTCCTTGCTGGGCCTTACCCTGGAGGGTCATGTAGAGTCAGGGATATGGGTCAGAATCAGCAAGAAAGCAGGCTGATATGGATCTCACCTGGGCCTGGAGGAGCAGTGGATAAGCAGTATGGGTTGAGGGTCTGGGTTACAATAGCCATAATTATTCTAATCTTTTCCACAGCAACATAAAAAGTCAAGATCAAGGAAATGAGAAAAGACTGAGTATTTTTATCCTTGTACATCTCTATGTGGTTTATTATCTCTGCTTTGACTATCCTGGCTAAAGACAGAACATGAACACATTTCTCTGGAACACATGTTTTTATCTCCCAAATTACTTTTGAACTGTCTATGGAATAAATAAGTACAGAAGATTTTTTCTTAAGTGAAGAGATAGAGATTGCAAGGAGAGGCAACAACATACATTTTAGAAATAAGAAAAAAAAAAAGAAACAGTAGATCTGAGAGTGATGAACCTAAAGTTTGTTGTGGAAGAATACAGGAAATGTGCTTATTTGCATAGAAAATTCTAAAAATGCTCAGGAATTGAAAGTTCCAGATGTCTCAGATAATAGAGAGGCAGGTAAGTCTGGAAACAAGAGGTAAGACTGAAGGACACTCCCAGAAGCAGTTTTCTCCTCCCATTCAATACCACCCCTGCTCAGCCCAACACTGAACTAAATATGGGTATCTATACGTCATTTATTTTCTGGAGGGGATGAACTGAATTGGTTACATATGAACTGAGAAAAACACACAGAAACCAAGGATTTTTAAATTAAGTTGTAGCTAAATGTCTACCTTTCCTAGCCCATTGCAATCCTTTTCCTTTTTGCTTCCATTTAATGGGTTAGGAAATATTTTCTGGGATTTCTGACAAGCCTAACAGAAAATACCTACAAATATCAGTATCAGAGTGTTTCTAGTGAAAAACACCAGCCAGATTGCATTGCATTAAGCCCCTTGTCAAGCTTCCCCAAGGAGTTTGTTTCTCAGATGTGAGCAGATAGGTTACAATTAGCACACAGTCAAGGAACCATCTGACATAAAATAAATCAAATAACCCCCAGGAACAGACTAATGGGGAAATCAAAAGCTTTTAAAAATTGGTCATTAATCCCAGAGTTAAGAAAAAACTTCATTCTGGGAAACTAGTATATCATTATTCAAGATAGTAAAAGGGTGGGTTAGTATACAAGCAAATTAGTGTGTAGAAGTGGTCAAAGGGTGTTTGATTCTCATTTGTCACAGCAAAATTTATTTCTGTCCGTATTCATTCCTGCCTCCCACAATCCATCGATGATGTGTAGTAAATAAGTTATTTAGTGCTATGTGGTAAATGCCAAAAGAAACAGCTCAAATAGTTATAGGAATTTTGCCCTATAGTTTTAGAAAGGGAAGAAGGTAAACTTATGAAACTAGTATTTTTCATAGGAAGATTTTATCACAATTTACCTCATAAAATTTTGCACGTGATTAGTTTAAAACTTAAAGTCAGAGAGAAACAAGGTGGACATAGAAATAAGATAAAACAGTGTTTCACTCATGAGTCTTGTCTCCTTACTGTATTTCAATCTCAGAACCCCTTCCTTCATGAGGAGTCCCCTTCCCTAAGGTGCAATTTCTATTCACATCAGGTAGGACAACAGAAGACCAGAAAAAGGATTTGATCCAAGTCCAACTTGATAAACCGATTAGTTTGTTGGTTTTTAAATTTTTTATTGACTTTTTGTGTATTTCATACACAACAGCTTAATCATCTTTATACCCCTTCCTGCATCAACATCCTCCCATAGGCTCCCCCTGCCCCCACTGGATTTCATGCATTCTCTCATTTATGTTAAGGTTTATCGAAGTTAGTGTTCTCTGGCATCCCTCAGTGCAAGTTCATCCACTGGGGTCTAATCAGCCTATCTAGAGTCACTCCCTTAAAGAAGACTACAGGAGCATGGGTCACCAAGAATCTCTTCTATGTCGAAATGCAATAAAGAACCCGAGATTTACGGGGGCAGGAAACATACCTAATCTATTTTATTTGAAAATTTTGTTCTTTTAAGTTAAAATGTGATTGGATATGTGCATGAGTATTTTATTTCCTATCAGATCTCCATCATTCAGCACAGTGCTTGACACCTGGAGGATTCAATAGTTCTGAGTATATGGATGATTAATATGAGCCTGTACTTGACAGTCTCTCTATATAGTTTTATCCAAAGCCAGAAAAGATTTTCTTGAGATTGTATGTACTCTTTTTTTAATGGTTAACAATCACAGATTTAGTAACCAAATGTGGAATCCCAAAGTCTCTTTGAAGCTACAAGTTAGTTGTTCTTTTTCTGTTTGTTTGTTTTGTTTTGTTTTACACCACCAACCAGTAATGCTATTATTGACTTGGCTTATTCATCTAATCTATCACCATTTAGAACAGTGTTTCTCTTATATTGAGTGAGATACCTCAAGAAATGCAGATGTCCATATCTACTGTGTATCTAGTAGAACAGATTCTTTGACCATTGGGCCTGGGCAGCTCTAGGAAGGAACGGGGTTACATAGATGAGGTTTCTTTTTTGAATGTCGATTTGTTGGAAATATTGCTTATAAGACTTTTTGGTCACACCTGAAAATTACACTATTACTCATATACATTCTAAAAGAAAAGGAAATAAATACCACAGTGTCTATGTGAGAAATTATGCCTGCCTCCGTATGTATTTTGTGTGCTTGGCTCATGTACTGGGCTGCTTTGTTCTTACTTGAAACATACAACATCTCATAGTAGAGGGAGCTATGTTCAATAATGAATCATTTTATATTATGATTTCACTGTCATTTGGTTCCTAACATTTTCATTTTCTCTCTCACTTAACTGTACATCCTTGTCTTTTTTTTTTTTTTTTTTTTTTTTTTTTTTTTTAGATTTTTTTTTTTTTTTTTTTTTTTTGTCTTTTTGAGACAGGGTCTCCCTGTAGCCCTAGCTTGTCTGGATTCACTATGGAGACCAGGCTGGCCTCAAACTCACAGAGATCTGCCTGCCTCTGCCTCCTGAGTGCTGGGATTAAAGGCATGCACCATTTAAGAGGATATGTGATTGATGTTTCTTTAGGGTCTTTATTTCTAAGTTTTGTGGTGGTATTTTCTCTTATGAATAAAAGACAATGAAAATAATTCAGGATTAAATGTCTGGATTCACTATGGAGACCAGGCTGGCCTCAAACTCACAGAGATCTGCCTGCCTCTGCCTCCTGAGTGCTGGGATTAAAGGCATGCACCATTTAAGAGGATATGTGATTGATGTTTCTTTAGGGTCTTTATTTCTAAGTTTTGTGGTGGTATTTTCTCTTATGAATAAAAGACAATGAAAATAATTCAGGATTAAAGAATCTCTACTGATGGCTTTATGAATTTTCTACTGTCTTCTCGCTGTGTGTTACCCAGGAAAATTCTGAAATTAGCTTAACATCTGTCCTACCACCACTTTCAAAGAAAGAACTTGTAAATCAAAGGAATAGCAAATTCTGACACACAAACATGTACACTATATGAAGGAAAATTCATCCATAACTCTAGATCACTTTTAATAGAGCACCTTCACAGAAGTTTCTATAGAGGGTATGCAGAAATTGTAGTGATGATACAGTAAATAATGTACAGTTATCATATATAATATATAACTAAACATGTGGAGTGTCAATAGCCTTTCATGGACTTCCATACACGTTCCCAGCCACACTCAAACATTTGTCTATGTTTGTGTGTATTTTTTTCTAGAAACCTGAACTGGTACACCCTGTTGCTTTTATAATGTAACTATACTTCATAAATTTGCTTTATATAATTTTATATAGATATTTATGTAGAATATTCACAATGAAATTGAAAAACAATTAAATTACTCCTGCTTTTCAAATATGATATTGAGACAGCTTTAAAAATGTATCTCAAAGAAAAATATCTCAACAGGTTGAATGCAGAAACAGTTATTTCTATTTTTAATTGGCATTTACTTGGTGTGTGTATGTGTGTGTGTGTGTGTGTGTGCGTGTGTGTGTCTATGTGTGTGTATGAGTGCACATGCCATAACGTGTGTGGAGGTCAGAGCACAGTTTGTAGGAATTAGTTCTCTCCTTCTACCGTGTGGATCGTGGGGTTCAAACTCAGGTCATCAAACTTGTTGGCAAACACCTTCACCCACTGGGCCATCTTACCAGTCTAATTATTTCTAATTTAGTTACATATTAGATTTGTTAAACATGTGAAATATTAGCATTTTTCTCACTATTTTCTTTAACTTTATAAAGCACCTTTTTTGTAGTGCTAGAGATCAAACCCAGAGCTTTTTGCCTGTTTGGCAGGTCCTCTACCATCGAGCTGTACCCCAAGCCCCAAAGCAATTATTTTTCATATAAGTATGGTATTTTTTATATAAGATGCTTTTCCTATTGTAAATTAATAAATGCATGTTTAAAATTTTTCTGTTTTAGTGTCCTACGTGGTAAGTAATAGATATAATTCATATAAACAAAAGGTTTCATGGGATCATCAATAATTTTCAAAATTGTAAAGGGATTCTGAGACTAAGAGTTTTGACACATACATACACACAAAATCTTTTTGAGATGTACTTGCATGCAGTTTGAGTTTTACTTGAGGAGCAAAACAGCTTTACCCTGTGCTGGGCTGGTAGCCTCCTCTGGAATAGATGCTATTGTTACATTCCACAGCCTGCATTTATGCACTGTTCCCACTCACTCAACTCAGAGACTCTTAGAAATAAGAGCTATATCGAGAAATGCAATACTTCTAGGTACAGTGAGTAATTGTAGTGCTAGAGATCAAACCCAGAGCTTTTTGCCTGTTTGGCAGGTCCTCTACCATCGAGCTGTACCCCAAGCCCCAAAGCAATTATTTTTCATATAAGTATGGTATTTTTTATATAAGATGCTTTTCCTATTGTAAATTAATAAATGCATGTTTAAAATTTTTCTGTTTTAGTGTCCTACGTGGTAAGTAATAGATATAATTCATATAAACAAAAGGTTTCATGGGATCATCAATAATTTTCAAAATTGTAAAGGGATTCTGAGACTAAGAGTTTTGACACATACATACACACAAAATCTTTTTGAGATGTACTTGCATGCAGTTTGAGTTTTACTTGAGGAGCAAAACAGCTTTACCCTGTGCTGGGCTGGTAGCCTCCTCTGGAATAGATGCTATTGTTACATTCCACAGCCTGCATTTATGCACTGTTCCCACTCACTCAACTCAGAGACTCTTAGAAATAAGAGCTATATCGAGAAATGCAATACTTCTAGGTACAGTGAGTAATTTGATTAAAATATTTGTTTCATCTATATAAATGTATTTAGCATTTTACCTTCTAAATTTAGGTAGAAATTTGAAGTTAATAAGAAAACTAGCCACAGGAAAAATATTTTATGCAAACTACTCAAACTTTACACATAGATGGTGATTTATTCACATTTCAAAATTAGAATTTGTTAGCCGGGTATAGTGGCATTTGCTTTTAATCCCAGTACAAGGGAGCGAGGGGCAGGGGCAAAGGCAGGCAGATCTTTGTGAGATTGAGGCCAGTCTGATCTACATAGAGAGATGTAGGCCAGCTCGGGACAGAGATGATCATGTCTCAAAAATAAAACAACACCCCCCCTCAAAAAAAAGAACAAGTTAGAATTTGGTTTTTCATGTCTGAAGTTATGTTATTTCATCATAAACCAAAAAAGTTCTGTCACCTCCATTACTATTAGGATTAACGTCTCAAAAACTAGCAAAACTTTACTTTCATTCTTTTGTCTTTAAAAAGGAGACTAGAAAAAAAGAATTTTGGATTTATAAAGATAAATGCCTTCTTTACCTAGAGAAGATAAAATAGCCAAATGACAAGAAGACAAAGTGCTCTCCCCTCCCCCCATCCCCTGAACTGACCCTTGCCATCTTGCATGAAGCCTTCAGTCCACAAGCCATGGATCCTGTATGTCAACATTTAAAATTGAGGGCTAGAAAACCAGAGCCATCCAGTCTACCCTCTGACACACAGTTCAACAGAAGTTACAACTGGGTCAAGGGTCTGGATCACATAGGTCACATGACCAGACAGCCATTTATGAAAACAAAGAAAACAAGTTTCATTTCAGGTAAAACTTTTAAAATTGCTTGTTCTTTTTTAAAGTTATTTTCATTACATTTTAAAACAAGATATCAATTACAAACTTTGAAGTGAATTGCACATTGGTAGAGTTAAGGGAAAATACTTGTTTTAGCTTTGTCTTATTGGAGGTAGATTCACAGAGTTTAAAGAATCTTGGAGTTAATCATATCATACTTGTTCTTTTTTTTCTCTCTCCAGAAATTGAGTTAAATAAAGATTAAATGGCAACAGGGAAAAGACAAAGCCTGAGATCCATACACTGTCTCACAATAATCTAATATGTTTTCCAGTGTACCACTTTGCCTCTTCAGCTGGTTCACGTCACACTGTGTGGTACAGTACAGGGTGTTGTCATGAGAGCTTGGAAAGTCGGTGTTGAAATGCATTGCTATTCTGCTCCTGCTGTGATAGTTCTGGTTATCCCAAAGGAAACCTTAAGTCAATGAGAGAGGCTCTGGAAAAAAAGAGAAAAAAGAAAAAGCAATGAACATTCTAATCAAATCGAGCATTTGATGATGTATGGATACTTTCTAAACAAAAGCTTAAGGAAATATTTTTGCTTAAGGAAATATTCTCGCTTCTGAAGTTATAAGCAACATTTTTTAGAGTCAATTCTCTTAGTGGCTACTGACACAGACTTAGATAGAGCTTGACATAGAGCTGGAATATGCTCTATCAAGTCATCATCCAGGTGTTTGGCGTGGAAGTTGGAGGGATTTTCTTGAATAATTATCTCACCACATGGTACTATAGAGTCTATTGCATATTTTCCAGTTGAAATAGGAAAGGAAATACTAATTTTTGTGTGCTTGCAGTATATACTGCATTTTTATAGATTGAAAAGGAAGAAATGAAACTGTTCTTCTTAAAGCTTAAAGGTAAATATTTTTGCTTTACTCGTGGATATAATATCTGTTTTTCAGCTTATATACCTTTTCTGAAATAGTAAATAGATATTGAGACTAGAAAGTTACAGTTCAGATGTTATGCTTGAGAATAAATGCCTTGGAAGAGACATTAAAATGTCTGCTGGAGTTCCAGTTACCACTGTTTCTGCTACATTAATTTAGATTCAAATTGCTATAGGAGAAATACTACTCCTTTTTAAAATTTAGGGCTCAGAAAACTGTTAATAAGATCATGAAAAGTGTCATCTCAGCATGATGAGCACTTTAAAGAGATTTTATCTAACTTTGTATCATTCTTGAAAGTATTGCTTCATTGATTGTCTTGTCTTTTCAAAATCCATAGATAACTCAAGAGCTGATAATCTGATCCAATATTATATTTAGTTGACTAATTGCATATTTGGGCATTTTGTACTGTGATTTGACTGTGATTCAACTATTGTGTTTTGCTATATGCATTTATGTGATACATGGGATTTATTCTGTTCTAGGCATTATATTTAGAACTGGGATTATCATAGAGAAAAAGAAGCTTTTACCACCATAGAGAGTAACAGTCTTGCAAGCCTGATTAGATCTAGCTTGATTAGAAAAAGAAGGTAGTTATGAGGAAGAATGTTGGATTAGAAATTGGAAAGAAGTATTCTGCACAAAGAGGATAGGAAAGCATGTTCCTGGAGAAGACAGCAGGTAAAAGAGGAGCATACCAGCATGAAGAACCAAAAGATCAATGCTACCAAATGCAGAGAGATTCATGGGAGAGAGGGTGAGGCAGAAAGCTTTAGGTTGATACAGTAATCCACAAGATATGGTATTAGCTTGAGCAAGGCTAGATAGACATATGATGCAGACCCCTGTAGTTGAAATTATTATGAGGAACTGACAGGATGCAGCTGCAACTGACAGGATGAGATTTGGAAGAAAGTATTAGGCAAGAATAAAACAGGTTGGAGCTAGATATGTGGTGATGTTATTTACTGAAACTGGAAATTTGGAGCATCTAAGGTACCATGGATGGTCAGTAGGTAAGTGCATGTTTGAGTCAAAGTTTCAAATAGATTCAGCCAGGCTTAGAAGTTCATACTAACAGTCAGTGGCATTTTGATGCTATGGTAATTTACACATATCCCTTTGTAGATGTACTTCTCTCTACCATCCTATTCTTATTCTAAGAAATTGACCTATGGATTACTCAATGGATTTCCTGCTCTTTGACCTCAAATTACTTTTTGCAAGTGGGGAAGGGAATCCTGTCAAGAGCTCTGAGGGACCCAAGAGTTTATCCTACTTATGGGCGTATGTGTTAGCCCATCACAGTATTAGGGATGCCGCAGAAAGTGTGGGACCTGTATCTGGAGACAAGAAAAATCATATCAGTGACATGAAAGGAACAACCAGAACAGCATAAACCTTTTCTTGGGTCCTTTCTGAAAAGTCTAGTGTTCATGGGACACTGTGAAGAACGCACAGTGATACCCGCGCTGGAAGAGCTTTTCGCTTCGGAAATGTGAGGGTTATGATGGAAGCAAACATGCCTGGCTTTGGATCAGACAGATCTCTTGTCTTCTAGAAGTGTCTGTTACACTATAGCATCTTTGAAAAGTAGAAAGGAAAGCAGCATTGCCTCTACTCTCAAGATCTTCAGAAATACAGAAATCCTGTGTGTAAATGTACCCAATAATCCTCAGCAAATTTTCAATAGAAAGTAGAGTGTGGTAAATTGTGTTGATTTCTCACTTTTGGAAGTCGCATGGTTCTCTTTGTGTCCCTCAAGAGAAGGTTTCTACTTTCATCAAGATGACCCTTACCCTGCCCTCTGCTACTCGCAGTCATACTCTGTTCCACTCCAATGTGTCTAAGAATAGTGAAAACTCCTTTGCTCTAGAGCAACCTGATGGCACTGACACCAAGGACCCTCAGATCCTATACACTTCTTTGTAAATAGTCTTGTTTGAGATGAATGCTTCCTATTTCTCCCTACTCTGAGTGTGTGTAATTTGTTTCCTGTTGAGATCCTGAATGAGTCAGGACTCTTGCTGTGGGGGTAGATAAGATGGCAATAGAAACCAGGGGACGGGGAGAGAGAGAGCAACAGGCAGACCCATAGAGGTCCACTGGTGCTGCCTGGGCAGAGAAACGTGTGTCCATACAGGAGGTTTTAGTTGCTGCAAAAAATTTGGATTTTGGTTTTGAAATAAAAGAGTCCTCATAATATTTTCAGCTGCAGGGCTCTGCATCAGATTAAGTGTGCAAGTTAGTGTGGGTGGGTTTTAGAGAATTAGCAGGCTGAAAGTCAAATCTCTGGGATGATTTTGTTACCTATGCTGTATGCTCAGAAGTCTGAATTTTGTAGCATACTGCATGTACCTGTTTCAATAGATGCTAGAAACGCCAATATATTATTTTTAGTGAGAAATACTACTGCCATCCCAGTAGAATATGCAAGTCTGCATATATAAGTCTACTTATAAGCGTGGTTTTGGATCACTGAGAGTTGCCAAATTTAGTTACTTGTTAAATAGGATGTTTCTTAAGCTAGCCAGCTCTATTTATCTGACTTATAATTAAGCATGATATCTCTACACTGGATTGCCACAGAGTTTCTTTTAATGCATTGCTGTGATCTTTGTACGTTTCCTCCATGTGGCAGTAGACAGATTTTGCTCCAGCGAACATTCCTGTGTGTTCCTCTCATCCATTTTTATGTGGAATCCTCTATCAGGTGTTTCCTTTATTCTCTCTCAATTCCTCCAGGCATTAGAGGGTTTATCTCCTCTTGCTCTCTCTGGTCATCCTGATGTTCATTTCCTGATAATATAAGAATCCAGGAGGTATGTTCTCTCATATATGAAATTTGTCATGGCTGAAGGCTAATCCATGAGAAGGTTGAAGGTGAAGCGGCATATGAAGGTCCTTACCAAACATTTAGCATAGGTGAATGATTGGGAATGTTTACTAATTTTGCTATTAATGAAATGATTAGAAGATAGGACACCATTTTTGTGTGAGCATATTAACTAAGCCTTAGTATTTATTTTCTCCCTCTTGTTTACTATGTCTTACATTACTTATAAAATATTGAGGTCAGAAAAGGCATTTTTATTATTCAAGGTATGGAGTTGTTTACATTTTTGTTAACTTGTAGAATGAGCCTGACTTTCAGAATAAGTAAATTTCTAATTTTCAATGAATGAGTTATGCCATATTGTATAAGAAAGACTACAAAAGTATACAGGATACCTGGGCACTACTCTCCAATGAGATTTAGCATGATAAAGCTAATTTTCCATAAGATATAGTTAGCTATATGGCTGCTGCCAAAATCAGCATTAGTGAGGAAATCTGTTTTTAGTGTGCATCACTGGGACCAAGATGATCCAAAAATTCACTTAAGAAGTATTATACCAGGTAGCACTTAGAGAAGAACTAATGGGTGATTTAACTGGATTAAAACAATTTATTTTTGTCATAATCATAAATAGTTGAGTCTTATCTTTGCAGTTTAATCTCAGAATTAATGTTTTGGTGATGTCTACATCATTCAGAATAGTAGGCCCAGACTTTCCCTCAGCATATAAGTCATTTGAATCAAACTGCATTTGTAGATCTTTTTCCTCCCAGAGGAAGTCAGGAATGAAATGAGCGAGTCCTATGTCTGGGTAAACGAGAAAATGTCCCCACCGAATAAGTAGGAAAGCAGAGCAAACTCAGGCATGGTCCCAACTTATCAAATTAACTTATTAAGCTGGGGACGAAACCCAGAAGCCAGCTTCTCTCTGATTTTGGATCTCACATATACTGCCTGTGCTGGTGAGTTTTTCTCAACTGACACAAACTAGAGTCACCCGGGAAGAGGGAAGAGGGAATTCACTTGAGGAGCTCCCTCTATTGGATTGGCCTATGAGCACTTCTGTGGGACATTTTTGTGATTACTGGTTGATGTAGGTGGGCCCAACCCACTGTGGCCAGTGCCATCCCCTAGGCTACATAAACGTAGCTGAACAAGCCAGAAGGAAGCAAATCAATAAACAAGTTCCCCTCTGGCCTCTACTTCAGTTTCTGCCTTCAGGTTCCTGCCTTGGCTCCCCTTAATGGCGGGCTGCGAACTATAAGCCAAATAAAACTTTCTTCCCCAAATTGCTGTTGGTCAGTCTTTTATCACAGCACTAGAAAGAAAACAAGGCCAGTGCCACATGAGGTTTTCTATAATTGGCTCTTAATTACCAACCTTGGGAATGGTAAATATTAGACATACAGAAGATTCTAGATCATTAGAAATGCTGTAGCTTTACGTGGGTGCATTGGCACGTCCAGGGACTTCATGCCCAGAAATCAGGGCACAGAACGGGCTAAATGTTGAAGTTTCTCTCGGAAAGAGATTTGTGGGCATTCTCACCAATTATTGCTATCACAGTCAAACTTCCTAACCTACATCAGAGAAAGAACTGGGTCTACAAACACTAGACCTTTAGAAGTTGAATTAGAGTTCTGTACTTCCTGAACGTTTTCCCCTATGTTCTCCACAGCAGTAACTCCAGGTCTACCCATTCCTGGTGGAAAATTTTTCATACATTAAGCACCCAATCTTTATAATCACCACCGTCCTTGCTAGACCTCCTACCTCTGGGAACAGAACATACTGGATGCATTAATCATCCTAGATCACAAAAAAAATAGGTGGTCTTACAGCTTCAACAACTATGTAAGTATTTTCAAGACCAGTGTGGGAATTGTACAATAAGACGTCGATAAGAGCAGCTTGTTATTTATCTCCAGAAAGAGTCTCCCATATACATTTCCAGTAGCTACTTGCCTGCCTGGCTTCTAACTAACTTGTACCTGAGAACTTAGTGGGCATACAGGCAGTGGACCACTGGTAGCCACAGCAAGAACTCAGGACTTTCCAAGTCTTCTTTCCTTTAAGGGTTCAACAACTTCTCTTGAAGGGTTTTGCCCATGCCTTGAACATGCAAAATTCTACATTTCTCTTGCAAATGAATACTTCCTTATTTACCTATTGATGGCAATGTGCATTCTTGAGTCTTTCAAGAATGCAGAAAGCCAAGGAGTAGACAAGTGGAACAAGTTTAAATAGCTGTCTCCACAGGATCAGAGGATTCAGTCTGAACGTGAGGTCCATCTCTCTGGTTTAGTTGAGAGAGTGGGAGATGAATGCCAGTTCCAGCTTTACCATGGTGCTAGAAACCTGGAACACACATCAAACACTCTAAGCCTTTTAGATTAATATTATTGTAAGAAAAACCAGTCACAGTAAAAACTAACAAAGGTCAAGAATAGATCAGTTAAAACTAATTCTGTGGCTGGAATTCAGTACTTGAGACTACACATGCATATTTTTCCAAACTTAATTTTATTTATGCATTGAGAATAAAGCAAATGATGATAGATGAATACACACACATAGATGGATAGAGGACAGATGGATAGATAGATGAATGTTTAGATAATGAATTGCCTATGTAGATGAAAATTCAAACTTTCTTATTGGAAGTAGTCCCTTTTCATGAACTGTATCTCATTTCCTAGTCTATCTGTTGATACTTTAACTTGCAAATCAAAAATAAAGGTGACTGGATTTAATCATAACAAGAAACATGATGGTGTCTCCAGAAGTGTGCATCATAAAGATTATCTCATTGTACTTCTGATTATATTTATACATACATTTTTATTTCATATACATATATTTATTAATGCAAGGATCCTATCAGTTATAGAATACTTTAATCTCATTTTAAAAATAAAGCATTTTAAATCTAATTAAAAATTATAGTAAGATTAGCTATATTAAGAAGACTTGTATGCTAATAATCATTTTGAACTTTTCCATTATTGTTTAGTACTTAAGTGCTACTTATATAAGTAGTTTGCATATAGTATTAATTATACTCCTAAGGATTTCTTGAAGAATGCACATGTATCCCATTTTACAGAATTAATACCATGTTTTACCTTAACGAGGTAAGTCTCCTGTCCTTAATTATCTAATTAAAAATGATGTGGGTTAGTCTTGCTTAAAGGCCACTATTTCATCTTTCCAAAATTTGAGTATCCATTTAAGCCAACCCTTTTCCCAATGATTGAACCAAACCCATCCTTAATAAATCATGTTTGTTCCTCAGGCTAGTATTCTTCATGAGTAATAGTATGCATATATGTATGAATAATTTGCTATTGTTACATTCCAATATTTATAATTTTAATTATGCTTTCCTTGTGTTTTATTATGAACACAGGAACATTTAATTGTTCTTAGTTTCAGTGGATTGGCACAATGATATGTGTACTCTTTTGAGTATATTTAACAAAGACCAGTCCCTATTCTCACACTTGATACAATTCTGCCAAAGTTTTCTGACTTAACAGTGTAACAGTCAGTAAATGCAAGAATTCTGACCTTCTATGCACCATCATCTCTTCTTGGTCCCGAGAAATAGTTATAAATATACACAAAGAACAATTTTAATATCAAATGGGAACTTCTCATTAGGGTTTAAGCCTTGGGCTGGAAGTCTAAGTATCCCCAAGCAAGTGGTAGAAAATCTAGTTATTTTGTAATTCTAAGTCCATAATTATGAAGGGTATGAGCCAAAGTGGGAGAGAGGAGTAAGGGAATATGAAAGGAATACTGAGTTCCCTTATGATGAAAGGCTTTCTGTCTCTAAATGATTACACAGAAGGGGGAGAAACAATTTAGCAGGCTCAAGGAATAAAATCTGGTTCCAGCATTAGTACAAGAAGTCTTTCAGAGAATCATTCTGTGCGCTCCACTTGAACACACTCTAGGCCCTCTTTCTTGTAGTATGGCCCAAGAAGAGTCTTGGAATGTGACCAGTCAGTTCAAGTTCACCTCTCCAACCAAGAATTTGGGTGGAAAGAGTAGTTGAATAATGGCATAAATGTGCACTTTATGCAGGGTACAATTGGCCTGAAGTAGAGGAACTCAGTAAGATTCCAGCTTATTGATATTCTTTTCAAGGAGAATAAGAATCAATTATTCAAGATGAAACAGTCATTTTTGTCAGTGTGAAACTGGACTACAGTATCTGGCTCCTTCTTATTCACCAGAAGCTTAATGAAGAACTTGAATTATTTTTGATTGCCTGTAAGTATACTTTCTTGCTATTGTCAATAGAAAGATGATTATTCCTCTCTACCTAGTATGTTATGTTGTCACTTGCTTGGAACAACATCAGAAGATAATTGATCACCTTATTAAATAATTGTCATAAAAAGTTGGCTTGAGTTCTACAGTTCTACTCCAAAAACATTATTTTTTTGGCAATTGTTCATCACCACTCAATTAACTTATATGTAACACTTATAGAGTAAGTCAAATCGTTCATTTGCCTATTAATAAATTTTCATTAACTGATTTAAATTGAGGATATGCTACTTTGCATAAATTAAAACATATGAGGTAGGTTTTTTGGAATAAAATTGAAACATTCAAATGTTAATGGCCACATCAATGATTTTTCTTTCTGTGAAGAGAGTAACTGTGATCTAACTCTGATATGGAACACTAATCCTTAATATTCTATGTGCTGTAGCAAATCAGAACTGGTTTTGGGACAAACTCACTCCTATCTTCACATGCCTGTTTGTTACACCTTCTCATAAAGCTGAAGTGGCCACATTTTCTTGCTCATGTCTGGATAAATTTTCATAAGCAAGTGTCACCAGTCTCCAGGTTTCCTTGTATTGAAAAGTGAGACTGAAGCCGCCTCTCAATAACAAGGTATTTGTACTCATTATCTTACTAGAGTGTACCTAGATAACCTTGGTCTCCCAATTGTTTTCCAAAAATTTAGTTATTCCTTTGGGGTGGTTAAACTTTATTGTCAGCTAGATTTGGAATCATCTAGAAGACATAATCTTTGGTGTGTGTATTAGTTAACTTTTTGTTCCTGTGATGAAGTACCATGACAAAAAGCAAGTTAGGGAAGTGTTTATTTTGGTTCATGGTTTCAGAAGGATTGAGCTCATCATGGTGGAGAGGCATGGCAACAGTCAGGGAAACACGGCAGGAACAGGAAGTTGGCTGGTCACATTTTCATCCATACACGGGAAGCAGAGTGAAGAGGACAGGAAGTGAGGCCAGGGTATAACTCCTCAAAGCCTGCCCCTAGTGAGGTACTTCTTCCCACAAGGTTCTACTTCCTAAAGTTCCATAACTTTCCTAAAGAGCAGCACCATTTGGGAATCAAGTGCTCAGATAATGACCATATTCTTCTCTTGGGCCCCACAGGCTCATGACCATTTTGTGATGCAAAATGCATTTAATTCTACTTCAAACATCCCAATAGTCTTTAACTGTGTTAAAAGTCCAAAGACTCCTCTTAATACAATCTCTTCACTGTGACCACTGTAAATTTTTTTTTAATTTAAAAATTATATTGAGTTCAATATGTAACTGTATTAATTCAACAGTGAACCTAAAAATTTTATAGCCACTCTTGAAAGAGATGTATCTTTGCTCTGGAAACTGTTATTGATTATGTAAAAGTGTGCCAATGTCTCAGTGTTCATAGCAAAAACAATGAGTCTTTCTGCAAGGAACAATATATCCAAAAAGGAAATGGAGATCTTTTTTAGAAGTTAAAAACTCATTCAATTTTATGTCTTACAGGGCTTATACTGAGGTCAATATTGTATAACTGCATTAATTCAACTCTGTACCTAGAAACTTACAGCCACTTGTGCAAGAGATGTACTCTTGCTCAGGAGTGTGTTACTGAATATGTTAAAGCTGTAATGAAATGCTTCTTCGAAAAAATTTTTAAAAAATCTTAAAAAAATAAAAAATAAAAAATATATATCCATTAGGTGAAAAAAATGATAATAAAAACTACATGTTCAGAGCCAAAAAAAATTATATAACTCAAACATAGAATGGCACAGATCATATATATCCACATTCCAAAAAGGAGTAATGGGGGGCAGAGTGAAGAAATATTGGACCAAAGGAAGGTTGAAACCCAGTAAGGCTTTGGAACACTAAATCCTGTAGCTTCAATTTCAAAGGGCTTAGATGGCTGATAATAAAAACTACATGTTCAGAGCCAAAAAAAATTATATAACTCAAACATAGAATGGCACAGATCATATATATCCACATTCCAAAAAGGAGTAATGGGGGGCAGAGTGAAGAAATATTGGACCAAAGGAAGGTTGAAACCCAGTAAGGCTTTGGAACACTAAATCCTGTAGCTTCAATTTCAAAGGGCTTAGATGGCTCCTGCAGATTTGCTGCCTACAAAGTGCACCTCTTTTAGAAAGACTCTACTCTTTGTATTCAGCTCTGCTTGACAGATAGCGTAGCACTCTGGCATCTCCAAGATCTTGGGATTTACACTGCAATCAAGGCATCATCTTCACAGCTTCACAAAATGGCCTCTCGGGTCTCCTTGCAGAGACTTTGATAATGCCACATGTTGCCTGGCCTCAGAAGCTCCCTACCACCACAGAGGAAGAATCCATGACTCCCTAGTTTTCTATCTTTCATGCCTTCAAAACCAGTATGGCGTGGAAGACTCTGCCAAGTTCTGCTTTCGGCTCAGGATGGAGCCTGGCCTCCTTGGCCCACTGCTGCAGTAGCTTCTGTATGCTGAAGCTGGTAAAAAATTTCCTTGGGTAGCTTGCTTTGTAGGAGTGAGAAACCCCTTTGGATGGTGGATCTTTAGCTTGATGGTGTCTTGTCCTCAGGGGACATCTTTTCTATTGCTCCGATCCAGGTCCCAGGCTCTTCTTTAATAGCACTAATTTCTTTAATATTTATAGCCTTTCCAGCACATGCATTGGAGGCAACCTTAAGCTTAGTAGTGCCATTGTTCTATCCAAAATGCACATTTTTTTATTTCTTTCTGCCCCACATGTTGCTCCATTTTATTGTATACCTGCATAAATGCAGTAAGTAATAACCATACCATAGACTCAATGTTATGCCGCCTTGAAATTTCTTCTTCAAAATAAATTAGCTCAGTACTTTTTAATTCAGCATCATGCAAATTCTCAGTACATGGGCAGAATATAGCCATATTCTTTGTCAAAATATCACACAAATTGCCCTAGCCCGATTCCTCGTGGAGTCCGTCTTCCCTCCTGAACTTAATGAGCTGGATCTCCACTCTCTGTGTTTCTTTCAGCATTGCTATATTCCAGGCACCCATTGGAACAGCTCCTTAAGCCCTGCTCACAGCATTCAATGCCTTTTCCAGGCCAAAACACCAAACTGTCCCTATTCTTCCACAAAACAGAGACCTAGAAACCACATGCCCAAGTTTATCACAGTAGCCACTCCACTCCTGATATCAATTTCTGTATTAGTTTTTCTTCCTTTGTTGTGATCAAATTCTCTGACTAAAAGCAATTTGGGGGGAAATAATTTTTTTGGCTTATGCTCCCTGTTGGCAATCTTTCACTGGGGGAAGTTAGGGCAGGAACTAAGTAGGAACTTAAACAAAGCCCATGGAGGAACACTGTTTACTGGCTGACTCTTGGAATGAGTAATTGTCTTTGTCAACTTGACTATATTTGGAATAATCTAGAAGACACACTTCTTTGTGTATATTTGAAAGAGCTTCCATAGAGGTTTAACTGTAGAAACAAGACCCATCCTGGATGGGGTGGCACCATCCCACATATGTAAGCCCAAGATGGAAAATAAACAACAACAGCAACAAAAAAGCAGGATAAAATGGGCCAAACACCAGCATTTGTTGGTCTTTGCTTCCTGACTGCAGATGCAATGTGACCAACCCCTCATATTCTTGTTGCCACAGGCAGAGACGTTCTCATTACTACTCCTCTACATGATGGACCACACATCAAACTGTGAGCCACAATAAATACTTCCTTTCTTTTTTATACCATTGTATATTTTATTGAGCTTTTGTATGTTTTGTACAACAGTTCTTAAATTTAGAACCTCTACTCCATCGATGCCTCCCCCCACCCCCCAGATCTCATGTACTCTGCCACACACGTTAAGTCCTATCCAGTCAAGCATTTGTACCCTTATGACAATTCATTCACTGGAGTCTTTTCAGCCTATCTAGAGATTGCAGGTAAGGTCTACTCTCCCTCATTCAGTAGCAATCTGTCTCCAGTAGTTCCCAGTCTAGGGTCGGCCTGCCACCCATTTCCCTCATTCCACTCTGGGCCCTTGTCTGATTGGGTGGCATGGTCCTTTCTTAAGTTGTTTTGGTCAGGGAGTTTGTCACAGTACTAAGAAAAGTAACTAAAGAAATCTCTTTTTTTGTTTTTAAATATCTCAATTACCTTAACGGTATTTTTATATTTATTCATATTCTTAGTAACCAATATATATGAAGGGTATAATTATTTCATCAATGAAAACCTAAAAATATTGCTTCATAATGGCAAGCTATGATTTTCCTGAGAGATAATTTTTGTTATGTGACCACAGTGAGCAGGCTTCATTATTTTCTTCAGTATAGGAAGCCCAGGGTTATAGTCACTGCCTAGTTTTAAAAGTAAGGCTTTAGCTTGGCTTTCAGGTATGAACCTGACTGGGCTTTCCTATTCTGATATTCTACTACTCTCTAATTTTTTCATGCAATCTTGTTACACATCTCAGTGACCATTTCTAAAGTAAGCAAAAGCTATTTCTAAGAAGCAAGTAGGCATTCCTATAGCTTTGTCCTCAGCTGGAAAGCAGCATCAGATATTAAAAATATCAATAAAATAAGAAATAAATTCATAGTTTTCATATGTAATAACATCCCTCACAGGGAAAAACTCAATGAGTGGGAACAAACTGAAAAGTAGTCATTGCCTTCATTTGTTTCACAGTGTCTTGCAAAATCTCAGTATTACTTTTTGGATTAAAACACATTAGAATATTGGTGAAGGAGTTCAATGAGACATATTTATCACTCAGTACGTTCTAGTAAAAATACTAGACAGTTTTCCATTCGTATTTGGAGACAGAACACAAACTTTACACTAGTACACCTGTGTCATCTCTCTCCTTTTTGCAGATATGGCAGATATTTTCCCTTTCTTATAGACTACCTTATTTTAAACGCATCTAAAATTTGTGTGTCATAGAGTTTTTCTCATCTTATCTGCTCTTTTCTGGAGCCATGATTTCTCTACATTCAGATTTTCTCTCTGATGCTTAACCTTCCTTATGAATCATTCCCCAGGGCCTGTCCCTAATGCTTTGATGTGGAGATTATAAATGTACTCTTTAACTCATATAAGATCATTTGATAGCATCTTAACTATATCTTTGTGACTTTCTTTAATTCAAATGGCCTGAAATCCAGCTATATTGAATGTGTGGGGGAGGGAGTGATTGGAACTTATCAATATAATAATTTCATTTTATAGTGTTGGGGTCTCAGCAGTGGTAAAGCAATAAAGATGAAAAAGATGAAATCATGCCTGGTTATTGGGAACTCATAAAACTATGATTATATGATTTGTTCCCATTCTCAGGTAATAGAATATTTTATAGGGATTATAGATAAGTCCTCAGAAGTGACCATGATGTCTTTTTCCAATCAATTCTCAATTCTGTACAACCCTCATTTAAAAAATTTATTGAACATTTGCAAAATTCATACAATGTATTTTGATCATATTTAGATCCCCTCCCATATCTACACTCCTCCCTTATTAACCTCACCACATTTGTACTGTAGGTCAGGTGTTCCCAAATGCCCTTTTGTGTGGGTCTATGGACTTAAACCTGGTAAACCTACTAAGAGTCTCCTCTTTAAATGTGACTGAATCTCCCTTTCCCAGAAGTCATTTATTGCCAATAGTTCCTCAGATAGGGTTGGGTTTTCTTATCAAATTCCCCATGTATATGCTAGGATTTTGTCTGACTTGAGATCACATGAGACTCATCCACGTTGTCACCATTGTTGTAGTTCATATGAATAACTGACCAGCTGTTGGAAAAAATACCTAGTCATCCAGCACTTCTGGATCTTACAACCTTTCTGCCCCCTCTTCCACAATAGTCTCTGAGTCTTGGGAGGCAGAATTTTGATATAGGTGTCCTATTCAAGGATAAGTAGCCTGAAGCCTCTTATTCTAAGCACAGTGTCCAGTTGTGGATTTCTGTGTTAATCGCCATTTGCTGTATAAGGGTGCTTCTCTGCTGAGAGTTGAAAGATGCGTTACTCTATTGGTATAACAATCAGTTATTAAGAGTCAGTTTAGGGTTGGGGAGACAGCTGAGCGGTTAAGAACACTGACCAGAAGACCCAGGTTTGAATCCTAGCACCTACATGGTGGCTAACAACATTCTGTAACTCCATTTCCAGGGGATCTGATACCCGCTTTGCCCTTCACAGGCACTGCACGACATAGGCACACTTACATATAAGCAGGTTTTACCCTTATACACATAAAATTTAAAAAATAAACTTAAAAATTGAATAAAGATTCAGTTTAATATATCTAGTAGAATAATAGTAGGTTCTTGCCTATAGCCTTTTATCTGATGCCTTTATATGCAGCTGGTTCTCTCTCACACAGTTGTCAATATCTTTGTTATGCACATTTAAAGCTTTTGCTATTTTATGACATGGGAAGTTTCTTTTCTGATCCTGTTTACTTTGTGTTCTGTATGCCTCTTGTACCTCGATAGACATCTGTTTCCTTAAATTTGGAAAGTTTTCTTCTATGATTTTATTAAAAATATTCTCTGTGCCTTTAACCTGGGTTTCTTCTCCTTCTTCTTTGCCTTTGATTCATAAGTTCGGTCTTTTTACCGTGTTCCATAGGTCTCATATATTCCTTTCCTGGCTTATGTTAGGCTTGGCAATTTCTTTGATTGAACGATCCACTTCCCCAAGCTTGTCTTGAAGATCTGATGCTCTCTTCCACCCCTCAGTTTCCTTCTTGCTCCTTTCCTCTAAGTTTTTTGAGTTCCTGAGGGTTTTTTTTTTTCACTTAAAGTTTATTTACATTTGTCTTTTCTTCAAATATTTGATCTCCTACTTGAACGCTCAGTTCATGTTTTGAGTTGTTTGAGTTATTTCATTCAACTCATTGTGCTTTCCTGATCTTCATTTATTCTTTCATTTTATCTTCTTTGAATTCCTTGAACATGATGATAATTTATAGTTTCAAATTATTTTCTGGTGCATCTGCTAAGTTGCCATTCTCAGGTACCATTATGATAGGGTGGGTACCTAATTTCCATATTATCTTGGTTATTTATGCTGTTTGTGATTTTTTCCATGAGGCTTAGGCAGCTGGACTTTTCTGTTGTTGATGGTGTTTCTTGGAATGGATAGGTGATCTCGTCTTTGCTGAGTGGTTATTTGCATCTTTGTTTGCTGTTTCCCCAACTTGTCAGGTTATGGCCCAGCTGAGTGGTGCTAAGTATATTTTGGAGGCACTTTATGTTGGTGTGCAAATGGGGTGTGAGAAGTGGTCTCAGTTAGGGTAAGTATAGATGCAACTTTTGAGTTGAGGTTCCAAGGTTGACTCCTCATGGTTCTGGAAAAGCCGGCTGGGCTGGGTGGTTTCTGAGTGAATAGGATGATAGGTCAGACTGGGAGACCTCACAGTTCTTGAGGCACAAGGATCCTAGTAACTGGGAACAGGTTTGAATGGCCAGGCAGGTCCAGAAACATTCCCAGAAGCAAAATTAGGGGAAAGGAGACCTAGTTAGGCAGGTCTGGGAAAGCTCCTGGATCTGTGGGCCCATAAGAATCCATGAAGAGCAGAGATGGCTGGCACGGTGTCGTGGGAAAATGATGCACCATGTTATGGCTATGAAAGATCCAAGGAGAATCCAAGGGTACTGGCAGAGCTGAGCTCATGGAGCCTAGGGAGGTGGGGTAAAGGAGACTTACCAAGGCAGGTGTGTTGGAGGCACTGGAAAGCTCCCAGATCTGGGAGTCTATCAGGGTCCTAACAGAGCAGAAATTCTCCCTGCATGCACAGTCCTCATTTTTTTTCCCAGTTTCCAGTTTAAGCCTCCAAATAAATTTACTGATTCAATGAATATGTGTGTAGTGTTTATTACAGGCAAGGCATCATGAAAAATACATAATAAATTAACAAAAAAGGATGTTTCTATTTCCAGGATTGTTGTTTTTCAATTCTAGGATATATAATATGACCTATTCAGCAAGCATCATTTACCATTCCAGCCTCTCATGCTTCACCATCATGTTTTGTTCTGAATTTTTTTCAATAATCAATATCTTCTAATCAAAACCTATAAGGTACATAGATTTCATAAAACAGAAGTAATAGACATTCTTCTTTGTCCCATATTTATTTTCACAGAGACATTTGCAAGAGCTTTTCAGAGCATGGCCCTGCTCTTCTAAAGATTAGGAAAAGTATACTGTTTGGGAACAGAACTTTCATCTGAGTATATATAGAGGGATGGCACACAGAGTTTCATATATGTATGTATATGTGTATAAGCACTGCATAGATAGATATTATTTTCCACTTATTTATTTTAGAATATAAGACTTTGTAGACTCATATATCTTTACTTCATTTATTCACATGGGTGTTTCCATTACAATTACAGCTTATGGTATCATCTATTCAAACGTATTTCTGCTAATTGCTGTTGGATTATTTCCATTTTATCCCATTCAAACAGGAACAGAATTAACATATATAATCCCTTAATGAATTTTTGGTATAATCTCTCTATGACTTCTAGGTAGAGTCAGAAGACTGAAGGGAGTTCTATCTATCTATCTATCTATCTATCTATCTATCTATCTATCTATCATCTATCTATCTATCATCTATCTTCTACCTTCTATCATCTATTTATCTACATCTATTTATCTATATCTATCTATTTAATCTATAATCTATCATCTGTCTATCATTTATCTATCACCTATCTATCTATCTATCCATCTATCTAACTATCTATCTATTATCTCTTCAGGTTTTGCATTGACCAGCATCCCAAGTTTCAGTGATTAGGATATAATATGCCACAAATTCAAAAGAGGAGCTTAAAAACTACCAATAAAAACATTTTCTCACCAGAATTGGGATTTTCAATATCTTTTCTTTTTGTTGCCTTCAAATATTGAGACACCACCTTGTGCTTCTCAAAATGCTCCAAATGCTATATAATATTTTAATTAAATTATTCTTTACTTTCCTTCAATGTCAGACTCTGTTGGAGATTTTGTGCTGCCTTAGAAAATAGCACAGAAAATATTTCTGCAAAACTGCCTCCTACAGAGTTTGCTTTCTGACTAAATGGGGGCACAAACAGTCTCACCACCGAGGGGTAATTGTTGGACTGTAGAGTTTAGCACTCGTGTACACAAAAGCATTTAGGACAGATCACAGGAAGTGCCCTTGTAATTCTGTAGACTGTATTATCTAGTATTGCTTACTTTGCTTCTGAACTGACCTTCATCTGACATGGAAGATTCTCTCCCCTAGATGGGAAGAAGGTGTTCTTTGACCCATGTGCTTTCATGAGTGTTTCAGAGATGTCAGCAATTATCACCAGTGCTGCGTTTGCTCAGTTTCTGTGGGAAATCTCTCCCTGGCATGTTCTTAGAGATGAATTTGCTTCATAGTGGACCAACATTTCATGAAATTTATTCCTGTTTCATTCCAGAAGGCCTGCTTCCTCAGGTTATGGATTGAAATACAGTATCCCATCGGTGGGATGATTTGAATGCCCTAACAATTGCTAAATGATAATTAAATGAACTGAATTCATAGTCCAAGTCAAAGCAGGGAGTGGAAATTTACCATTTGAGCCTTTAGTGTAAATGAAATCAAATCTGCCAGTGAGCTTTGTGAGCCTTCTTGAATCTTTAGTTCAGGAACTAATTTAAATCCCAGCTCTCTGGCTCCGCTGAAACTTTAACCTTTAATACTGTTTATTTGCTGAGCCACCTTTCCTTTTCCTGTTTTTTCTTTGAACATTATATCAACTTGGGTATGTTTGGAAAAGGTAGGCTTAAGTTTTGGTTTTAGAAGTGTTTTTCTAAGACTAGAATGATTAGTACTGTAATATTACATTCATTATCTTTAGGCTAGGATTATGAATAATTCTTACACCTAATATTCTTCTAGCATATAGAGACACCTTACAGTCTGGCACTTAAATGTAGTACAAAGTTTATTCCTGAAATTTGAAGGCTACTTTCTACTAATAGCTATTTTGTTGTTGTTGGTGGTGGTCTTTTTGAGACAGGGTCTCCCTGTCATGCTAGCTGGCCTGGAACTCACTATGTAGACCAGGCTGGCCTTGAACTGACAGAGATCCACCTGTCTCTGCCTCCCAAGTGCTGGGATTAATAACTATTTTTTAAAAAATATTATATTCATTATTTTTCGTGTGTATGAATATATTGCCTACATGCATGTAAGTACACTGAGTCACACAATACCCACAGAGGTCAGAAGAGGGCATCAGATTCCTCCAGAACTGTAGTTACATACAGTTGTCAGCTGCCACATGACAGCATCATTCCCAGCATGATTCAGTGCTGGAAATCAAATCTAGGTCCTCTGCAAGAGCAGCCAGTGCTCTTAACCTCTGAGCGATCTATCCATCCCTCTGATAATTACTTTTACAAAATCTTTCTCTTGAAGGCTGGAAAAATGGCTCAGCAGTTAAGAGCACCAGCTGATCTTGCAGAGGACCTGGGTTCACTCCCAGCACCTACATGGAAGCTATCAAACATCTGCAACTCCAGTCCCAGGGGAACTGATGTCATTTTCTGACCTCCATGGTCATTTCAGGTCATGGATAATGTCTGTATATTTTATTTATTATTTTTATTTTATGTGTATGAGTGTGTTTCCTGCATACATGTAAGTGCACCCACATCATGCAATGCCCACAGAGGACAGAAGAGGCTGTCAGATCTCTTGGAACTGGAGTTACGGACAATTGTTAGCTGCCATGTGGGTACTGGGATTCAAACCCGGGTCTTCTGCAAGAACAGTCAGTGTTCTTAACTGCTGAGTTATCTCTCCAGCCCAATAAAATATATTTAAAAAAAACAAAACAACAACAAAAAAACCAAAATGTTACTCTCTGCAGCATTAAGTGTTTTTCTAGTTATAATGGCTTTTTCCTTCTCTTTAAAATACTGTGTTACATAAGTCTCAGTAAATATTTGTGCTCATCAGATATCCATACCAAAGATGTATAACATTTAAAAATCTAAGTTAATGGGGCAGCATCAAATTGAAGGGCAAGAACTTTGTTGGCAAACCATAAAGAAGGGTCTGATGGTTATCTTTTCTTTTAAAAAAGAAGACAGTGGGAAAGTAGTTACAGACCTGTAGATGAAATAAGTTGAGAAATTCAAATAATAAGTGTTGAAGAGACACATAATGTATAGGTGTATTCACGGCTTCATATTCTGCAGGGAGAAAAAGATGCCTTGTCCCCAAATCTAGGTAATAAATGTCCAAAAACTGAAATTAAATCCATGAACTGTTACCTTTGGAAAGGTAACAACAGCCCATAAAACTAGTGGAAATTGCACTTTAGTTGAATTGCTATATAATTTGCCACTTTGCCAAAGTTATTGTGAAGAGTAAAAGGGTCTGGTATCCTTAATGTTCTACATCAATTCTGAAATGAATCATAAGTTATATTACCTAAAAACAGAAGTTTCAACAGTAATTGCTTTACTGTTATTTCCTGGGTTAATATAGTACTCTCATACATATTTTTTAGTAGAGAATGACTTTCTTCTGTAATTGTTTTCCTCCTTGCTTTGGCCTAATTCCTCCACTTACTTTCCTTTATTCCTGTAGGTAAATGTTCACACTTAGCAATATTGTCATTTTGAGTTACACACATATCTTGTTTGAGGGCCTTTATCTGACAATGTAAGATTTTTAGTAGCACCTATGGCCTCTAGCCACAAGATGCCAATTATACTCTCCTCAAGTTGTGGCAATCAGAAATGACTTCAGACAATGCCAAATTCTCCCTGGAGGGAACTGATGATGGATGACATCATGATGACGGATGAAGTGAAAAAACTATAGCACCATTTTTTTCTTTGTTTAAAAAGTTTTCTGAACTGAATTTTTGTGAACTCTGTACACACCACTTGATTTTTGTGCTCTATGATATTTATGTGTGTGTGTGTGTGTGTGTGTGTGTGTGTGTGTGTGTGT
>NW_008360322.1:3083450-3087343 GCF_000622305.1 Nannospalax galili
CGCGTGATATTTGTGTCTCCAAACACTCATTGGTGTGAGTTCATCCACTGGAGTCTGGTTAAAGTACCCGGAGTCACACCCTTAAAGAAGACTGACTCTCCCTTTCTGAGCATCTATCTGTTGCCAACAGTTCCTCTGCTGGGTTGGAGTTTCTCCCAGCTTCCCCATTTTAATGCTGGAATTTTGTCTGGCTTGAGGTCACGTGGGACTTGTGCATGCTGTTACCATTGCTGTGAGTTTATCTGAGTGACTGCCCATCTGTCTAGAAAACTATTTCCTTGTGGTCATCTACCACCTCTGGCTTTCACAATCATTCTACCCACTCCTCTCAATGATTCCTGAGCCTTGGGAAACAGAAGTTTGATATAGGTGTCCTATTCAGAGATAAATAGTCTATAATCTCTTATTCTCTGCATATTGGCAAGTTGTGAGTTTCTGTGCTAATCACTATCTGCTGCATGAGGAAATTTCTCTGGTAAGAATTAAGAGATGCTTTAATGTATGTGTATAACAATGTCACTAGGAGTCAGTTAAATACTATGTTGATTTAACAGAATAAAAATTATAGGTGCCCCACTGTGGTCCATGACCTCTCTAGCTACAGGTTCCTACACCTGATATCAGAGTCAGGTATGGGTTCCATATAGTGAAGCAGACATTAAATTTATTCAGAAAGTTGTTGGTTACTCCAAAAACATTGCTGTCACTAATGCACCAGTGGGCATGTCTTGGCAGGCCAGTTGTTGATGTAGCTCTCAGAATTCATAGCTGGGCAAGGTTGATGATTACTTTCCTCTTCCAGTGTCCTAAATAGCACTTTCCAACACAATGAAAGTTAGACAGCAGAGATGAAGCCTTGGAGTCAGTGCCAGCTTGATTTTTCCTTGTTTGTCCTACAAGTCATGTATGTAGTGTATTCAGCAATAGGGGCATACTGTCAAGTTCTGATGGGTAACCAAGAGCAGGGGCAATGGCCAGAATTGTTTGAGAGTCTATGGGAGACCTAGTCAATAGCTTCAAAAGGGGGACTCCATTTATGGCTATGGGCTTTTTGTTTGCTAGCCTATGTTGTCTAGTGTAGGCAGTGTCCCTGATGTAGAATAACTCTTTTTAATCTCTTTTTATATTGTATATGTATATACCTTAAGAAACTTCAATAGCTGGGTGTGGTGGCACACATCTTTAATCTGAGCACTGGTGTGGCAGTTGTGACAGGTGGCTATTTGTGACATCAAGGCCAGTTTGCTCCACATAGCAAGTTCCCAGCCAGCTGGGGCTATAGGGAGACCCTTTCTCAAAAGGAAAAAGATAATAAACTTCTATAGTGGTAGGTTTCCATGTGACTTTTTCTAAAGGCTTTTAGTGTTAGTTATCCCCACCCCCATACGACCTCCTCTGCTCTACCCTCTTATTCCCTATCCCATTTAACCCTTCCTAATCTATTTTTTCCTTTTCCCCTTTACATCACTGAATTCTATCTTCCCTCCTCACCTGCCTCCACCACCTTTTACTAGTTTCCTGACCACTATGGATTTTCCAACAGAAAAATGTGTGTCTAAGCATTCAAAGATAGTATCTACTTGGAGAAAGAACTTGTAACATTTTATCTTTCTGAATCTGGGTTACCTCACTCAGGAGTACTGTTTCCAGTTCCACCCATGTATCTGCAAATTTCATAAGTCCATTGTTCTTACAGCTGAATAATGTTTTATTGTGTAAATGTGTCATACTTTCATTATCCATTCATCGTTGATGGACATCTAAATTGTTTCCATTTATGGCTAAATGGAGCAGCAATGAACATGGATGAATAAATATCTACACAATTCTTCACAGAAACTGAAAAACAATTTCATATTCCATAAGGAAATGCACAAAAGAAAACTAGGCTAGCCAAAATATCCTAAACAATAAAAGAATTTCTAGAGGCATTACCATCTCTGATCTCAAATTATGCTACAGAACTATAGTAATAAAAAGAGTATGGTACTGGTATAAAAGTAGAATCATTGATCGATGGAATAGAATAAAGGACCAAATTTAAATCCACACATTCACAGCCACCTGATTTTTGACAAAGTTTCCAAAAATACAGATTTGAGAAAAGGTAGCGTGTTAAACAAATTGTTCTGGTTAAACTGAATAGTTACGTATAGAAAAATGAAAACAGATCCCTATCTTTCACCATGCACAAAACTCAACTCCAGATGGATCAAGGACCTCAACATAAGACCTGACACCCTAAATCCAACAGAGAGAAATCTAATAGAGTAGGGGATACACTGGAACGTATAGGCACAGGAAAGGACTTTCTGAACAGGACCCTGACAGTGTAGACATTAACACCAATAACTGACAAATGGGATCTCATGAAACTAAAACACTTTGGTACTTCAAAGGATACCAACATTTGAGTGAAGAGCCAATCTACAGAATGGGAAAAACTTTACCAACTATATATCTGGCAAAGTGTTAATATCTAGAATGTACAAATAACAAACTAAATATCACAAAAAAACAACCCAAATAAAAATTAGGGCAAAGAACTGAAGAGGGAGTTCTCAAAAGATGAAATGCTAATGGCTGAGAAATATTTTTTTATGTTCAACATCTTTAGCCATTAAGGAAATGTAAACTAAAACCACCTTGAGATTTCATTTTACCCCATTCAGAATGGATAAGTTCTTCAAAACAATGAATCACAAATACTGGTGATAGTGTTGTTAAAGGGGTGCTCTTCTTTACTGCTCGTGGTAGTGAAAACTGGTGCAGCCACTATAAAAATCAATGTGGAGATTTTTCAGAAAGCTGGAAATAGATCTGTCTTATGACCTAGCCATACCACTCTGCATTTAGCATCATTTCTGATTCTAAAATTTTTGTGTTACCTTTTTATTATTCCCTTGGAAATAGTTTTATTCATTTATGTTAAAGAAAATTGTATGTATTGATGGTTTCTCTCACATGAGGAACCCAGATTTGAAACTGTGTGTGGTTGGGTGTGTGTGTGTGTGTGTGTGTGTGTGTTGGTCATGAAACCAGAAAGGGAATCATGAAGAATGAGGAAAGAGATTTTATGAGTGATAAGAAATACCCCTGGGAATTGAGTACATGTAGTAAGAAAGCAGACTCTAAGACGGACTGAGACAAGAAAAGGAACCAGATCGGGGAGAGCCAGTGTACAAGGGAGGGTAGTTGGAGAGGGGGACAAATGAAAATAAAGTACAATGGCAAATATGTAAGCACGTGACAGAACGAAACTCACTACTTTGTATGCTAACTAAAATAAAGACTTCTAGTTATACTAATGTATTTATTCTTTAGTATTGCATCATTAAATGAAGCTCATCCTTGTATCTGGGATGGTGACACGTGCTTATAAAGCTACCACTAAAGAGGTAGAGGTCAGGAAAACTGTGAATCTGAGGTCAGCAAGAGAGATAGGAGAGACCCTGACTCATAAACAAGACAAAGCAAAAACAAAGAGTAATTCATTTTTCACTATTATGATTTTCTTGTGGTCTATGAATTGTACTCTGGACATTAGGTATATGAGATACATGCTCTACTACAACCCTAGCCTGGTTTCTTAATGATATTAAGAATGTAATATAATTGAAGAAGTCTGATCCAAAAGATAAATACTTTGTAAATTTAAATATTCAGTCTTATTAAGGAGAAGTCTTAAGCCCTGGAAAAGTAACTTCAATGCATACAATTTTCTTCTTTCTTTCCTTCTTTTTCTTTTTTCTTTCTTTCTTTCTTTTATTTATTTATTTGTTTGTTTTTTAAGGTGAGAGTCTCAATCATACGTGTATGTGAGTGCACCCATGTTGTGCAGTGCCCGCAGACATCAGAGGAGGGCATCAGATCCTCTGGAACTGGAGTTATGG
>NW_008360322.1:3087436-3109877 GCF_000622305.1 Nannospalax galili
TCCATATTTGTGAATGAGGGGTCATATAATAAAATGTTAAATAAATCCAAAAAGTATTTGAGAAACTAGGTTTCCACAGGCAGTTCAGGAAATTAATACTTGACACAGAACTGGATAGTATTTTATGACGACAATAAGCAATAACTTTGCTTATTTTTTCTACCAAGTAAATTATTTTCATCTTTACATGATGAAAATCTGAAAGTTAACATGGAATTTCACTAAGTCTTGGACTTTAATTGATATTCATTACACTGTTGAAGCTTTTTCTGTTATTAGCCATGTTCATTTCCTTAAGGAAAAGCCTTTTATCTCTTGATCATCTTTCCCTCTCACTACACTGAGAAACCTTGCTTCCTATTTTTAGTTCCTTCACAGAGGAACAGATTTTTCTATAAAATCAAGCACCTAATATAACTGAATTATTTAATAAATTATAGAAATTTCTGGACAATAGCAATAACACTGTTAACATGCTGTGTTGTATCATGCAAACAAGTTATTCAGTACATAATTTTTTATGTGGAATACTCATTTGAAATACATGTATAATATTGTAGATGAGTCAAGTTGAGTCTTGTCAGTTAGCTGGTTTATATGGAATATATCCTATAAAATATTGACATAGTTTCCTGGAGCATAGATATTAAATAATAAATTAGTAATAATTAAATCATTTTTCATAGAGTGTTTTGATGAAAATTGTGCCTAGTCCATGAAAACCTAAAATTACTTCCAAAGTTAAAAATAAGAGCAAGACACAGCAACTCTAATGTTCTGTTTAACCATTTCATTCGAAATATTTTCTAAAATTAAAAAGGAGGAAAGATAACACAAGAAAAGGAAATGAATAATTTTAACTAAGTAGACATTATACCAAATACAAATAGATTTGAGAACTTCCTATTACCCCTAAACAGAAAAATGTGTTAGATATGTCCAGCTTAAACTGCTTTCATAATTTTAAACATGGAGTTGTTTTACATTTAGTCTTGTCATGTCGTTAGCCTAAACTTACATGTGATTTCTGTGACATTGTTACTATTCACTGCCTATCCCTAAACCACGCAAGAAAATTAAGGAAATAAATGTGTTAAGATAAATCAGTAAAAATTTTATATTTCCATATACATCTTTACTTTTTAAATATAAGAACTACATTGACCTCTTAGTACTGATGTTTTCTGACTTCTATAGGGGCTCAACTTTTCCTGTAACTTAAAAATTATGATAAATAGATGAAAGTAAACCAAAGCATAGTCTATTAGCTATTTCTCATCTGGAAGGTGATTTCTACATTGATTTCATTTGTATCTTCTGGTGGCAAAACGTGTCATAAGAGGATAAATTCATTCACAACATAGCTATGTGAGTCATTCTGTGGCCAAGCTTGCTAAAGACATGCAATTACTATGAAGAACAAAAGTTTTCAAAGTTGTTGGAAGATCATCAGAAAATACAGGAAAAACTCTGGATCTAACCAACTCTTTCTTCTTCAAATCCTCATCTGTTTCCCTTGCATGAGGACTATCTTCAAGATATAATCTTTCTTGGAGACATTTAGACTTTTAGTAGGGCATCTCTCTGTTTTCTGTAGCACTGCTCAAAATGATTTTAAGTACTTCTTTTCAACAGCTCTAAGAGTATAGCAGTTAATTTCCCTTGCAATTTATTTCACTCTAAAATTTAGGTTAGTTATGGAGTTTGGGTTCCATTTGTTATTCTGTTAAGAAGGCCACACAATGTGGTTCAGTTCATTTTACATTATAGTATAAACTCTGGTTTGACATATTTTCTCCATTAATACCAAAAGTACTTCATGCATGAATTATTCCATCTTCTTCAACTTTAGTAATAGCTTAAGAGATTATGGATATGGTTTACTACTTGAACTTTTGTTATGTGACTTTTTCTGGAGAGACATGAGCAAGTGCCTATTCATCACAAGAAAGCATAAACTATAGAACAAATGAATGAACTCACTCAATTCTGCTTAGTGAACCAGTATGGTGAGGGCTTACTTATTCAAAGGCAGCTGCATCACTCTAAAGCTCACCCCAGCATGGGTGACAACTCTCAAAAATCTGCTTCTCTGGCTCTCTCTACATGAAGGCAGCTTGGCTTGTCAGAGAGTCTCCTCTCCTCAGTAGTTGTTTGCTTAAATAACCTTGGGGAGGGAACTTTTGGATCTGCTGTTTCAGGATCTTCCTGAGAATTGTAAGCTGAGTTTGCTTCCTGGTTTATATGTTTCATTTACTTCTTAAGTCTTGTGAGCCTTCCACCTCCATCCAGGAAAATATGTTTCATTTTGGAGGAAATAGCTTCAAACACTTCGTCCATGTTCCCAACTCTTACATTCTTCTTTTGACAATTTTCTGTAATGTTTCCTGAGCCTTAGAGAAGATGATGTAGATATTTGATTATTTTTCTTCATTGGTTGACTGTTGGGTCACTATGCGACAGCAACAGTCACTTAGTCTCTAGAGCTTGACTGATTACAGGTTGCTGTAGTTCACTGCCCATTGCAAAAAATGAAGTTTCCTTCCTTGACCAATTGAGGAGGACAGCAGTAGTAATCTATACAAATATTTAGAAAGAAATTAGTCAGGCACATCACATCAATGTAACAAAACAAATAGTAGTGGCTTCCCCATGGGGGACTATAATCTTCCCAACCATGGGCTTTTGCCATGGCTTACAATATCAGATATGAGTTCCCTCCTGTGGAGTGAACCTTTGAGTCAGCAATTTGTTATACTCATAATGGCTATGCCATTCTTTCACATGGATACATTTTGCCTGGCATGTCATTACTAAAGTACATAGGGTCCATAACCAAGCAGGGCTGTTGTTGACAATTCCTAAATAGCAGCCCATATGGTACCTTCCATCACTGTGAAAGCCAACCAAGGGAGTAGAAAGGGAGTTGCTGATTTTGTCCCAGTCTGATCTATATCCTGAAGCCAAGTGTGCAATGGCTTCAGCAGTACAAGCTTAACATCTAGTTATGGCATGCAGCTATCAGCTATGGCACTATCCTTTATTGTTTATGAGGTCTCAGGGGCCTCCCTGGGCAATAATTTATAGGAAGATATTTTGCTTCTGGCACTAAGATTTTATTTAACAAAATGGGCTTCTGGGGGTGCCTATTCCCACTCATGCAGGGTGCATAGGTTTAAGCCACTCTCCTTCCCCTCTTTACTGTTCTACCAGGTGCTTTTACAAATTTATAAGATACTCAACACTAGCATCATGTAGTGAAACCACCCTAGAGGGTGGGCAGCTCACCATTATTCATTCCAAGTAAGTTCTAGTTCATCTTGGGCAGCTAAGGGGATACTAAAAGAAAAAACCACCAGTCAGGTACAGTAAAAGATCTCATCACTTCTATCCATTGTTTTCACAAGAGCTCCACTCTAGGCTGGCTTGGCATTTGTTACTTGTCATCTGTATGAAGAAGCATACAACCACCACGACAGCACAGATGCACACCATCCCATACCATGTAAGGAAGGTAGCAATACTGGTATTTCCCCTGTGGATGCTACAATCTCACATGGATCAGCCTCAGTTGTGTGTCTCAGCACCTACTGCACAGGCCATGTAGCAATTCCATAATTCATCTTTGGTTCTATCAAGAACTAATTGTTTGGGGACTCTTGTTCAGGAACTAATTGCATTGTGTGACTCTTCTAGTTTGCCTTCAATTGCTGTGACAAAACACTCTGACCAATACCAACTTGGGGAGGAGACAGTTTATTCAGCTTATATCTCTTGGGTCACAGGAGCCTAAGGTAGGAACTCTGGGCAGGAATCTGGAGGCAGGAGCTGGAGCACAGGCCATGGAGGAATGCTGCTTATTGGCTTGCTCCCCTGGCCCGAGTTCAACCTGCTTTCTTATGCAACACAGGCCCACCTGCCCAGGGGTGGAACCACCCACAGTGGATGGGGCCCTCCCACATCACTCAATAATCAAGAAAATGCCCCCACAGACATGGCCGCAGGCCAGTCCAATGGAGGAAATTTCCCCAGTTGAGGTTCCCTTTATCCAAGTATGTCAAGTTGACAACCAAAGCTATCCAGCACAATGACTTTTTCCTGGGGAGAGGTGAACAAGCATTTATTTCCCTCAGATAGAGAACTAATGACAGACCAAAGAAATTATTACACTCAAATCTAGCATAGTGAGCCAATGAGCTTATTGGAATTATTTACACAAGTATGGGTGAGGGATTACTTTACTCAAAGACAATCGAATCACTGTAAAAGTCACCCCCAGACAAGTGACAACTCATGAAATCTGCCTCCTGGGAGCTCCCTCCATCGCTTGCAGGCAGCTTGGTTGGTTCAAGAATCTCTTCTCTCAAACAGCTGTCACTGTTTACATACCCTAGGAGAGGAACCTTGTGACTCTTGATGTTTTAGGAGCTTTATGAGGCTTGTAAGTTGTGTTTACTTCCTGATCTTTGTATGTTTCATTCACTTCCTAGGTCTTTTGAGGCTCCCTCCTTCCTCTAAGAGAGAATGTATCAACTCAGAGATCAAGCTCTATAGCATTAATTGAAAAGACATTAATATCTTTAAGTTTGTCCAGATTCCTGCAAGAGGGAATTCATCTGATGGAGCATAGATTTTGTGAACTTTATTGGCTACTCACTGTTATCTAATAAATTAGAACCAAACTCAGCAGTTAATAAACAAGAAGCATTTCTTAAGTCACTATATTAGAGGGTCAGCAGTGGCATAGGTTTAACTGTGTGGTTTTGGCCTGAATTCTTTCTCAAGTTTTCTGTTAAGCTATTGACTGGAACTGAACTTACTTCAAAGCTTAACTGGGGCTACTCTATTTGTAAAATCACTGAATTTATTGGCATGCCTCTGTCCTATGCTGTCCCTTTAAAACATTTTTTTAATTTTAATTTTTCATGTGTATACATATGTCTGTATGTGGTTTATGAGTGCACTGCTCATGGAGGCCAAAGAGGGCATTATGTGTCCTGGAGCTGGAGTTACAGGCAGTTGTGAGCCACCTGATGTGGATGTTGGAAGCTAAACTCTAGTACTCTTGAAGAGCAGTATGTGATCTTAACCACTGAGCTCCAACCCTCCATGATGTCCTTGTATGGAAATTTCTGTAACGTGGCAAGTGTTCTTCATTAATCTAGAGCTGATCAAAACTTAGAAACTTGATTCTCCCTGGTAATACAAGAGAAACAGGGGAAACAACAAAAAATGTCAAAAACCATAGTCATGGTCTGTTGTAAGCTAATATCAAAAACTGACATATCATCACTTCTATATTGGTTTGGCAAACTAATGTCAGTGCAATGTAGAAGGGAACTTTCCTAGGGCTCTTTGCCTTGACACCAAAAAAATTATGTTTTTCATCTATTGCATGCTTACTAAGTATTGTAGTGAATATATCTCATTCTTCCTCCCCTATGGGGCATTTAAGCAAAGATTATTATATACATCTAGAAAACAGAGGCTGAAAGAATCTCCATAGCTGCCTAAGGTCTCAGTCAGTCAGGAGGCAGACTGTTCAATCTGCTTTCATTATATTTGGGTTTTGTTAACCTTAAGAATCTGCCTTGTCGGTTTTTAAATTTCTGAAAGAAAATGTCTTCTGTTTTTCCTAAAGCTTCTCTTGGTTTGTTTCTACTTCCTCAGGCACAATTACTTTTTCAGGCAGACTATCCATACATTTCCTCATGTAGAACCCTTAAAACCTTAAAATGGCTGGGCATAGTGGCACACGCCTTTAATCCCAGCACTCGGGAGGCAGAGGCAGGTGGTCTCTGTGAGTTCAAGGGTAGCCTGGTCTACATAATGAGTTCCAGGACAGCTGGAGCTACAGGGAGACCCTGTCTCAAAAAGACCGAAAAAAAAAAAAAAATAACACCTTAAAATGAGGAGGTTCAGTTATGTAATACTTTTAGGGTTTTTTAAGAATATTTTTCAGCCAGGCACCACATCTCACACTGCAGTAGACACTATGCAAAGAGATGGTAAGGACAATCCCTTCAAGGAGCTGAAACTATTTAGAAACAAAATTCAAGAAATATTCATGTTTGTCCAGTTCATGAGTCTCACTGCTTCCTTGAACCTACTGAATATATCTCATTAGGAACACTGACTGCGACCATTTCAGGTCCATCAGATTGTCTGCCTCTTTCTTGCAGTACCTGAGCAGGTACCATGTAGAAAGCAAAATGTAACACTTTTTGACAGTAAGTTTAAAAGATACACATAAGAATTCTCAGCACTCCTCCCTATCCTCCTTCTATTAGATTCTTTCTGTCTCCTATTTTATTATATTCCCTGAGCCTTGGCAGTGTATGTATATGGAGGAGTAGGAGTTGATACAGGTGTCTATTTAGGGCTGTTCAAGAAATACATTTGTCAGTCTCTAATTCTCAACACTTTGACCAATTAGGCATATCTCTGTTGACTCTTTTGCCCACTGAAAAAAGAAGCTTCTCTAATCAAGGTTGAGAGCAGCCCAGATCAATAGGTATAAATATAAATATTTGGATAGTTTATTGACAACCTGAAAATTTAGCAAAATAACTAAAGCACATTCTACTCTAGGGCCAATGACAAACTCAGCCATAGGCATTTGGCCCAGATTACAGTACAAGGCATGAAATTCTCACCTATGGAAAAGGTTTCAAATTCAATCAGAAAGTGGTTAGTTATCTTTTAACAGCCGTGCCACTGTTGTACTAGTGGGCACTGCTTGCCTGGAAAGTTGGTATTTCTGCAGGATACAGTGCTACATAAGGCCATTGACATATTTTCTCTCTCAGCAACCTTGATAGCACTTTCTGGCACCATGAAAGCTAGCCAGTAAGGGGGAAGTTTCCCACTCAATTTGAGATTGATTTCTCTATGTCCTACAGCCAAAATGTGTGGTGCTTCAAAAGTAGGGTCTTACTATGTAGTTTCAGTGGGTAACCAAGGACAATGGCAACAGCCGGTGTTGCTTTACAGACCTCTGGGTCCTCTCTGACCAATAGCTTGTAGGAAAGTCTCCCGTGCCTTACACTGTGATTTTCATTTAATGACCCACGTCTTTTGGGAATGACACTATCCATCCATGCAGGGTAATTCCATTATAACTCTGTTTTTGAAGTTGTATCTTAAAATTTGCACACTAACTAGTGGGTTTCCATAAGACTTATTTATCTATCCTTCACTTTGGTTTACCCATCCACTACCCATCTTCTTCCCCATCCCCTGCCCAGATCCCTCTTAATTCTTTAACATTCAGTAGAGCCACAGTTCTTTCTTTTCACATGCATTCTGCTATCTCTCCACTTACTTTTAAGTTGGGTTGTGAAACAGTAAGCTTCAACATGGCATTTCTTTTTAAATATATTACTTATCAATTTTATTTTATGTGTATGAGTGTATTGTCTGCCTGTGTGCAAGTGTACCTATGTTGTACAATGCCTGTAGAGGTCAGAAGAAGGCATCACATCTTTGGAACTGGAGTTACAGGTGGTGGTTAGCTGCCTTTGGGTGATGGGACTCAAACTCAGGTCCTTTGCAAGAGCAGCCTGTGCTCTTAACCTCTGAGTCATCTCTCTAGCCCCCCATATGGCTTTTCATAATTGTCCCTTTGGGTTGGTTACCTTTTCTCACCACCCTCAATGATTCCCCCCATACTCCCGTGCTTTTCCCTGCTTAAGCCTTTCTGTCCCCCGTATTCCTCCTCTGTGCTTTCATTTTCTCCTGTACTCTACAGTTCCCCCCTCCTTTAGCATATCTCCTCACGAAGACCCTTTTCTATTTTCCTGGCTTCCTCTTGTGCTCCAAGTTAAATACAAAGAACAAAAGGTTTGAAGCTAGGATCCACATATGAGAGGGGATATGTGCCATTTGTCTTTCTAGGCCTGAGTCACCTCATTCAGTATAATTTTCTCCAGTTCCATCTACTTGTCTGCAAATTTCATGATTTCATTTTTCTTTATAAAAGTATAATACTCCATTGTGTATATGCACCACATTTTTCTAATCCATTTTTCTGTTGATGAATATCTAGATTTTCTTATCCATTTATCTGTTGATGAATATCTACGTTGAGTCTACTTCCTAACTATTGTGAACATAATGGCTATGAGCATGGATGTGCAAGTGACTGTGTAGTATGGTATAAGGTGCATGTGTCATATACATACCCAGGAGTTAGCTGGGCAGTTCTACTTCTAGATTTTTGAAAAGCCTCCAAACTGATTTCCAAAGTGGCTGTACTAATTTATACTCCCATTAATAGTGAAAAAGATTTCCCCTTTCACCACATCCATGCAGGTATTGTTATTTGTACTCAGCAATGGTCATTCCTACTAGGGTAAGATAAAGTTGTAAAGTCACTGTAATTTGCATTTTCCTAATGGCTGAGGATGTTGAATATTTTAAAAAAGTGTTTCCAAGCCATTTGCATTTCTTCTTTTGAGACTTGACATGGCATAGTTATTGCATTTCAGGAACTCATAGCAGCTGTTGTTGCCTGCACAAGACTTACACAAGGTCAAGCCAGCCAAATTCCCAGTATAAATAGAGTAGACAATCTCCAGGTCTCACCCTATAATGAAGAGATGAAGAGCTATTGGCAGTTGATAGGTTCTGTGGGAGGAAAATTCATTTGGGGGGGGGCTGTGGCCATTGGAAGGTTTCGCATGCTCCAATGAAAGGCCCATGGCCATGCACACATGAGCTTAGTGGGTTATCAAAATAAAGAAGTGAATAAATAAATAATGAATAAGACATGAAGGTGGGAGGAGGATGTGCTGTCAAGGTTATGGGGGCAGGCAGAGGGGGAAATGGGTGGTAGATATGATCATATTTTATTATATGCCTATATGAAAATTTCAAGAATAAAGAGAAACGTTTTTGAAAGAATTTTTCTAAATTTTATACTCTGACACAGTTTTTCACTATATCACGCAGGTTGACCTTGACATCTAAGTTCTGGGATTATAGATATATTCCACCATACCAGTCTTCATTCTGATGTTTTTAATACCAGCTCATTTTAATGCAAAAATACTTTTTACAGATACTGCTGTGTAAATGACATTATATATAGGTTTCACCAGTGTTTAAAAAGACATATCTATGAAGATGACAGAAAATAGAGAACTTGCACTTGAATCAACTTCATTAATAACCATTCCTAAAGAAAAAAAAATCACAGTTTGAAATGGGAGGAAGATCAGACTCTCTCTGTCTCTGTCTCTCTCTGTCTCTCTGTCTCTGTCTCTGTCTCTGTCTCTGTCTCTCTCTCTCTCTCTCTCTCTCTCTCTCTCTGTACAATTGCAACTTGCATGCCAGATGCCAACAGCAGATGTCATTGCTCAGGATCTTTTCCCTCTGTTTCTTTTTGAGACAAGCTCTCTCCCTGGGAATGGGGCTTGTGTGCTAATGTAGGCTGACTTGCTGGTGAGCCCTGGAGACCTTTCTCTACATCCCCAGCACTCGGACTATAAGAAAGCATCAGTATACTTGGCTTTTTACATGTATACTGAGTATCATGCTTGTGATTTTGTGGCAAGAGCTATTGAGCTATCTGCCCAGTCTTGCTCTTCAGACTTTATGGGCACAGTCTCCAGCATTTGCACTGTTCTCATATCTCCTAGATAGCTTGTGCTGTTCCTAAATGACTTTTAAGGCATCATTTCTTGTCAAGCTACTCATTTGTCCAGATATTAATGGTCAGTAGAATGAGTTAACTTGCTGTACAGAACACGATTTAAAAGAAGTCTTCACTCATGACTCTTTAAACAGTAAGAGAGAGTTAAAAAACGAACATGAGTTATTTCAGAATATATAAAATGAGCATCCTAAAGTTTGCATTTGTAGAGAACTCTGAAGGCAACAGTAGGGTTGGTGTCTGTGTGAGCAGAGGGAGCCTGGGCACTCTGGGTACTCTCAGCTGAAGGAGGAAGAAGATTGCCCTCTGTTCAACTATCCATGCAGAAATAGAAAGAGCAGAAGCCTCTCTCATCAAGTACTCCAGATAATTTGGTTAGAATCTTGTATAATTGGAAATTGTTGTTAACATTATTACATTAATATTATTGTATTCATTGGCCATGGTTAATGTCAGAACTTTTAATCAAATTTTAGTAAGTTTGATAGAAACAAATCCATGGAAGGGCTGGCTAAACAGATTACAATATCTGCCACGGGAATAGTTTCTCATTTAAAGGTAAAGAAGTTTCAGAGTGAGCTCCGGGTTTGCATCTTTGTGAAAATAAACGATAATGTGACCATGTTTCCTTGTTATGAAGAACATGTAAAAATCATGAATTGTTTTAAAATATAATCATTATTAGACTCAAATTAGTATCAGTGCTCTTACAGCATGGAGTAGGATTCAAACTATGATTCTGCTTCAGTAAAAGATAAATTGCAGCAGGTCTTTATTTCACTTTTGTTATTTTTGCTTTTCATGGATAATGAAAGCCTTTGAGCTAATTATCTTTTTATATATCTGTAGTTCTGTGGAAATATTTTTACAGTGACATGAGATTTGTAAAAAGAGTAGGATAAATGAATATTCTTTCTTAAATTAGCTTTATATATATGGATTTTCTTGAAATATTTAAAAATTGTGTCTTCCCTATTTATCCCTTCCCTAGTAGACATGCCATATTATACCTAATAATCTAGTATCAAGGCTGTTGCAGCTAGAAAATGTCTCTAAAGAACTTAATGTAAATATGTTCTATATTGAGCAATATTTTATCTGTAAAAAAATAAACTAGAGAAACCCAGGCATGCAGAATGTTGACTAAGATAAGCCTGATTCCTACACTGCTGGGCATGAGAAAAGATGGGTCAGAAGTCTCAGAAAACTGTGAGAGTGACATATTTATCCCACACAGACTTATTTTATTAAACAGATGGTTTTTAAAAATTTTTTATTGAATTTTTCAGCATTTCATACATCTTTGTCATATTGAGACCCTCTCCCCTACCTGAACCTCCTGATAGCCCCCACACCAGCTTTTGTACATTTTATCATAAGTTTTAAGCCTATCAGGACAAATTTGCTAGAAATATCCCTTGGTGTGTGTTCATCCACTGGAGCCTGGTCCACCTATCTGTCACTCCCTTAAAGAAAACCAACTCTCCCTCACCCAACAGTCATCAGTTTCTAATAATTCCTCAGCTAAGATTGGGGCTTCTTATGCATTTTCACACTTCCATGCTGGGTTTTGGCTGGTTTGAGTTTGCATGGATCTTTTGCATGCTGTCAAAATTTCTGTAAGTTCATATGAGCAAGTTTCCCAGATGCCAAGAAAACTCTGTTTCCTTGTGGTCATCCACCACCCCTGCTTCTAACAATCTTTCTGCCCTCTCTTTTTCGTGGTCCCTGAGCCCTAGGTGGTAGAGGTTTAATATAGGAGTCTAAGCCAGGGACACATACCCTTCTTTGTCTCTTATTCTCTACATTTTGACCAGTTGTGGTTTTCTGTGTTAAATTGTTGCATGAGGAACTTTGATGGTGTGAGTTTAGAGATGCATTAATATTCTCTCTGTCCCCTGCTCCACAATGTACCCTGAACCTTGGGTATAGAAATTGCATTGTAAATGTCTCACTTAGGGCTGGGGATCTTACAGGTATATATTCCCTATGTATGACCAGTTGTGGAACTCTGAATCACTTGGGTATATGCCTAGGAGTGGTATAACCAGATCTTTTGTGGATTTATTTCTGGTCTTTTAAGAGTTCTCCATACTGCTTTCCATAGTGGTTGTACCAGTTGCAATCCCATCAGCAGTTCCCCTTTCCCAGCATCCTCACCAGTGTTTGGTGTAATTTGTTCTCTTGATCTTAGCCATTCCACCTGTGGTGATATGAAATTAAAGTGGTTTTGATTTGCATTTCCCTAATTACTAAGGATGTTGAACATTTTTTAAGGTGTTTCTTAGCCATTTTTATTTCTTCTGTTCGGATCCATAGCCCATCCTTTAATTGGGTTATTTGTTTCCTTGATTCTTTGGATTTTTTTTCTTGAGCTGCTTGTACATTCTGGATATTAATGTCCTGTTGGATGTGTAGCTGGTGAAGATTTTCTCCCTCTTTGTGGGTTTTGTCTTCACTCAGTTGATTGTTTCCTTTGCTGTAAAGAACCTTAATTCCTGAGCAACTGGTGTCCAAGTTAGAAAGTCTTTTCCTGTACCCATATATTTTTAAATGCTGCCTCTGCTTTCTTCTAGCGGTTTCAGCAGTTGAGGTTTCATATTCAGGTCTTTGATCCATTTGGAGTTGTCTTTTGTGATAGATAAGGGTACCATTTGTTGACAATGCTATCCTTCCTCCAGTGTCTGTTCTTAACACCTTTGTCAAAATTTAAGTGCCTGAAATTGCATGCATTCATGTTTGGGTCTTCTGTTTTGTTCCATTGATATACATGTCTGTTTTTGTGCCAATACCATGTTGTTTTCATGACTCTAGCTCTGTAATATAGTCTGAGATCTGGTATGAATACCCCCAGCACTGTTCTTTGTGCTCAGGATAGCCTTGGCTACTCAGAGTCTTTTGTGTTTTTTATGAATTTTAGGATTTGTTTTCTAATTTTGTGAAAAATGTCATAAGGATTTTGATTCGTAGTGCACTGAATCTCTAAATTGCTTTTGGTCGATGGTCACTTTCACAATATTAATTCTACCAGTCCATGAGCACAATAGATCTTTCCATCTCCCTGTGTCTTCTTCAATCTCTTTAATGTCTTTAGTTAGGTTTATTCCTAGATATTTTTAAGGCTATTGTGAATGGGAGTGTTTCCATGAATTCTTTCTCTGATTCTTTGTTATTGGTATGTCAAAAGCCTACTTATTTTTGTAAGTTGATTTTTGAAACCTGCCGCTTTGATTAAAGTGTTGACCATTTCTAGAATTTTTCTGGTAAAATTTTGGGGATCTTTTATGTATATCATATCATCTGCAAATAAGGATAATTTCACCTCTTCTTTTCCAATTAGTAACCCTTTACTTTCCTTCTCTTGTCTTATTGCTTTAGCAAGAGTTGTAAGCACTATATTGAAAAGGAGTGGGGCTGGTGGACAGTCTTGTGTGGTTCCTGATTTTAATGGGAATGCTTCCAGTATTTCTCCATTTAGAATGATGTTGGCTATGGGGTTGTTGTATATACCCTTAATCATGTTGAGGTGTGTTTCCTCCAGTCTAATTCCCTCTATGACTTTTATCATGAATTCTTGTTGGATTTTGTTAAAAGTTTTGTCTGTATCTATTGAGATAATCATGTGATTTTTGTCTTGCAGTCCATTTATATGATTTATTAAGTTTATTGACTTACATATTGAACCATCCCTTCATTGCTGTAATAAAGTTGACATGATGAACTGTAATTCCCCTGGAACTGTAAGCTCAAATAAACTCTTCCTTTTATAAATTGCTTTGGTCAGTGTTTCTATCGCAGCAACAGAAAAGTGACTAATATAGTAATTGGTACCAGAGAATGGGCTGTTGACTGTGAAGAACCTGAACATGTGGGGAATGTGGAAGACTTTGGAAGTTTGGGCTAGAAAAGCGGTTGATTGCTGTAATCAGAACTTAAGAGGCCATTCTAGTAAATGCCTGGAAAAAAGTAGTGTTGAGAAAAATGTAGTTCCAGAGGGAAATAAGGACTTTAGCAGCACTTGGGATATTTTGGCAAAGAGTCTGGCTGGAGTCTGCCCTTGACCTAAAAGCTTGCCTGAAGCTAAGTTGAAAAGCAATGGACTAATTTCTCTGGCAGAAGAAATTTCAAGACAGCTTAATGTAGAAATGGTGGTGTGGATATTAATGGTGACTATTATGCAGATATACAGTGAAAAAGAGCAAATGGGGCAGAAAGAAATACGGTTTGGATTAAAAAGAGCACAAGAAGATAAATGTTGGAGCCTTGGCATGTGCTAGAGAAGATCCCTTTGATAAGAAGATTAAAGTGATTAAGGAGGGGCCTAGAGATTTGGACTTACACAGTGGAGAGAGCACCTCCAGGGCAAGACCACACCCAGTTAAGCCTCCAACTTGTGAAAGGAAAATGCTGCAGGGGCCACTGAAGAGAAAAGCTTCTAAAATGGATAAAGCAGGCTGGAGTCCATCCCAAACTTGCAGTGAAATTTGTCAGTGTCCACCTGGTGCTGGCTTTAGAGGTATGAAAGATGCAAGAATGAAGGGGTCATTAATTCTTCCTCCATGGTTTCAGAGAGCCTCAGAGGGCAGGTAGCATGAAGCAGGGGTTCCCCTGCCTAGAGAAGGCCCTGATAGGCCATTGTGTGAAGCTGTGAAGGTGAAGCTTGGTTGGTAATGGAGACCCCAAGAAGACGATGCCAGAGCTGTGAGGCATCTGCCAAGAAGACCTGTATACATGGAGTGGCACCAGCACAAGAAAGAGATGTGTGTTGTATGCAGCAAAGTTAGAGAGGCTGAGCCATCTAAGCCCTTTGGAAATAAAGTTCCAGAAGTTGGACGTGGAGCTGCTGAATTTGGTGTTTGCCCTCCTGGTCTTCTGTTTTGTTTTGGTCCGGTATTTCTTTACTATGACTCCATTCCTCCCTTTTGGAAGGGTAATGTGTATTCAGTTCCACTGTATGTTAGGTATATGTAATTTGTCTTCTGATTTTATAGTAGCTTACAGTTACAATATTTACCTGAGTTTCAGAATAGACTTTGGACTGTGGACTTTTGAATAGCATTGAGACCGATAATGACAATGGGGACTTTTAAAGTTGGGTTAAATGCATTTCGCATTTTATATAGTCATGAGCCTATGGGGGCCAGGGGGTGGAATGTAGTGATGTGAATGAAAATGTCCCCCATAGGCTCCCAGTATTTGGACATTTTGTCCCCAGGTGATGGTGCTGTTTTTGGAGGTTTTAGAAGTTGTGGCTACCCTGGAGGAAGCATGTTACTGGGGGTGGGATTACAGAGTTCTTAAGCCTTTCCAGATCTCCAGTCCCTGTCTTGCTTCCTGTGTCTGTGTAATGATGTGAGAGCTTAGCTACTGCTTCTCCTGCTCCAGCCACTTCCAGCCACCATGACTCCCTGCCATGATGGACTGTAAGTCTCCTGGAACCCTAAGCTCAAATAAACTCTTCCTTCTATAAATTGCTTTGGTCAGTGTTTCTATCACAGCAACAGAAAAGTGACTAATATATGAGGCTTTGTATTAGTATTTTGATTTTCTTTTTGATTATGGGTTTGTTTAAACTGTTGACCTCTTCTTTAACTTTAGTGAATCCACTGAATTTAGAAATTGGTCTATTTCTTTTATATTTTCTACTTTAATAGAGTGTAGGTTTTTAAAGTATTCCCTCATAATATCCTGAAACTTCTCAGCATAACTGTAAAAAAGTTTTTAAATGAAAACATGCTGGTAAAATAATCTCTAAACTTCCATTCTTTCCCGCATATTGTTTTTTTTAAATTTTTTACTTTTGATTTGACATTTTGTATCATTTTGTATCACTATTACTCAGCACACAAATGCAGTATTTTTCTTTTTAACCTTCGCACCAAAAATGTATTTACAATACAAAAGCATTCATAACTTTGTCTCTATGATTACTCCTGTCAGTGAGCTTTCTACCGCCTAATGTTTGCTTCATACTCGTTAATGTCTCTTTCCTTCAACTAGAACTTACTTTGGCATTCTTCTTCAGGCAGGCCTAGGAGAGACATGCTCTCTACCCTTTTGTTTTTCTGGTAATGTCTGTATCTCTCCTTCATTGTAAAGGATTGCTGTACTTCCTGTAGTGTTTACTGGCAGCATTTTCCTTCATCACTGAAAATATCACACTACTTTGTCCCAACTTACAAAGTTTCTGTTGAGAAATCATCTCTTGGGAAATGGGCATCCTATAAATTATTATTTTTCCTTTTGTTTTTCTGCCTTGAGAATCTTCTCTTCATTTATTTTTAAGAACCAATTTTAATGTCTTGAACCATACTTAGTTAAGACTGATTGGTGGCCTTTGACCACCCTGTACGTGAATGTTTGTCTCCTTCTCTAGATTTAGTTAGCTCTCTGTTATAACTTCTTTATGCAAAATTTTGAAGTAGCTTAGATCTTCTAAGTCCTCCAAAGTCCTGTCTGCAGATTGGTGCTGCTGGAAAATGGCGGCAATTTAAAAAGATGAGGCTACTGAAGGTTTTAGGGCATTAAGAGCATGTCATCATGAAGGGGACTGCGAAACTAGCCTTCTTTCTCATTGTTTCACTTCCTTGCCGTCAAGTGAGCAACTTCAGTCTGCCACAAATTCTACTACAGTGTAGTGCCTCAGGACACACCAAAAATCTATCACAGACTGGAACTCCAAAACCACACACCAAAGCAAGCCTTTCTTTGCATGCTGATGTTCTGAGTTATTTGTCATAGTGACTGAAAACTGACTGACCACCGTCACCTCCTTTGGTATGCTGAAGTTCTTGAACGTCAGTATCCCAAACAGCCCAATATTTCCATAAGCATTCCTCGCTCGTATTCATTCCTTTGTCTTCTCATATGTGTATGTTCAAATAGCCCATCTTCATGCTCACTCTTTCTTCCTTTTCTTTGAGTTATCCTGCGTTTATTCATGTTGCTTAGTGTTTGATTTTAAAGAAATGTTTCCATCTTTATTAAAGTATTGAATCACTACTCTGTGTTCCCTTGAAGTTCATTGAGTTTACTTAAAAGCAATATTTTAGGTCTCCAGGAGTTTTCTCACACTGGTTACTAACTACTCTGTTTGGGGTATGTTATCATAAATATTAAGTGAGTTCATGGTTTCCTGAAAGCTCTTGACACTTGTTGGCATGAGACATCACCTTGCATAATGAAGTGTTGGGTTGATTTCAGTTATTGCACTCTAACTTTGTTTATGCTTCTCTTTCCTGAAATTCTAAGCAGGCTGCTTATTTCTCTGAGCCACTTCCACTACTTTAGCACTAGGTGGTGCCCTAAGTTTGGGTTTTTTATGAGTTTGCTCTTAAGGAGGTATCATTGTTTTAGTACTACAGAGCAATCCAAACCCAGGTATGCCCCAAATCTTAAGTTGGTATATTAGTCAGCATCAATTTGTGGAGTGTTTATTGATTCCTATAAGCATCTTCTTGTGGCCAGGGTAGACCCAGATGCCTTGTGCTTTGCTAGGAGCTTGTGATCAGGCACTGTAGAATTCTCTACTTGGAGAAGAATCATCATGTAGGGAGCATCCTGAGGCTTTTGTGATTTAGCTGTGGCCACCAATGCCTTGAAACTCTACGGAAATAGTCAACTATGACCAGCACAGCACAAGGGAAGGATCATGTCCCATGCTTCTATCAGCTGCTTACTCTGATGTAGACTCACGAATGAATAGTGCTAGAAGCTGTCATGGGTGATGCTGGACAGAAGTCCGACATAGTGGAGCCATGGGTGTGTGGGAGCCATCCCACTTTTGCCAGGGTTATTCCAGTGGCTCCATTCACAGATAAACCAGAGAATGGGGGATATTAGATCTACTCACTGTAGGTTTCACCAGCCCAGTCTTGTGCTAACTGCAGGTCTTGTACCTTGTTGTGCCACCCAAAGTTTGGGTATTATTGGTAAATGCAGTCCATTGACCACCAAAGCTAACACTAAGCTAAGGCACACCTGGCTTCACGGCCACAAGGACCTGTACAGCTTTGGGAGACATTCATGCCCAAGTCAGTGACACACAGTGAAGCGCCAGTCTGTTATACTGTGGCACAGGTCTCTGGCTGAGGCATGCTGAAAAGCTTTGAAATATGTTTCCTGATTTATAAGATAGAAATGGACTCCATAGAGATATAAAACTTGCATTTTTATTCATCAATAAAATTTGTAAGATTGTTAGATTTCAAGGACTTTGATAAATATCAAAGATGGGCCAAAGAAAGAGGATCATATTAACGAAGTTGACTTGGGGTAAAACATTTAGGTTGATCTGGTTAAACACCATTGCAGTGAGAACGATGTGAACTATGGACACTGGATTAAGGAGACAATTGGACATTTTGATTTGAGGTGATAATTCAAATGAACTCTCTGAGGCCCAAGTTATTAAAGTAGAATGACTGTCACCTGATTATGGTTGTTCTTCTCTTTGTATCCTTTATGTTGTTGATTGCTCAATTCTTAGCAAGCATCATCTGAGTTTCCTTCCTCTTCATTTCCTTGAAGGTAACTTCTAGATATTGTTAATCCCTTCACTTAGTCTGTATCTTTTAATTGATGAGTTAAGGTCAATTTCATTTATGGCTATTAATAAGAGGTTTGCTATTTTCTGTGCTTTTTGCTGGTTGTTGGTTTGATTGGTTGGATTATTGGTAGTTGTTTTCTTCCTCCCCTGTTAATGTTAGGGGTTTACTGGTTTACTGGGTTGGACATGGTGGAGTCATTGGGTCTCCTATGTTCATATGTTCCACTCATGAAATGTATTTTCTTGAGTTCTCATGAATGTGGATGAGACTGTTTTTCTTCTGGTTACAATATTCCTTTAAGCATTTTTGCAGTGCTTATGAATTGCCGTCACTTGTGCTTGTCTTGAAATATTCTTGTTTGTCCATCAATTTTAAGAGTTTAATAATCTTGGTTGACATTTACTGTCAAGGATTGAACTATAGTCCATCCCAGGCTTTCCTGGCTTTTAGGGTTGCTGATGAGAGATAAGATGTTATTTTGAAGTGTTTTCCTTTGTAGGTGAGTTGGCATCTTTCCCTTACCCCTTTTAGCATTATTTCTTTGCTTTGTAGTTTTGACATCTTGACTACAATATGCTGTGGTGAGATGCTCCCATAGGCTCATGTGTTTGAACGGTTGGTCCCCAGGTGGTAGTCCTATTGGCAAGGTCATGAAACCTTTAGGGGGTGCAGCAGAGCTGGAGGAAGCGTGTTACTGGGGACTGGCTTTAAGATTTTATAGCCTTGCCCTACTTTCTATTCTTTCCTCTGCTTCCTGTGAATATACAATATCCTTTGCTCCTGTTCTTGCCTCCATACTTTCTACTTGACATGCCTTCCCTGCCAGGGTGGACTCTCTTCCTCTGGAACTGTAAGACAGAAACAAACAAACAAACCAAAACCTTTCTTTCTTAAGTTGCTTTTGACAGGGTATTTTATCATAGCAACAGAAAAGAAGCTAATAGACTGATCATGTCTATTCAGGGTTTTAAATGCCTTTTGTTTCCGGATGTCCATTTCTTTCTCTAAGTATAGGGTTTGTTTTTAGGTTTGGTCTCTTGAATTTATTCCAAAGCTTTTGGAAGTTTGGCCATGCTAATTAATTTTTTCCTTATGTATCTGAATGCATTACTGTATCACGCTTGTCCTCCATCCCTGAAACTTGCTCTTCTGTTTGATCTTGTCCAATGCTGATACTTCCTACAGTATTTTTTTTATTTGATTGTTTTTTGTGTGCATCCAGAATTTCTCTTCAGTTCTTTTTCAGAAGGCCAATTTCTTTGATGAGTTTTTCTTCCACTTTCTAAAAATTTCTTCTCCAAATTACTGACATTTTCGTACACTTTGCTTTCTTGAATCTTAAATTGATTTCCTTGATTCATCTTTTCTGTGAGTTCTCCATATGACCACTGATCCTTTCTAAAAGTAGGAGCCTGGAAACATTTTGTGGCATTTCCGCTATCTCGTTATCTTCAGTTTCTGGTATTGAGGCGTTTTGTATTTGTAGATGTGATATAGTGGGTTGTGTTTTTTGTTGCGTTTTGCACATGTGCTTGGATAGATGTGTCTTCCAGGTTTTAATATTCTCCCACTTTCATACTCTTTTTGTTTTATTGCTTTCTCTTTATAGAAGTCCTCTTGGTAAGTTGTCTTCACATGGATTTATGTTCCTTACTGAAGTTAGGTGGTAAAGAAAACTGCGGTAACCTATATAATGTTTGACAATATGTGGTGGATGGCATCAGTGTCCTCCGTCTATGTCTCTGGTAAGGTTCAGAGACTGTGGCCCTAGGATACTGGCTCAGGAAAATAAAGATTTTTAAAGCTAAGGGTCTTACTACTTAAGTAGTGAAATGAAGAGGAAATAGGAATAGGGGATGGGAGTGAGCAAAGTAAGAATGTGAAAGGAAATGTATTGGTTGCAGGTCTGAGAAATAGTGGAGGAAATAGTGTAGTTTAGGTATAGATCAGGAAAGAACAGTTCTAAAACTCTATCACAATAAAATACATGTTAAATCATAGCTATAGAGTGAAAGACTAAAATCATGAATAAGTCGAAGTAATAAAATGAAATGGAAGATATTAGGGCCTGGGTCAGTATTTCTTCCTAGATGGCTGACAGAGTTTTCCCTTACCCTCGGGGTATTTTGTGTGTCAATTTCACAGGTGGGAGGATGAGATCCTAGTCTCAGTAATTCAAACAAGGTAAATCTATATGTCCTTCCAAATGAGAGGGAATTTGAGTGCCACTTTCTCCTGAAATTCCCTGGTTTGAGACCTCCACCTGATGACTCTAACATTGCCTCTGAGGTTTGGGGATTGTTCTTTCTACACATTGGGATTCTATGGCTGGGACTCTGAATGGCTAGAATCAGTGTCAGTTCCCTTGCAAAGACTTCTAGACAGGCAGAGAAAACAAATTTAGCCATCATTTTAAAACAATAGTTGGTTGTCTCCCTTAGCTACAGGTGGGCACTATAGTATTGCAGACCAAGATTTGAAATCTTACATCTGAACAGCACTTTCTGATTAGAAAAAAAAATAATCAATGAGAAAGAATTGTCTAACATTTTATATGAACTTAAGTCTAATGTCTTGGAAGTGTAATCCCTTGAACTCTTAAGGAAATATACTGATCACTTTAATCTTTGGTTATACTTTCCCTTTGGGTGTTTAAGACCACACGGTTGGCCCAAATAAACCAATTTATTTTTACTCTTAAGGTCGTTTGAGGATCTGTTCCTCAGAGGTCACATGGACTTGGGAGCAGCCCCTTGCTTCTTTCTTTTATCAGTTTCATCTATTTGAAGATCAGTCAAAGGTCCTACTTGACTGTGGCTGGCTTCACTTGGAAGTGTGGAGGAAATGTTTCCTCTGTGGTGACCCTCCTCTTTGTAGACTGGACACTGGTTCAAGTCCACCTGGTGGGGTCACCATGGCCTCCCTGAACAAGAAGATAGGCAACTCACCACAGTTACAGGACATTTGAGAGATGCTCCATAGTCTCCTGGAACTTAGTTGACCTTGGAGGGCAAGGAGCAAAAATTGTTCTTTAAGTTCCTCTGACCAGATTAGGCCTTAAAGTATGACTGTTAACATTCCAAGAAGGTTAGTTCCACCAGTCTGGTACTTTTAATTACTATGTGCTATGTAGATAAAGCTTGGGCAAAAACCAAACATTCTCAGGTAAACCTTGATCAGACATATATTTTTTCCTTAAACCAGTTGACTAAACTATGGCCTTAGAATTTAGTCTCATCCTTTATATATCATAACAAACCTACGCAGATCTTCATCACTTGCTTAGGCTTTCTTGTTTTTTCTCTCTGTTTTGGACAATATCTCCATTCCCATACCTTTTTAGCATTTAAAATTTTTTAAATTTATTATTTTTATTTTACGTATATGTGTGTATTGCCTGCATGTATGTAAGTGCACCTGCATCGTGCAATGCCCGCAGAGCCCCACGGAGGTCAGAAGAGGCTGTTGGAGCTTCTGGGACTGGAGTTATGAACAGTTGTTAGCTGCCATGTGGGTGCTGGGAATTGAACCCAGGTCTTCTGCAAGAACAACTAGTGTTCTTAACTGCTGAGCCATGTCTCCAGCCTGGCTTCTTAACATCTTTTACATTCTCATTTTCTTTTTTTAAAAAAAATTTATTTATTATTTTTATTTTTATATGCGTGCGTGTATTGCATGTAGGTAAGTGTACCCATGTCGTACAATGCGCCAGAGGTCAGAGAGATGGCTCAGCAGTTAAGAACACTGGTTGTTCTTGCAGAAGTCCCAAGTTCGAATCCCAGCACCCACATGGCAGCTATCAACTGTCCATAACTCAAGTCCCAGGGGATCTGACAGCCTCATTTTCTTTTCTAATAATTATGAGATATAATAACATTAACAAATAAATTTTCCATCTGTTTTGAGAATTCTTTTCCTGGGGATACTAAGCAATGTTTATCCCCTTCTAAGGTTCTAGTGTCAAACCAATGTTTGATTAAAGTTTTCCCAGGGAATCAATGAATTTACTGTAGGCTCTATATTTTTTATCTAACACCTTTTCATCAGATTACACAGATCTACCATTGTAAAATGTGGCAACTTAGGCGTTTTTAAAAAAGTCAGCTCTAAGATAGAAAACTGTAGCATAATTCTGTGATCAATTATAGTAAGTGTGTGTGTGTGTGTGTGTGTGTGTGTGTGTGTGTGTGTGTGTGTGCGAGCGCGTGCGTGGGGTGTGTGCCCCTCTTGGGCACTT
>NW_008360322.1:3109892-3114461 GCF_000622305.1 Nannospalax galili
TTCAGATGTAAAATTACTGGATTGTATTTATCATATAACTCTTTAAAATTATAGTCTTTGAAAATTTTCACAATTCCTTACCAATTAAACAGAGTGCCTACTTAAAAAACCAACTAGTTACCTGTCCACTGTTCTTTGAACAATCTTCCTCCATTTGTAATTTTTTTCTTTTTGTTTTTTCTTTTTAAATTTTTATTGAATTTTTGTTTATTTTATACAGAACATCTCAATCAATCATAATCATCTTTATGCCCCCTCCCCACTGGCACCTGCCCATAGCCCCCTCCCCACTGGTATGCATACATTCTGTCATTTGTGTTAAGGCCCGAGGTCTAGTCAGTCTATCTAGAATCCCTTGGTTTAGGAAGATCAGCTCTTCCTCATCCAGCAGTAATCAGTTGCCAACATTTCTTCATGTTAAGATTGGGGCCTGCCATCCATTTTCCTAGGTCTACGCTGGGGTTTTTGTATGCTTGAGTTTGCATGGTTCTTGTGCACGCTGACACCATTGTTGTATATAGGAACAGGTTCCCAGGAGTTTGTAGGACTTTGTTTCCATATGGTAATGCAACTCCTCATTGGCTCTTACAATATTTCTTCCCCCTCTTCCACAATGCTCCCTAGTCAGGTGAAATTTAATGTAGGAGTCCTGTCCAAGGACCAACATTCTGTAGACGCTTAATCTCTATACTTTGGCCATTTGTGACCTTTTATGTTCCTGGCCCTCTGTTGTATGAGAGAGCTTCATTAATGATAATTGAGATATTTGTTAGTGTCCTCTTTACCCCTTGTTCTATGTTCCATGAACCTTAGGTGTAGAGGTTGCATTGTAGATGTGCCACTTAGGCTTGGGCAATTCACAGACAATGTCTGTGTGTAAACAGTTGTGGAACTCTGTAATAGTCTCTATCTGGATCAAAAGAAGTTTCTTTGATGAGTGTTGATTGGGATTTTTTTCTATAAATATAAGGATACTTATTTTGCACATAGTCAGGGATATGATAGCCTTGAGATTTTTTCCTAAGATCTATGACCTCTCCAGTTATATGTGTTTGGCTGTTTATAGTATCACACAAGAAGTTCCTCACATTGTGTGGGCTTTTAGTACAATTAGGTAGCTGTTGATTGCCTCCAAGATAAAAGTGCCATTACTGTACCAGTGTCATGTGCTGTGCAGTTCATTGATATGGTTATTTGTTCTTGAAGCTGGTGTTGGACCTTCAATAGATGTTCACCCTTAGCAGCTTGCATAGTGCTCTCCAAAGCTATGAGAGCTATCCTTCAGGGGAGGTAGCTTCAAAGTCAGTTCCAGCTTCATTGCTCCAAATCCTGTGTCCTATGTTCTGTCTTCAACCATAGGCAATAGGGTCTTACTTTCAAGTTCTGGGAGTCAGTCAAGGGCTGTGGCAATAATATGTTTAATTTGGGTAATCTCTTGGACTACCCTGGCCAATAACTGGCACTGTTTCTTTTTATGTAGCGTTCAGTTATATACATGGAAGCATGTGGAGATATTTTATGTGTAATTTATCATTAGATTGTTGGACCAATATGATTCTCTCTGGGTTTTTACACTAGCTATGCATCATTTATATTCTCTCTCTCTCTCTCTTTTGCTCTCTCTCTCTCTCTCTCTGCCTATCTAAACCTTCCTCCATGCCTTCCCCATTTGAAGTGTCCCAATTTTTCCCATTTCTCCCTTGATAATACCAGTCTCCTATGTTTCCACCTCTCTTGAGCTCTTTCTTTCCCTTTATTCCCAAAGTTCCTTGTATAACCCTCCCTCCCCTTCCCATTTAAGTACACCCAATTTGTCCATTTCTCCTTTAGTAACTAACACCTGTCTCCTACTGTTCTCTCTCCAGTTCCTTCTTTCCCTTTATCTCCCTGGTTCCTTTTCATTATCCTGGTTCTGGCAGTTACATCAAGTTACATACATATAAGGATTTGGTGCTAGAATATACATATGAGGGAGAACATACGTTGTTGCCTTTTCTGAGTCTGTGTTACTTCACTTAGTGTAATCGTTTTTAGTTTCATCCATTTACCTGCAATTTTCATGATTTTGTCTTTCTTTACCACTGAGTAGAATGCCATTTTGCAAATGTGCCACATTTTCATTATGCACTCATCAGTTGAGAGACACTTAAGTTGCTTCCATATATTCGCTATTGTGAAAAGAGCAGCAACAAACATGGATGTACAAGTGTCTCTGCAATAGGATGATTCCTTTGGATATATGCCAAAGAGTGGTATAAGTGGGTCAAATGGCAGGTTCATTTTTAGGTTTTTAAGAGTTCTCCACACTGCTTTCCACAGAGGTTGCAAGGCTGGCAATCCCACCAGCAGTGAATGAATGTTCCCCTTTCCCCACATCCTCTCCAGCATTTTGTATCATTTATTCTCTTGATCTCTGCTAGTCTGTGGTAAGACGAAATCTTAAAGTGTTTCTGATTTGCATTTCCCTAATTACTAACTATGTTAAACACTTTTTAATATGTTTCTTAGCCATCATTAATTCTTTTGAGACCTCTCTATTCAGATCCTTAGCCCATCTTTTAATTAGGTCACTTGTTTCCTTGATTCTTTGTGTTTGAGTTCCTTATGTATTATGGATGTTAAACCTCTGTCATATATGTTGCAGGTGGAGATTTTCTCCCATTCTGTGAGTTTTCCATTCACTTCCTTGGTTGTTTCTTTTGCTGTACAGAAGCTTTAAAGTTTAATGAGGTCCCATTTGTTGATTCTTGACTTTAATTCCCAAACAAATGATGTCTGATTTAGAAAGTCCTTTCCTACACCTATATCGTGTAGGTTTCTTCAAATGTTTTCTTCTGGCAGTTTCAGATTTCACATTGAGGTCTGTGATCCATTTGGAGTTGACTTTTGTGCAAGGTGAAAGATATGGGTTAAGATTCATTGTTCTACAGGTAGAGCCAGTTTTGCTGATACCATGTTGAAGATGCTGTTTCTCCTTTAGTGAGTATTCTTGCCCTCTTTGTCAAAATCAGGTAGCAGAAATTGCATGCACTCATATTTGGGTCCTCAGTAATGTTCAATTACACGATGGGCCTATTTTGTGCCAGTACTATGCACAAAACTGTAATATAGTTTGAAATCTGGAATAGTAATCCCCCCACGCCCCAGCATTGCTCTTTGTTCACAGAGTTGCTTTGGCTCTTCGAGGTCTCTTGTGCTTCCAAATGAACTGTAAGATTTTTCATTCTAATTCTGTGAAGAATGTCATGGGGATTTTCATTGGCATTGCATTGAATTTACAAATGGCTTTTGGTAGAATGATCTTTTTGACACTACTAATTCTTCCAATCTGTGGTATGTGAGGTCCTTCCATCTTCTGGTGTTTTCATCAATCTCTTTCTTTAAAAATTTAAAATTTTCATTGTAGAAATATTTAATGTCTTTGGTCGGGTTCTCTCTCTCTATAGATGATAGATAGATAGATAGATAGATAGATAGATAGATAGATAGATAGATAGTGATTGTGGGGGTTTCCATGAACTCTTTCTCCAATTGTTTATTATTGGTATATAGAAAGGTTACTCATTTTGTAGATTAAATTTATAAGCTGCCACTTTACTGAAAGTGTTACAAGTTTTATGATAGAATTTCGACATCTCTTGGGTATTATAGCATATCTGCACAAAGGGATAATTTGACCTTTCTTTTCTAATTAGTATTCCTTTAATTTCCTTTTCTTGTCTTATTGCTCTAAAAGAGTTCCAAGAACTATGTTAAAAAGGAGTGGGCATAGTGAATAGTGTTGTCTGGTTCCTGATTTTAATCTGAATTCTTCCAGTTTTTCTCCACTTAGAATGATGTTGGCTGTGGGTTTGTTGTATATAGCTTTAATTATGTTGGGGTATGCTCTGTTCACTCTAATTCCCCCTGGGACTGTTAACATAATGCATGCTGAAATTTGTCAATAGCCTTTTCTGCATCATTTGAGATGACAATGTGGCTTTTGTCTTTGAGTCCAATTACATGATTTATTTATTGACTTACATATATTGAATCATCACTGTATATCTGGAATAAAGCTGGCTTGATGTGTGTCTGTATGTGAATCACAAGTATTTTGTTGAGAATTTTTTTCATCTATGTGTCTATGTGCATTAAGGATATAGGTCTACAGTTTTCTTTTGTTTTTTGTTTGTTTGTTTGCTTTGGTATTAGAGTGATGCTGGCTTCTTAGAAGAAATTTGGAAGTTCTCCCTCCATTTCTATTTTTTTGAATAAATTAAGTAGTATTGGATGGAGATCTTCTTTAAATGTCTGATAGAATTCTGCTGTAAATCCATCTGGTCCTGGGCTTTTTTTAGTCGAGAGGTTTTGTATTACTATTTCAATTTCTTTTTGTGTTATGGGTCTGTTTAAGCTGTTAATCTCTTCTTGGTTTAGTTTTGGTGGTTCCCATGCCTTTGGATATGCATCCATTTCTCTTAGGTTTTCAAATTTAGTAGCATATAGGTTTTTAAACTATTCCCTTATAATGTTCTGTATCTTTCTGGTGTCTGTTGTGATGTTTCCCCTTTCATCTCTGATTTTGTT
>NW_008360322.1:3115228-3158468 GCF_000622305.1 Nannospalax galili
ACTCTTTGGTTAATTGTTCCTTTGCTCAGAATAAAGCGACCCTCTTTATCTTTTCTGACTAGTTTCAGTTTGAAGTCTTTTTTTTTATCAGATATTAGAATTGCAACTCCTGCTTGATTCTTAGTGATGTTTGCTCAGAATATTTTTTACAGTCCTTTCACCTTAAGGTAGTACCTGTCCTTGAAGGTAAGATGGGTTTCTTGCAGACAACAAAAAGATGGATTTAGTTTCTCAATCCATTCAATTACCTTGTGTCTTTTGACTGGGGAGTTCAGTCCATTGATATTTAGAGTTATTATTGAAAGATGTATATTGGTTCCCATCCTTTTAATTTCTGTTTGCATTCTTGCTCTAAATTTTTGATTCCACAGTTAAGCTTTCATTAATTTCTTTCTGTTGCCCCTTGGGTTTAGTTTTTCCTTTTGTCTACTCTTTATATTGCTTCATGACTTCTCTGAAGGGCTGGTTTTGTGGAAATGAATTGTTGCAATCTACTCATGTCATGGAAGATTTTCCTTTCTCCTTCAAATATAATAGATATTTTTTGCTGTGTAAAGTATTCTGGGTTGGCATCTATGATCATTTAGAACTGGGAATACTTTTGTCCAGGCTCTTCTTGCTTTCATAGTTTGCATTGAAAAGTCAGCTGTAATTCTGATGGATTTTCCTTTATATGTGACTTGTTTTTCTTTTGCTGCTTTCAGTATTCTCTTCATACATTTAATGCTTTTACTATGATATATCATTTGGAGTTTCTTTTCTGGTCTTGTCCATTTTATGTTCTATGTGCTTCTTGTATTTGTATGGGCATGTCTTTTCTTAATTTGGGAAAATTTTCTTCTACAATGCTGTTGAAGATCTGGTCAATACAATTATCCTTTGACTCTTCTCCTTTTATGCCTATGATATATAAATTTCATGCTGCCCCACATTTCCTGAATATTCCATTTCTGTATTTTTAAAACATTTTTCATAATCATTGAATGGTCAGTTCTCCAACTTTATCATTCAGTCATGATATTCTGTTTTCCATTTCATTCATTCTATTCTTGAGGCTTTCTCCTGTTATTTCTAATTGGGTTATTGAGTTTTTCACTTCCTTCTTAATTTCAGCCTGAATTTTCTTCAATATTTCTATCTCTTTTGTGAAATCAATGAGAAGTTTATCCCTATCTTCTTTTAGTTCTTTTATTTGTGTGTTATTTAAGTTTATTGAATTCTTTGATCATTTTACGATTGTTCTTTTAAATTCTGTGCCCTGTGTTACCTCACTAGGGGATTCTTACTGTAGAACTCTTCTACAGGACTGGTGGTGTTTGGTGGGGACATAGTATTTGGATTTTTCATGTTATTTTTTTCATTGCGATTTTGGCGTGTAGATATTTTTGTTTGTTTGTGATTCTGGTGTGAGAGTCAAGCCTTTCTCTGTTGAGGTGAAGTCTTATTCTATTTGTATACTTGATGTACCTTGGTTATTTTCTTATTGGGTATGAAAATCTGGTTGGTCTAGGCATCAGATTATTTTGCTTTTATATTGGAGGGACCAGATAGATGGCTCAAGTCCAGCTACTCAGGAGTTCCCACAGAGATCATGTCAGGTGAGATTCAGCTGATTTCAGGCTTCCTCCTCACGTCTGAGCCCCTCTAGGTGGTAGGCACAGCACTATTTGGGAAACTTGCTAGACTGAGCCTGGATTCAGGTGTTCTTAGGCAGTCTGCAAAAGTCTGGGTTCCTACTCAAGGGCAGAAAAACCTAGCCCTGCAGCAGTGGGAGAGGCTGCAGATGGTTCCAGTGCAGGGGGATGGACATTGCAGAATTCGGAGAACTCATCACCATGGGAAATTAAGGGGTAGTCCAGAGATCTGGGGTGCTAAGAGCATATGTGAGCCTGTGCCCAAGGTTAGATAGAGAACAGGATGTGAGGTCCAGACAATTGGAGTTGCTCAGGCTGTAGGGGAGTCAAGGCACAGTGGGTGGGATCAGACTTGCCAGGGAAGAAAGGTTGTTTCAGGAATTCAAGGCAAGTTGATGGTGGGGACAGCCAAGGTAGAAGCTGGTCTCAGGTGTCCAAAGGCATGTTGGTGGTGGAGACAGTCTGTGAAGGCTCTAATAAACTAGACGGAAAAATTAAGCTGGTATGGGTGCAGCAGATCAGGATGCAGTGGGCAAGTTCAGAGATCTGGGGTGCTAAGTGCAAAAGCATGTCTGTGCTCAAGGCTAGAAGGAGAACAGGATGTGGATAGGGGCTACTGGAGCTGTTCGGGCTGTAGGGGAGTCAAGGCACAGTGGGCAGAATCAGACTTACCAGGGAAGAAGGCTGATCTGCAGAATTCAAGGAAAGCTGGGAATGGGAACAGCAAGGGTAGAAAGTTGGTCTCAGAAGCCCAATGCCTAGTTGGGGGTGGTGGCAGTCTGTGAAAGCTCTAACAAACTAGACTGAAAAATGGAGCTTATCTGAGTGCAGGAGATCAGGACTCAGTGGGCTGGTCTGTAGTCCAGAGATCTGGGATGCTAAGAGCAAAAGCAGGCCTGTATCCAAGGCTGGAACAGGATCTTGTCTTTTCTTTTGCAATAAGATAGAAGTCATGTTAGAATAAAAAATAATAATAGATAAGGGATTATATTTAACTTATTCATGAAATTTATTTGATAAGAAAATAGAAAGCAAAGCTTGGGACATTTTCCATCTTAGTTGTTGCTGCTGTATAGTGCAGACAGAAGATTGTAAAATGTGGCAGGTGATGCATGAGGTATGGCTGAGGTGTGGAAGTACCCTTAATCATCAAATAAGAATATTTGCCTTTCTTCTGAATAATATTAAACACTTATCATTTACAAAAGTAGGCTAAAACATTGATAATCACTGTTTTACGAAGTCATTGCAAGCATGAGTAACATCTAACACTGCCAATTCTAGAAGTCTCACAGCATGATAAAACTGAAGCCATACAAGTATACAAATAACAGGTGCATGCATAGGTTTACTTTGCATGGCACTGCAGCACCATTTCATTCAGAGTTCATAATCAGGAACTGAACAACAGAGTTAAAACATACACACACACACACACACACACACACACACACATTTCAATGTTTGGGATAAGTTTATATCTTTGTGTTAGGCTGCATTTGTAGCTAACCTTGGCTGCATATGGACAGCAGGCTATAGGTTGGACACCATTGGAATGAAGTTTTTTTCCGGTAGAATAGCCTATACTGTCATGTGATAGCATATATCTTGGAATGTGCTTAATATAGTATTTCCAGTCAGTTGGGCATAAGATGGTGTTGAGACAAATGCTCATCTGTATTAAAAAGGTAGTGTAATACCTCATAGAATAAATGAAAATACAGTCCAGACAAATTAAAATTTTCAGTGTAAATAGTAAAAGTACAAAAACTTAAATGAAAAAGAAGATATCAAATTATCTTCAAAACACCACAGAACAAAAAGAATTGTTTAAAACAAGATAAGAAAGTGAAACTACAAAAGAAAGAAAAAAAAACAACAACAAAAAACTACAGTCAAGGAAGGCAGGGAGTGAGGAAAGAAGACAGGGATGTCAGACTAAATGTCTCCCTAAAGTGACTGGAGGTATTTCACGTTACCATGAAAATACCCAAGGTCATCAGATGCTCCATTAAGTCAGAGATATGAAATCCCTCTAGTTTTTAATGTAGGCACTTTATGCTACAAACTTTTCCTTTAAGACCACCTTCATTTTGTTCCATAGATTTTAATATGCTATATTTTCATTTTCATGCAATTTAAGATGTTTTAAATTTTGTCTTTATTTCTCCCTCTGCCCAATTTTCATTCAGTTGTGAGTTGTTTAGTTTTCATGAGTTTGTGTAGTTTCTCATGTTTATATTGTTGTTGATATCTGGCTTTATTCTCAATGTACTGCTACTTCTTCCCCAAATGCAGCTCATATCCTTAAAAAACATAACTCACAAAAATAAAGACCACCTATATGAGTGATTTTCTCAACCTGAGAAGCCAGACAAAAATCTCATTCCATTTATGCCATATTATCTCTTGTAAAAAGGGAATTTATTCTTAGATGCTCAGAAATGACCACACGGAGGCAAACAGATTCTTCTTATACGAATCCCCACGTATCCTGGGCCCTCTACAGCACTACAGAACTGGAGCTCTTTAAGACCACAGACACTCAGTGATGTGGAGGGAGCAACTTTGGGTTATGTCCCCAGAGCCATGCTAAGAAATGTTTCTGTTTTCTTAGTCTTCCATTCACCAAGCTGAAGCTATGGTAGGAAAGAAAGGACAGAGAAAGCATTTTATTTCATTCTTTTGGGTGAGATTTTTAGGCAACACCTGAAAATGACATCAAAGCAAGAACTCTCTGAGAGTTTTCTTTTAAAACATAATCAGTTGACTGAATCTAAGATTGGGAATTTCTGAAAGGTATATAGACACACTTGTCACTAATTTTGTAAGATTTAAGGAAGTCTACAACTAATTTTAGATCAGCATTTAAAAAAATCATAAAATACCAAAACATAATTCTACTGCATACTTAATTATATAGTGTGAATTAGAAGGCCAAGCTGTAAAACAGTCACAAGACAGTGCAAATGTAAAATGCTGCAATGACTCTGGAACATTGATGAGATATATTGGAAAAATGTGGCCACATATTTCCCATAAAATCCACTCCTAAATTCATACCCAACAAAATAACTGAATAAAAAAATTATATGTAGTAGTATTCATGACAGTACTATTGAAAAAAAATACAAAATATAAACAACGAAAGTCTAACAAAATTCAGTGAATGAACTGTGCATAGCCACACAATAGAAATGGATCTACATAGTGAGTTCCAGGCCAGCTGGTGCCATAGGGAGACCCTATCAGAAAAAAAAAAATGAAATGGATCTAGCATAACCTCTTTGGACAAACATATGTAAGTTTCACAAAGACAATGTTGAGGGAAAAAATTGTGATGAAGTGACATGAATTCACAGCAACAGTGGTTACCTACACAATACCTGCACAAGATCAAACCTTCCCTGAGGAAAGAGGGCCTCCCCAGGCCCCAAATCGAGCCATCAGAAGTCTGCTGGGGAGAGTCACCTTCCTTTAGGTGTGTGGTCACTGGTAGGTTGCCCATACTCAGTAGATGATACAACCCCCATGCATATATGGACACCATTAATTGGACTCAGTGGGTTAAAAATAAATAGCGAATCCAGGCCAGCTAGGGCTACAGGGAGACCCTGTCTCAAAAGGACCCCCAAATAAATAATAAATAAATAAACTGATCAATAAATTATTTAATTAATAAGTAAATTAAACATTATGAAAAGAGGATATCGATTTGGGAGGGAGATGAGATGGTGGGTCATGGTGTAAGTCAGAGGGCAAGGGGTGTGAGAGATGAATATGACCAAGATACATGCATGTATGAAATTTTCAAAAGAATAAATAAAACTTGAAATTAAAAAAAGACATGAAAAGAACAATAATTTGATATCCTCACAATATAAAAATATCAGTAGCCACCATGCCTTAAGTGTTTGCCAGGAACATGCTCACTGCCAAGGATTGCTAATCACTTGAAAATATTAAGTCAGTTAATCCTCATGAACAAGCAGGTGTGGTATGTATCTTATGACTCATGGATTCTTCTTGGTAGATGCACATGAGAATTTCTTATATATCTTCATTGCTGTTGTGACTGTAATAACCAAAATTACAAGCAACTTCAGTGTAAGAACAGAAACTGAAATAATGAATACATAAATATTAGCACATTCACTATGGAATTCTATACCTATTTAAACTGAAAAACTTAGTTATATGAATTAGTACAGGTTTAGCTCCCAAAATAGTGCTGAGTAAAATAAAGAAATCCATAGAGTCAGACATGTGATATCACTTATTTATATTTGTAAACACACAAAATATATATTTATATACAAGTTTTAAAAGGTGGACATATGCATGAAAAGTTAAATATTTGATATAGTCTACCAATAGAATCCTCTGTATTTTCAATCTATAATGCAGAGTGTTTGTGTGTCTTCAGTGTATCTATTTTTGAAAATGGAATTGAATATCAAATGTTGATATTTGTTACTTCTGGTTATACTTACTTGTATCTTTAATCATGTGTGTCTTGAAATATCTCATAGTAATTTAAATAAAATAAGAGAAAAAGCACAAAAAGAACACAGAATGGAATAGTCATAGTACTGTCACATGCTTGCAGTGGTTAGGATTAAAAGTTATTAGAGAAGGTTAACGTAGAAGCTAGAATTCTCCACAGCTCTTTCTGCACTTGTGGAACTAAGGCTAAGGGCTCTCACAGACAATCAGAGTAATCTTTGATGAGATTATAAAACTAAGCGCATGTTCTTCATGGAGATTATTAAGAGAAGCTGATTTCTTCCTCTCTCATCTATGGTGATAGTCCTTGACAGAGTATGAACACGGCAAGCCAAAGATTTAAAAAATGTAGCAGATTATCTGCCATACTGTAAATAGTTATTAAATTGTATGAATCACTATTATTATAGGAGTTATTGATAAATTGGACTTCTTTTTCAGTGGTGTATAGGTATAAAGTTACATAAGCCTTCAGTGAAGGGTAAAGAGAAAAAAAAGTAGCAACTTCTACTAGGTAAGTTTTACCTCCATGCGAGCAGCAGTTCATTGATTAATAGGTATCTGTACTTCCACCCCAAAGCATTTCCTACCTTATTTATGCTGGAATGTCTGCCTTCAGTAACTGGGGAGCTTAAGCATTGAGAGTTGGAGGTATATGTTTCCCTCTATGATGCCCTGCTCTAACTCTTCTTTAAAATAAGAGCCACTAACAATTAAGAGGTCTGTTTCCAACCAAATGTAAGGTATTTGGAATGAAGTTTGTCTGAATGATAGTGCTCATTTTAGCCATGAATTAAACAGAGAAAGGACTAGGGATGGTCTAAGTTCAGCTCTGAGCATGCTCTGCAATTGAACACAAGAATATTAGCTGTAGATCTAAAAGGTAATCCATATGGACAAACTATTGACCAAGTGTGGAGGGACACAAGGCAATGTGGTATAAAGACTGTCTTTAAAGTGTCACTTTATCCAAGTAAGTCTGAAGACTTGAAGATGTTAGGACAATGAACCGAGTGTGCTACCCTGGAAACCTATCTGGACAGGTCATCAGAGGCTTCCCTTGAGTCACTCACTCAACACAACCCAGAAGCTAATCTTCAGCATCTCAGATGCTAATCTGTACATGCCAGAATAGGGACTGTTGACCAACCAGAATATTATGTCTTATTTGCAAAGCTCTTGAAGAGATTACTGGTCCAATAGATCTTCATGCTTCTGCTTGCAGAGCCAAGGTGTCCATCTGAGGGCATTGTCTGCTGGATGCTGCCAGCATTTCCTTTTTATTTATTTATTTGCTCACTTATTTCCCACCTTTGTGTTTTTGAGGTAGGGTCTCATATGTATCCCAAACTTGCCTTGAACTTGTGATGCTCCTCCTTCCCTAGCCTCCATGTTGGGGATAATAAGCAAGAGATACCATGCCTTACTCCCCTCTAAATTTATTTATCTAGATGTTCATGTTTGAAAAGATCTCATCATATTTACATAAATTACAGTCATATTCCATGTCTATGTCTTTACAATCTTACACACATTTGATTAAATTTGTTGGCTGCTCTCAAATACTTCAATGCCATTATAATATATGTCTTGTTTTACTTCCCAAACAACAAATTACAGTGGCTTAGAGTAAATTCTACTAAGTTAAACTTAAGTAATTCTACTAAGTTAAACTCTCAGGGCATCTACCATATTTCCAAGTCACTAGAATGACTCACTCTCCGGGTATGAATAAACACATTAGTTTACTGTTCTGTGATTTGGGGGAGCTTCAGCTGGCAATGGAAATACTATTTATCCTGTGTTTAAGGAAGATCTCCTAAGTAGAACAGAGATGTCTCAGATTCATTAGTCATAGAAACATAGGACCTTGTGCCTTTCAGATGTTGACCCCAAAGTGTTATATTTTGGGAGTTCCTGAAAGGAAAAAATTATTAAAACATTATGCATAATGTTATCCAGGGAGTAAACATCCTATAATTAAGGGAATTTCTGAATATTTATATCATGAAACTGAAATATAAAGCAAATCATCCCACATCCTTTTCTTGGTGGCTTAGTTCATTAATGATTTCTTTACTTGAGCCTACAAAAAATGAACCACCAATGTCCTCTAAAAAGGTAGTGCTGTGGGTTGTACCAACCTTCGCACTTCACCCTCCTCTTCCTTTGTGGTTCTTCATCTGTCAGTCTCCGTTTCCACCCAGGCCTTCTCAGTGACAACTGTGAATATTTTTTTTTTGTCTTCTTGAGACAAGGGTCTTCCTGTAGCCCCAGCTGGTCTAGAACTCGCTATTTAGACCAGGCTGGCCTCGATCGCAAAGTGATCCTCCCTCCCAAATGCTGGATCAAAGGTGTGCATCTCCATGCCTGGAGTGATTTTTTATTAACTAATTTTGCCCATTGAGACAGAGCTTTACATGTGTAGGAATTATAAAAATAAATACAGACACATCTTTAGCAAATAACAACATGATTGAGGAAACATTTGCAATATACTTATAAAAGTGTATCTGAAATTCAGAGTCTTAATAATTATAATGCATATTAATTGTACAAATTCATGGATTTCACTGTGACATTAACGCTTTTTTGATGTTTTTTATGTGTATGAGTGTTTTGCCTGCATGTATGTTTAAGTGCACTCTTGCTGTGCAATGACTGCAGATGCCAGAAGGAGGCACTGAATCCCCTGGAACTGAAGTTACAGATGATTGTTAGCCACCATGTGGGTGCTAGGAACCAAACCTGGATCCTCTGGAAGAGCAGCCAGTGCTCTTAACCACTGAGCCATCTCTCCAGCCCCTATTCTCAACATTTTGCTTTGAAATTCGTCTGTTCTGCATATTTCATATAATTGTAATAGACTTTATGTGGCCCTTCAACTTGGTTCCTTTCACCCACCATATTTTCCAGTTTCATTTATGTTACAGCATGTACCCGTACTTGATTTCCTCTTGTGGAGAAATAATACTACATTGTATTAAAATACCACATTTGACTTAGCCATACATTTGTGAAAGTTATTCAGATCTTTCCAGGTTTAGTTTCTATGAATAATACTATTATAAGGATTCACGTACAAGGTTTTGTGTAGGAGCGTGTTTTCATATTTCCTCACTTAATTCCCCAAAACAGAATGACAGAGTCTTCCCATTTGAGGAAGTATGAAATGATTTTTTGAAAGACCTGCATCATTTTACATTCCCTCCTGCAAGGTATGAAGATTTCAGTCTCTACATTTTATCACCCCTTAATACTGTCTTTTTTAAATTAAGTAAACTATTTCTTGCAGGCGTGATTTACATTTCTCTGATGGTTAATGATGTTGAACATTGTTTCAAGTTGGTTAATGGTTGTGAATCTACATTATTTTTGGAGAAATGTCGAGATAGTTTGTCTCCCTGTAATGGAACTATTTGTGTTTTCTTGATGGAGCTATAAATGGCTTTTATATTTTCTGAACAAAAGTATTTTACTAGGTATTATTTTGAAGATGTTTTCTCCTGCACAGTATGTTAGCCTTTCTTTTTCTTGTTATTGGTTACAACTCAAAAATCACCATGATGGATGTAGCTAATTTACTATTCTTTCCGTGTTGTCACATGTACTTTCAGTGTCTTATCTAAGAACCTGTTAACTAGCTATGGCAGCATAGATTTACTCCTAGTTTTTCTTCCAAGAGTTTTATAATTTTACTTCTTATATTTAAGTGTCTGATACAGTTAAAAGTAATATTTGCATATGATTTGATGGACCTATTGTTTACATTTTACTTTGCTTTATTTTATTATTTTATTTTCATGCAGCTATCCAAATGTCCTAGCCTCATGTATTATCAAGGTTATTTGTTCTCGGCATCCTTGTGCCAAACCTATGGAGCATAAATGGAGGGTGTTCTTTTTGGATATTCAATTCTATTTCATTGGTCTATAAATCCATGCTTATACCAAATTGTACTAATTACTCTTGGAGTATTTACTAAGTTTTTAAATAAAAAAACAGATTTTCCTAAATTGAATCTTATTTTGAAGAATGTTTTAGCTCTTCTGGGTTCTTGTATTGACACATGAAATTTAAGGTCTATTTGTCAAAAAAGCTAGAATATCAATAGGATTGAATCTACAGATCAATTTGAAGAATATAGCTAACTTTACAGTATTTAATTTCTGATCCATGAGCATTAAAGTTCCATTTATCTAGATGTCCTTTAGTTTCTTCAACCATACCTTATAGTGTCTTTTGCTGTTTTTGTTTTTGTTTTCAAACAGGGTCATCCTATAGTCCAAGCTGGCCTGGAACTCTCTATGTAGGCCAGGCTGGCCTTAATCTCACAGAGATCTATCTGCCTCTGCTTCTGGAGTACTAAGATTAAAGGCCTGTGCCACCAGGACTGGCTTTATGCTTTGTAGTTTTAAGGGCATATCTGGAACTTCTTTTGCAATAGTATACTTGAGTATTTCATTATTTTTTATTACTGCAAATGGAATTTTCATAATTTTCAAATTTTCCATATATTGTATATTTGTTTTTATTGTATAGCTTTACTGAACTTTTTATTTTATACTATTACTTTTGACTTTCATGTACAAAATTATGTCATCTCTGGATGTAGTATTGCTCTTTTCTTTTTGTTATGGAATATCTTTTTGCCTACTTACAAGGAATAGAATCTTCAGGACTGTTAAACAGTAGTAATGAGAATAGTTAATGGTGTCTTTTTTCTAATTTTAGGAGAAAAAGAAGCAGTCATTTTTATTTTTTTAATCACTAAATAGTAGGATTCAGCTACAGATTTTTGAAATTTTGGTAGATATTTTTAATAAAGCTAAGTTTCCTACCATTCATACTTTATTGATGGCTTTATCATGAATGGATGTTGAATTAATGTCAAATTCCAGTTTCTTGCATCTATTTTGAACATACAATGGTGATTTTCCCTTTAGCACATATTAATGTAGTGTGCTACATTAACTTGTTTCCAGATGTTAAAACAACTGTGTATTTCTATGATAATTCCTGTATGGGTCATTACTTTTTAAATTATTTCAATATTTTGTAGATTTCATACATGAATACTATATTTATGTCATTTCTACCCCTCTCCCAATTCTTCTAACAATTACTCTGTCACACATTTGTGACCTATTTTTTATTATTGTTACATGTGTATAATATGCTAAGTCCATTTAATGATGCTTGTGTATATTTTGTTTAGGGCTGACCACTTGGGATTGGATAACCTATTAGTGAACTCATTCCCAGAGAAAACTGATTCTCCTTCCCTCAGCAGCCGTTGATCGCCTGTAGCACTTCATCTAGAGGTAGGACCTTGTGAAATTTTCCCATCCACACTCACACCAACATGTCAACGTGTGGTCATTATGCAGATTTTGTTTAGCCAACCCAAACTGTTGGGATTTCATGGGTGCAGCTTCCCTACTGTGTCTAGAACACACTCTCTAGCAGTAGGCATCCTGGTTCTCTGGCTAAAACAATCTTTCTGTCCCATCTTCCATGGTGTTCCCTGAGCCTTAAGTGTAGGGGTTGCATTGCAGATGTATCAGTTGGGGCTAGGCACTGCATGATTACCTATTCTGTCTTCCTTGCCTTTTGACCAGTTGTGGAACTTTGTAATAGTTTCCATTTGTTGCAAAAATAAAAAATAAAAAAGAAGGTGCTTCTTTGATGAGGGGTGAGAGCTACACTTATCTGTGAATATAAGGATAAGTGTTTAGAATATAGAAAAAAATTTCATTAAATTACAAAAGTGGCAGTAGTTTCTCCTCTGGGTATATGATTTCTCCAGCTATGGACAATGGCTGTGTTTATATTAGACTTGACCTCCCTCCTGTTGAGTGGGCCTTCATTCCAAATAGGCATCTGTTGGGTACCCCTAAGATAAAAGTGTCACTATTGCTCTACTGGAGTATCTTGCTTGACTGGTCACTGATGTGGTTCTTAGGCTTTACAGCTTGGTGGGCTCATTAGCTGCTTTTCTCGCTTGGCAGCTTGCATAGCATTTTCTGATGTTAAGAGAATTAGTCCTCAGGGAGGAGTTTCCATGTCAGTTCTAGCTCATTATTTTCCAAGCCCTGTGTCTGACTTACATGATGTCTTCAGCAATCATCTTACCTTCCAGTTCTGGGAAGCTACCAAAAGCAATGGCAGTAGCCTGTATTGTTTTGGGCTTCTCTTGGGCTATCCACATCAGCAATTCAAAGAGAAGGTTCCCTTGCTTGGCACTGGGATCTTTTTGTTAGATAGACTTTGGCTATACCCATGCACATACACATATATATTATGTATGTATTTTTAAAGCAAGTTTATAAAATAATATATTTCCTATGTTTTCTCAGACATCCTCAGTATTATTTTTCTCCCCCTTTTCCCTCTCCATTGAATTACTCTCCTTCCTCCTTCCCTAGTTAATTCCCCCACCTTCTCATGTCCCCTTAGCTCCTTCACTGCCCTTCCCCATGCTCCCTTTATACTGTCCTGGTTTTTGTGGTTACCTTGGGTGATATCCTCACATCTAAAGATTCTGAGCTAGGATATACAAGAGACAACATGCAGCATTTACCTTTCCGGGTCTTCGTGATCTCATTCACTATGTTTTCCAGTTCCACCATTTACCTGTACATGTCATGATTTCAGTTTTCTTTACAGCTGAACAGAACTACACTGTGTAAATGTATCACATTTTTATTATTCGTTCATCAGGTTGTTTCCATTTCCTAGCTATTGTGAAAAGAGCAGCAATGAACGGCTGAGCAATTATCTCTGTTCTAGGATGTCAAGTCCTTTGGGTATGTGCCAAGGAGCGGTGTATGTGGGTCATATGGTAGATCTACTCTTAGTTTTTTGAGAATTCTCCACACTAATTTCCGTGGTGGCTGCACCAGTATATAATCCCACCAGCAGTGAATGAGGGTCCCCTTGTCCTGCATCTTTACCAATACTTGTTGTCAATTGTTTTCTTGATCTTATCCTTCCTACTGGGGTAAGATGGTATCTCAAAGTAGTTTCAATTTATATTTCTCTGATGGTTCCCTGAAGATGTTGAACATTTTTATTTGTATTTCTTCTTTTGAGAACTCTGTTTGGTTCGGTGTCCCATTTTTTTTTTTTAAACTGGGCTGTTTATTTTCTTGATGTTTAATCCTTTGAGGTCTTTGTATATTCTAGACATTTACAGTCTGTCACTTATATATAGCTGGCAAAGAATTTTTCCCATTCTGTAAGCTGCCTCTTCACTTGATCATGTCAGTTTTTGGTCTTAGTCCCTACACTATTCAGAAAGTCCGTTTTGTGCCTATAAGTTCCAGCATATTCCCGAGTTTCTCCTATAACAGATTTAGGGTAGCAGGTCTTATATTGAGGTCCTTATGCTGTTTGGAGGTGAATTTTGTGCAGGGTAAGAGATAAGAATCTAATTTCCTTTTACATGCAGCTATTACTTATAGTGGCATTGACTAAACCAATCAACATGGCAGAAATTGAAATAGACTGAAAAAAAATTGAGTAAAAGCATTGTAAAAAAAAAAAAAAAATCCAGCTGACTATATGAAAATGAACTTGTATCCTGGTCTCTAACTCTGTTTCATTGAGTCTTTCTTCTATTTTGTATATGTACCCCATTTCTATTTTGTTAATTTCTCCTCTGATCTTGGTTATCTCCCTATCTACTATTATTGCATGTTGCTTGTTCTTATTTTTCCAAGGTCTTTAAGGCACATTATGAAGCTATTTAAGTTATCTCTGATTTTTTATGTAGGCGTTTAGAAATACAAACTTTCTTCTCTGGACTGCCTTCATTGTATCCATAGATTTGAGCACATTGTGTTTTCATTTTCACTCAATTTAGAACATGTTTTTATTTTCTTTTTTACTTTTATTATTCATTATTCATTAGTTTGCTGTTCAGTCTCAATGACTGTGTTTTCTGTGATTCCTATTGCTGTTGATAAAGTTTTATTGCACTGTAATCAGAATGATTCAAGAAGTCATTTAAATGTTCTTGTATTTGTTGAGATGCTTTATGTTCCAATATGTGGTCTGTTTTAGTGAAGGGTCCATGGATGTTGACTCCTATATTTTTTGGATGATTTTGCAAAGGATTGGCATTTTTTAAACATTTATTATAATTCATCATTGGGTCCACTGTGCCTATGCTTTCTTTGAAAAAAGTTTTAAAAAGATTAAGTCTACTGTTTAATTCACAGTTGGCTCATTAATATTTTCTCCCTCCCCTTGAGAACATTTGGAAACTTTGTCATTATTGGAATTTATCCATTTTTGCTAATTTATCTGATTTGTTGGTGCACTTTTTCATAGTGTGTCCTTACAAGTCTTTCAATTTCTGCAAGATGGGTAGCAATGTCCTGCTTACCCTCCTGCCTTTAGTAACATGCATCTACTTTCTTTTCTTTCCTTTTTTTGTAATTCTATTTAAAGATTTGTAAATTTTGTTGATCTTTTCAAAGAGACAAACTTTGGTTTTATTGATATTCTCAGTATTTATTTATTTATTTTATTCTTTTATTTGCCAGTCTTTATTTTTCCTTCCTTCTGCTTGCTTTATGCTCATTTTTCTATTATTTTTCTGTTTTCTTAAGATGGAAATTGAGCTTGTAGGTTTTTTTTAATATAGTAACCTAGGCTTGCCTTGAACTCTCAATCCACCTGTCTTCACCATCCCATCCTTTACTATGCATGTGTCATGTCTTACTACCAAGGGACTGAGTTTCAGGCCAACTCTAATATTGGTCTCTGATTCTTACCTGGATTTAAGGCTACAGCTAAAGAATTATCCTCAATTCAGATAGAGTGTACAGTGTTTTATTTGTATTAATTAGCAAATTATATTTCCTTCTAGTAGTCATGACCTTTATGAACCTGATATAATTCAAGTTACAGCAGAAATCATTTGTCTGACGTAACTGATTTCAGTAGACACATGGCTTCTCCTGTATCATGAGAGGCAATCAATGGCCAGACTAATTAAGCCTTGGAGAAAGAGAGATTCTCAAATATTTAATAGGCTCCCAAATTAAAAACAGCTTCTGGGAATTTTCTATCCCAGTGTATTTCAAGAGTACTTTCCCCATATACATATGAAGGCAACAGGCACCGTGACTGGGGATAGGAACCAAACCAAGAGAAAAAGGAAGGCCTCTCTCCTTTCTTCCTGAAAAGTCTAAAAAGTATCTTACTATTCTTAGTGTCTTGTGATAGCTTCAAACCCAAATACTGAAGGGTTCTGGCTTTACAAACATCAGAGTAATTAATGACTGGCATTAAAAATAAACATCGGATCCTATGCATCAACATAAGAAAAAGATATTTTCTTCTTTCCTATTTATTTTCAGAGGGATCTTACTGGCTCAAAACTATGAAATCATCATTTTTTAAAAATAGCAGAATGCCAGCTTAACAGAGAAAGAAAGTCGCTGCATGCTTTTCCTTGCCATTCAAGTTTACTTTGTGAGTACAAGGCATTGAGAGTAGTGGGTACGAAAAGGAGGATAGTTTTAAAGGTAGTTTTTTTGCCTTTCACATTTAATCCCTAATTCTGTGTTGATATTAGACCTCTTTTGTCCCTATTTTAACTTAGTTCTTTCAAAATGATGAAGCTCACCTTTTAAACTCCAACTCCCTTAGATAGCAACACAAGGGTCAAATGTGCTAATGTTCCTCTTCCCATAAACTCATCTAGATTTTTCAGTTTGCAGATGTAGACCTAGAAAAGCTAGATGCCTTTTCCAAATTCAGACACATCACTTACCTCAAAATCTTGTCAATTCCACTCATGGAGGAAAAGTGTCACAGCTTCAGCTCCAAGGAGGTGAAGCAAGTTCAGTCACACTGTGTGTTTTTGCCCTCATATTACTTTTTCTTTATTGCTAGGGATTGAATTCGGGACCTTGAACATGTTAAAGCAAATGCTTTACCACTGATCTATCTCCACTAACCTTCTTTTTTTTGTATAATTCTCCCATTTAGAATTCCATATCTGGAGCTTATGAAGATCACCTTTAGCATAATTTCAGCCACATCATTCTTTCGATTCTTTCCTTTGTTCAATATGTACATTATATATAGTGGATTACATGCGATGGAGGCTGTCTCAGTTGATGGGAGTTAATCTCTCCTTAATAGGGGTTGAGAGGAAGGCCCTTGTGCCTGACTCCCTCATCACTAGTTTCTGTCCTGTATTAAACCTGGGACCATAAGGTGCCCTTTCATGGTAACTGCTCTCTAACCCTATGCAGAACTTCACATTGTTCACTGTCTAACTCTCCCATAGCGTCACACAAGAAAAGAGGCACCTAGTACACTTCTGTGATGAATAGACTGTACCTTGTAAGACCTTGGGCAGGGTCTTCCTGACTTCCTGGAACCCAGCCTCTCACTTGTGAAAGGAAGCACAGAAAGCACCACATTACAGAGGCAATTTTGCTGTTCTCATTGCCTGAATGTTTTCTCCCATCATGTATTGTTGGCTTTCTTTACCCAGACCTATTATGTTGTATGATCTTTACAGAAAACTCTGTAAATTCTCACTAGATGTGTATTGCTTGATTTTCTCAACATCCTAAGCACTATAAGTATAGGTCTCACTTAGGGGAATTGTTCATGCTTTTTTTGTTCTAACATCGTAAGTTTTCCCAGTCCTTGAAAGAAAGGGAATCAGAAACATTCTTAATACACTGCTTCTGTCTCAGAATGACACATTCTATCTCAGAATGATGCCTTAAAGGCACATTAGACATCTCTTGAGGGGAGTTTTTATAAAGAAAATGTTAGGCTCTTTTTTAAATGCTCTTTATCATTCCAGGATACCCAGTCTGCAAAAGTTACCCAGCCCTTTACATAGTGAAAGTTTCATTAGGAACAGAATGGGGATGTTTGTCATACTCAAAGTGACAACAAATTCAGTCAGTGAACTAAAAGTCCATCTCAGTCACAAGTGACTTAAATGTATATAAATCCCCAAAGAGTCTGCTATATAAGATGGATATATATATATATAATCAGAACTCATAGCATAATAGGAATTCAGTAGCTGGAACAAGGCCTTTTATGCTGCTGATTGAATCTCTACATGTTAATATTATCAATATCACACTATAGGCTCGTGGATTAAGACAAATATAAGAATAAACTGCACTTGAATCTTCTGAGCTGATGGACGGTGAACATCTATGTTCATTCCAGCTTGTGGCTTTGTGGTGATTAGTCCAGGCTCCGGACCTTTACTTAAGTTTGCTTTTACTTGTACTCAGTAATAATCTGAACTTTAACATCACTAAGAAGCTAGAAGTTACTAGTCACTAATATCCATAAATTTCACCTTCCCATCATCTCCATTTTAAACATCTTTCACTTGTTCTTAGAGGGACTAAGATTTTGTCCAAGGCTACATAGCTCTGAACTATGTTGCTCAACCCATCTTTTCTTTAGAGCAGTGACTTTCAGCTTTGTCTGCACATCTGAATAAATTGAAATGTTTTTATAGAACTGGTCTTCAAATGGTACAAGATGAGAGCCGGGGCGGGGGGAGATGGGGAGATGAGAAGGCGCAATCAACCAAAAATAATTATGTATGAAAATTCCATAAGGAAGGCTGTTAATTTTGTATGCTGATTAGAAATAAAACAAATAATGGGACCAATGAAAACCTACCCTCAGGCCCTACTTCTGTCCAAGGAAATTATCCTTAAGGGTGAAGCTCAGCCATCATCACCTTATTTTAAAACCTCCAGGCTGTTCTATGGCTATGTCAGCTTCAAATCTCCACTAGGGAAAATGTCTCCTTTATGTTCAAAGTGCTCCACTTCAATACTCAGCAGAGTGCCTGACTCAGAGCATATGTCTTCATGTGCCTGTCTGGATAGAATTCCTCTCTCTTTACTGGCTTTTTATATTATCTCTCAACAACACGTTCTTTCTGAGGTCTCCTTAATGGGCCCAGTGGATGAACCTACACTGAAGGACATTTGAGGACACAAATCAGACCTCATAGGCTGTGAGATATGTGTGTGTGTGTGTGTGTGTGTGTGCATATTATACATTATATATAATATGTGTGTATATAATATATATGTTGTGTGCATATATATATATTAAATTGAGTGAAGTCAGTGATAGGTGTGGATGGGGAGGGATTTAAATATCAAGCTAGATGGTAGGAGCCATGGGTCATGCATGACTGTAAGGAAACAGAGTCTTATAGGCCCCTGGAACCTTCCTCATATGACTTAACAGCAATGGTGACAGCAATCAGAAAAAACCACCATAGAACTGGGGAAATGGGGAGGATACCCCAACCTTAGCCAAGGAACTAATGGCAGCTTATCACTTCTGGGTGAGGGAGAGTTGATCTTTAAGGGAGTGCTGCTAGATGGCTGAATAGGCTCCAGTGAATAAACTTACACCAAGAGAGACATGCAGGGACACAAACTTGACTAGATAGGCTTTAACATATATGACAGAATGCATGAAATCCTGAGAGTGCTATGAGGGTGTACAGATAGGGAAGGGGTTCTAAATATAATTAGGATGTGTTGTATGAAATCCACAAAAATTCAATAAAATATATACACTGTAAAAATAATTAAAACAAAACTAAAAAACTATTGTTTAGAAATGCAAAAATTCAATAAAAATAAAATAAATACTAGTGCTTAAAGACTGAAAATAAAAATAAACCATTCCAGTTTTAAACTGTGTCTTCCAATGTCTCTGCTCTGCTGTGACCACCATCAGTGGGACCACCCTGAGGTCTCTTCATAACTTATCTTTCATAACTTCCACTCCACTTGATGCCATGTTCATCATGTACTGTGTCCGTTTAACACTGTCCTGCATCCTTGTCCTCGGCTTCCTCTCTGTGTCTGCATCAACATTTCCCCTTCCTCTTCTTCCTTCAATGTTGTTCTTCTTTCAAATCCCATTTGCTTTTCTTCTTACTATTCACCCCCTTTCAAAACGATTTCAATTGGTTCTAGACCCTCTTTGACAATATAAAGAAATCCTTTGTCTTTGGAAAATCAAATTTGTGACCAAGGTTTGTAAAAGAAGTTGTATGCAAGTTTCCCTTAATTTATCCTATGGAATCTTGCTTTAAAGAAAGGAATTAATTCCCAGAGTTGAAACATGTCCACCACTGTGCTGGATAGCTTTAGTGTCAACTTGACACACCTGGCTTGAGGGAGCCTCAAGTGGAGAATTTCCTCTATTGGACTGGCCTGTGGCCATGTCTGAAGGGCATCTTCTTGATGAGTGATGTGGGAGGGCCCAGCCCACTGTGGGTAGTGCCACCCGTGGGTAGGTGGGCCTGTGTTGTATAAGAAAGAAGGCTGAGCAGGGGCAGGGGAGCAAGCCAGTAAGCAGCATTCATCCATGTCCTGTGCTCCAGCTCCTGCTTCCAGGTTCCTGCCCTGAGTTCCTACCTTGGGCTCCCTGAGGAACTGCGACCTGGGAGATGTAAGCTGAATAAACCCTTTCCTCCCCAAGTTGGTAGTGGTCAGAGTGTTTTGTCACAGCAATGAAGAACAAACTAGAACAACCACCAACCTCAACATTTTCTCAGAATCCCTCTGGATATTATAACACATTCAGTCTTGGTTTACTTTTGGTTTTTCTTTTTTATAAAAGAGATATTTTATTTATTATTTTTTTATTTGATGTGTATGAGTGTATTACCTGCAGGTACGTAAGTGCCCATGGAGATCAGAAGAAAGCATCAGATTCCCCTGGAACTGGAGTTACAGATGGTCGTTAGCCTCCATGTGGATACTAAGAATCAAACCTGGGTCCTCTGCAAAAGTAGCCAGTGCTCTTAACCACTGAGCCATCTCTCCAAGCTCCCTATTTTTCTTATTCAGCACATGGCAAGGAAGGTTGACTATTTATGGGAGATTTTTTGTTTTGTTTTGAGATTTATAGTCTTCACTCCTTAAAGAACTTTATTTATCTTCACATTTAGTTGATGATTTACCTGGAGAATTCTGCTTTAAAAGTCAATTTCATTTAAAATACTGATAGAATTTCATTTTAAAAATTTTTTGTATTTTTATTAAATTTTTGTGCATTTCATATATCTTAATGATATTTAGATTTCCCCTCTTCTCTCTGTATCCCTCCCTAGCCCACCCACAGAATTTCATGCATTCTGTCATATGTGTTAAAGTCTATTTAATCAAGTTTGTGTCCCTAGATGCCCCCGCAGTGTAAGTTCATCCACTGGAGCCTGACCAGCCTACCTAGCATTAACTTGAGGCTGGAGAGCTGACTCAGTGGTTAAGAGCACTGACTGTTCTTGTAGAGTACCCAGGTTCAATTTCCAGCACCCATATGGTGGCTAACAATCATCAGTAACTACAGTTTCAGGGGATCTGACACCCTCTTATACATATGCACTTATACACATGCAGGCAAAATATGCATACACATAAAAATAGTAAATAAAAAATTAAAATAAAAAAGTGATCAACTTTTCCCCACCCAGTAGTGATCAGTTGCTAATAATTCCTCTGCTAAGGTTGGGGCCTCCTTCCCAGTTCTATGCTAAGATTTTGTCTGAGTTTGCATGGGTCTTGTACATGCTGTCACCATTGCTGTAAGATCATATGAGCAGGTTCCCAGAATCCTGGAAGACTCTGTTTCCTTCGGGTCATGCACCACCCCTGGCTCTTACAATCTACCATCCCCTCTTCTGCAATGGTTCCTGAGCCCCGGGTGGGTGAGGTGTAATGAGTCTTATCCAGAGACACACAAGCTGCAGCCTCTTCTTCTCTACACTTTGGTCAGCTGTGTTCTTTGTGCATCACACTGTTGCATGAGGAATTTCACTGTTGAGAGTTGAGAGATGCATTAGTATTCTCTCTTCGCCCTGTCCCAATATGTATCCTGAATCTGAAGTGTAAAGGTTTCACTGTAGATATGTCACTTAAGGCTGGGAATCTCACAGACACTTATTCTCTCTGTGTGACAAGTTGTGACTGTCTGTATTAGCCTCTATCTATTGCAAAAAGAAGTTTCTTTGATGAGTGGTGAATGGAATACTTCTGTGCAAATGTAAGAACCTATATTTAGTATACAGTAAGAAATTAGTTTGTCTCGGGATATGACAGATTAGGGTTTTCTCTAGGATCTGTGCCTTCTCTAGCCGTATGTATTCTGCTATGTTTATAGCACCCAAATGGGAGTTCCCTCCCATTGAGCTGGCTTTAAGTCCAGTGAGATAACTGTTGATTACCCCCAAGATATCACCACACCAAATATAGTTTGCTGTGCTACCACCACACCAAATATAGTTTGTTGTGCCAGTCATTGTTGTGGTTATTAGGCTTTAAAGATGGGGTTGAACCATTGATTAATTTTCTCTCTTAGAAGCCTGTGTCATGTCCTCCAGAACTATGAGAGCTAGTATTCAGGAAGCATCTTCTGGATCAGTTCCAGCTCCATAGCTACAAGTCCTGTGTTCTATGCCCTATCGTCAGAAATAGGGTCCTGCCTTCAAGTTTTGGGTGATAATCAAGGGCTGTGGCAATAGCCTGTGTTATTTCAGGAGTCTCTTGAATCCCCCTGACCAACAACTCAAAGGGTTGTTTCTCCTCTCTGGCACTGTGTTTCTTGTTATATGGCTTTCAGGTATACATATGCACTCATGTACAGATCTTATATGTGTATTTTTCAGTAAACTTTTGAACTAATGCATTTCCCTCCAATTTTTCACACCACCTAAGCTTATTTAACTTTCATCTCTCTTACCATGTATGAACCCTTCCTCCCTCCTCAGTTAAAGTACCCCCATTTTCCCCTTGAAAATGCCTGTCTCCTATTATTCCCCCTCTTGAGCTCCATCTTTCTCTTTACCCCCATGGTTCCTTGTATATCATTTCCTCCTCCCTTCCCAATTAAATACCCCCATTTTCTCCATTTCCCTATTGGTAACATCTGTCTCCTATTATCCCTCCTCTCAGGCTCTATCTTTCTTTTTACCTTTATGGACCTTTCCATTTTCCTGGCTCCTGCGATTACATCAGGATATATACTCACTTAAGGTTTTGGTGTTAAGATCCACAAGTGAGAGAGAATATATGTCACTATTGTCACTACTTTTTCCTGGGTCTCTGTTACTTCACTCAGTATAACAGCTTCTGGTTCCATCCATTTACATACAGATTTCATGATTTCATCTTTTTTACTGCTGAGTAGAACTCCATTGTATAAATGCACCACATTTTCATTATTCTTTCATCAGCTGACGTTCATTTAGGTCCTAGCAATGGTGACATTTGTCGTGATCTTCAACCTATTGTTTTATATTTTTTATTGCAAGTCTTCATCTGTGAAAGTCTTAATTTTTTGTCTCCACATTAATTTCCATTATTCTGTTATAGAAAGAAAATAAAAGCAGAGTAACTTGCTTAACCTAGCACAGGTAGTAATAGGTACCATATGGATTGAGCCTCTAGGTCCTTGGTCTCTGTTATAAGCTGCTTCCTGAGAATTGATACTGATTGTGTTAAACAAGTCTTGACAACAGTAACCATCTATTGAGTGTTTATCCAGAATAAGTGCTTCACATTTATTTTCTTACTTCATTCTTACAAGAAGGAGACGAAACCAGTTTTATTTCTATTCTGAATTTACAGAGAAGCGAACAGAGCCATAGAAAGGAAGAAAAAGTCATACACGTGTAATGTTAGGGCTGTTGATTGGGGTTTAGCAAACTTGTCTTATAAAAGAATAGTTACCAAACATTTAAGGTTTATATACTGTTTAGGGTCTATTGCAGTTACTCATCATCCCCTGCGTCAATAAAACAGCCACAGACACCAGGTGTGAAAAATGAACATGGTTGTGTGCCCATAAAACTATAATTGCAAAAAGTAGATTGTGGACTACATTTGACTTGTAGGTTACCTGCCTCAGATAATAATATTGTTTTAAATACAAGTCTAATGAAGCTAAATTCCGATCCAGCCAGAAAGATTTTATATCTTTGGTACTAGGCAAACCCTGGAGAAAAGAACAAGCATTTCAAAGGAGATTGATGCAGGAAGCTGATTACAGAGAAGAGGAAGTTGGTAGTGGTAAGGGCACATACAGGCAATAATGGTTGAAGAGGAGGTGGAGGATCTCCCATACTTACAGCTTCAGCCTGGGCCCATGACTATGTTCAGTCTGTCTCTGCCACATACTGAGGTACCTGCCTTCAGAGAATGAAATAAGACAAATTGATATCTGGCATCAAAATCAGCACCTGTAATGAGTACATTGTGTAGTTCCAAACTGAGCACCTTTCAGTCCTCCAATATCTTGAAAACTAAGAACAATAAAGACTTTTCTGAGGAAAACATTTTAAAGGAGCCTCTGTGTTAATCAAAAGAAGTAGTTCAGCAAAGCACTAAATAGCTAACTTTTATGTTACAGCCACATGGTTTTGGTAAAAAGCAACAGATGGCATATTTGGTTCCAAATGAATAATAAGGTATCATATTATTCATTTGGAAGCAATATCAGAAGCATTTACTTATCACCTCAGCAGACCCAAGAGATGACAAGGGGTGGGGAATTGCTGGGTTAGTGACAGAAAGATTTTGCTCTGCCAAGAATATAACTGGAATAGATGTAATGAAGTATTTCTATTTTTCAACAGGACTTGTTTCACAGTTTATTAGATAAATCCGAGAGATAGCAATCATGTAAGATTTTTAATCCTACTAGAATATAGGCTTGTCAGCTGTAACCAGGAACCAAGGCTCAACCTAGATTCTATAACTACTTTTTATCTTCAGTGCCAGAGTGAGTAAGAACAAAATTCTTAAAGGGGGATTTTTGAAGTATAAAATCAACTTTATATTCTCTTTGAAGAAAGGAACTGATAGCTGGATAGAGAATAGCAAGAAAGAGTTACTATTCTTCGTTGTGAGTCAATTCCTTATGTTCAGGAACACAAAACCCTTTCAGTGTAGTTATGGGTTAATACTTTACTAAGGTAGAGAGAGCATGCTTCCACGTAGGGTTTGAAAAGCAGTCCAGTCTCATTGCTATGGTGAAGCCTGCAAGTCAATTTAGAACTCAAGGCACAAAACTGTTTCAAGTCAAATATCCACTGCACCATACCATTATATCTTCACATTAAACTTTTCACCATGCATTTCTCCATTCATTAGTTCTAGAATCTGTAAAGGAACAAGATGGCAAAAAAACTGATTTTTCTCTCATCATCAACTGAAAGTCACCTGTGGGCCTCACATCGTTTATAAGCCAGCTTTGTAAATAGGCTCAGAAGATACTGGTAGCTTCTGTTAGAAAGCAGATGCAAATTTGTCCTTGAACATTCATGCTTGGACCAGGAATTTTCAGCATATTTTAATAGCCAGAATAGGATTATAAATTATATAATTTTTATGTCTCTACCTCCTAGAATTAGAAGCATTTTCTTAAACTAACTAGTCTATTTTCCAAACTATCTTTGGGGGATAAATGAAGTATTTTTTTTTTTTTTTACAAAAACATCTAATGGAAGCTCATTTGTTTTATTGAAAAGAAAGATTTAGTCAGATGAATTCAATAGGATTCTTTGCTTTATGATTTTCAAATATTTTTAATTTAGTGACAACTTTCTTCAACTAATTTTTTATGTTTCTTCAGATCAACATTAGATAAAGAAATATAAAACAGTTTGGACCTTTAATTTTTTGAAAAATACAAAACTGATTTTTCTCATCTCTGGTCCTAGAGAGAAGATTACACTTATGTATGATATTCAAGTTGGGCTGCTACTGAAAATAGTGGCCACTAGCACAGGCTCTGTAATTACTGACAATTGTGGGTCCTCAGCTGATCCAAGTCAGACAGTGATCTCCGTCGTGACTAGGAGAAATAAGAAAAACTAAATGCTGAATACATTGCGGTATCTTCATCACCCTGTAGGACACCTTTATATGAAATCAAAAGCACTCATATCTGACAAATCTCCTTCAATTCCATGAATTGGATGAGTGGTCAGTCACCTGACTTTCAGTCCTCAACTGCTTCATTAGCATTATCCCTTTGTGCAGGGCAAGAATTATAAAATTGTATGTAGTGTGCCTCTATGTTAAACTAGGGCCCTACGACGATTTTACTGGGTTTGTTCTAAAGATTACCTGGAAGTTGATTTTAATCATCATTCAGAAGTGAGGCTAAAATATAAAACATTTTGGACAAAGACTAATCTAATGTACTGCTTACAGGTTCTTGCTAAGAGAATTACAAGAGGATGGAATTCAGCCAGAGAAAAAGTGAATGCAAGGAATGGAGAGGGAGATGAGCAACCAACAGTGGTGAGTAAGCACAGCGGGAAATGTGTGCATTCAACTATAATGTGAATATTTGTATAAAAAATATTACAGTTGGGTTGGTTGAAAGTCCTGCAACTGGATTCTCCTTTTCTTGTATGACTTCAACTGTTTTCAGTCTGGTAATCTGCTACATTACCTGCCTGTTTCTCTCACTTAGCCAACCATCACCACACAAAAACCAAGATAGGTACTCAAATATATTTATTGACTAAACAAATTTGTTTATATTTAAATTCTAATAAAGGTTTCTGATGCCAGGTGTGGTAGTGGGTTCCTTTAATTCCAGCCCTTGGGAGGTAGAGGAAGGTGTATCTCTATGAGATTGATGCCAGCCTTGTTTACATAGTGACTTCCAGGCAGGTTGAGACTAGGGAGACCCTGTCAAAATAATAATAATAATAGTAGAAGTAGTAATAAATAAATAAATAAATAATAAGTAAATAACAAGAATGGTTGTTTCTGGTTAGAGACAGCATTTGGGTGGAATTAAATTAAATGTCAGAAACTATGCTGCATCTTTACTTCTGCTTTTAGTTAACCTATGTTCTAGAACATATATTTCTACAGCATCCTTAGCCTCCATTTCTCCTCTGAAACTGTGATGATTTTGTAAACCTTACTGAGGTTAAAAACAAGGTCACATGCATGTTTGTGTATTGTATTTGAGATGTTTGTTTATTTCCCCCATTTATATTTCTTACTAAATCATCAAGAGCTTTTAATCACTACAGTGAAAGTATAACAGAGGTAAAACACAAAAGTACTTTGCAAGTTCTCTTAGAAAGCAAGAAAACAAAAGTGAAGTGAATGAGAGATACCAGAGAAAAGGAAAGAGCTGTTAGAGCTCTGTGAAGTATGTCTCTATAAAATACCAGGCACATAACACCAAAACAAGCCATAAAAGCATGGTCAAAGCATCAAAGGCAAGAAGAAACCAAACATTTGAGGTTCTTTTCCAAATGCTGTGCAGGTACAGATGATTTTGAAACCATGCATAAAATCATTAGTGGGTTCAAAATATTAATAGCCATGTTCAACAATGACAAAAATTGGTTTGTCTTATAACTCAATATACAAATAAAGTGAAATTTAAGTTCACTGGAAAAAATGAGAGGCATATTAGAATTTTGAAAGTGACTTAATTCTTCCCAAGTTAATTTATGTGTCCAGCACAGTTGCAGTGCACAGGATCATATCTTCAGTTCTTATCAGAAGATGATTTTTTTTTAAAAAAAAAGGAAGCCATGGGCTGGAGAACTGGCTCAGTAGATAAGACCACTGACTGCTCTTGCAGAGGATCCAGGTTCAGTTCCCAGCACCCACATGGTGGCTAACAACTGTCCATAACTCCAGTTCTGGGGCTGGAGAGATGGCTCAGCAGTTAAGAACACTGGTTGTTCTTGCAGAAGACCCAAGTTCAAATCCCAACCCCACATGGCAGCTAACAACTGTCTGTAACTCCAGTCCCAGGGGATCCGACAGCCTCTTCTGACCTCTGTGGGCATTGCATGACACGTGTGCACTTACCTACACACAGACAATACACAAATATACATATAAATAAATATAAATAAATAAATAAATACTCCAGTTCCAGGGAATCCAAAGACCTCATCTGATCTCTGTGGGCATTGCATGACAGAGGTGCACTTACAAACATAGGCAGTATAACTCATACACATTAAAAAAAAAATGAAGCTGCAATTAAAAACATGTCATGAGAATCTGTTGTATGAAGGTCCTGGGGAGTCATGAGCAACCATCCACTCACCTCAGATAGGAAACTAACAACAGAGCAAAGTAAAGCTAGCACCAAAACCCAACACGGTGAGCCAATAAGTTTTATTGGAATTACTTACAGGAGTATAGGTGAGGGGTTACTTACAGGAGCAGAAATGACTCACAGACAGCTATATCACCAAAGCTAACCCCAGTGTGGGTGGTGGCTCATGAAAGCTGGAAACCTGGAGCTCACTGGTTAGTGTCTTTTCAAGGTAGGCTGGTTCTCTGCCTCTTCCAGGCAGCTAGTCTGGTCTGAGAGTATCTCTCAGCAGTTCTTAGGACATGTATATGTTTTCAGAGGGAGGGCCCTTGTAAGATTATTAAATTTCAGGGACTTCTTTAAGATCCTGGGTTGCTTATATCCTGAGCTTAATAAGGTTCCCTGCAGGATGGCAGGGGTTTCACATACCTTCAAATCATTCTGTTGTTAACTTTCTTTTAAAACATCCTGCTTTTACTTCCTTTCAGTCATTCTGTGATTTATCTCCCTTCTGATACCTGTGGTTTATTTCCTTTTAGACATCCTGTTGTTTACCTCCCTTTAGAACAGTCTGTTGTTGACTCAGCTTTACTCCAAGATGGAAGGTTTTATCTCAGAGAAAATTGCTACACAACAGAAGCTTCTCTGCTGAGGGATGAGAGATGGACTAATCTATGGGTATAATAATAATTAATCAGAAGTCAGTTTGCTATTATGTCCATTAAGTTGAATAAAAGTAGTTGGTTCTCCCCTAGGGCCTCTATGTTATCATATTTCTTGACCCCTAAAGTGGTGCCAGGTATGGATTTCTTCTTCTGGAATGGGCCTTAAATCTGATCAGAAAGTAGTTGGTTACTCCAGTAACATTCATGCAATTATTGTACCAGTGGATATGTCTGGCCAGGTTGGTTGTTACTGTAACGTACAGGGTGCACAGTTAGGTAACGTGGAGGAGTGCTTTTCTCCTCTGATAGTGTGAACAGCACCTTCCATCAATATGAATGCTACCTAGTAGGGGCAAAGCTTCCAGATAAGTACTAAAATTATTTCTCCATGGTCTATGGTCAAGTATAGGGTGTTTTCAGCAATAGGGTCTTATCATGAAGTTCTAGATGGTAACCAAGAGCATTGGCAAAAGACTTTAATGTTTGGGGATCTATGGGGCTGCATTGGCCAAAAACTCAAAAAAAAAAAAAAAAAAAAAAAAAAAAAAAAAAAACTTTTTTTCCCTGGGGTTTTTTTTTTTAGGCTTGGGAGCCTAGACTTTTTAGGCTGTGGAGTCTAGTAGGAGCATTGTTGTTCCATTATAGGATAACTCAATATATACTCTTTCTATAGTGTGTGTGTATATATTTTAGGAAGTTTTTACAGTAATGGGTCTCCATATGACTTCTTTTAAGGTCTACAGTGTTAGTTATCCTTCCTCATATTCCCTCTTCTACCATGCCCTTCACTCCCACAGAATTTAACTCTTTCTGTTCCATTTTCCCATTTCTCCCTTTATACTATTGTGTTCTATCGTCCCTCCCTTGAACCCTTCCCCAATATGGCCTCTCACTCATTTACTGACCTCTATTGATATTCCAAATGAAACATAATATCTAAATATTCAAGGCTAACATCCACAAATGAAAGAAAAATCTGCCCATTTGTCAGAGATAATTCTTTGACAGTAGAGGGTGATTAATACAGAGAGCCCAACCTGGTCAAGGGATAGAGAATAAGAGACTGTGGAAAGTTTAGTTAAATGAAACACCTATATCATACCCTCTTCTCCCAAGATCATTGCAGAATAGTAGATGGAGAGATGAAAGCAGTGAATGACTATAAGGAAACAATGTTTTATAGACACAATAGAGCAGTTGCACATATTAACTCACAGTGGTTATGAAAGCATGCAAAAGACCTGAGCAAGGTCAAGCCAGACAAAATCACAACATGGAGAGAAGAGATGGATATGATGTCCCACCACTAGATGAGGAGCTACTGGCAATTGATAGCTTCTGAGAGAGAGAGGGAATTCATTTTCTTCAAGAGTTGGCCCCTGGTAGGTTGACCAAGCTACCATATCCAAGAGTATATGGGCAGTACAAATTAGGCCCAATGAGTTTACAAAAAAAGAAAAGAAAAGTAGAGGAAGCAAAGCTGAATGAGAAATGAAGAACGGTAGATTTGGGGGGAGTTGGGAGACAGCAGCTAAAGACGTTATATGAAATTTTCAAAGAACTAACAAAAAAATTTAAAAAGGCAATAAAAATGTCAAAATGTCTTCCTCTTGAACGTATGGTAGGCTTCAAAAAATAATTTTAATGAAGATTGTCTTTGGATTTCACCTTTAGGACCTTGAAGAAATGACTCAGGTTAAAACATTACTTCTTGGTTTGGTCTGGAGAGTGGTAATAAAAATAGATCATAGTTGGAAAGGAGAAAAGAAGAGATGTTTTAAAGATAAAGTTCTTCAGCGCTCTTTTGGGTTATGTCACTCAATTATTGTTATATGAAACATACGGATGTTCACCTTCATATGCTCAGCCCACGAACAATTCCTGTAACTCAGCTGCATGGATGCCTCCTTAGAGCAACTGCAGCCATGGCCTGGCTGCTCTACCTGGGGACTAAGATCATTGTTTGGGTAAAGGTGATTCTCTTGTGCTGTTGTTCCACCCCCAGATTATAATCATTACTTGGTTCATTTAAAATGTTGGCATTAATATTAATGATTCTGCAGTTAATTTTGTTATTCTCCTAAGAAGACACAACTTTTGTTGTTGTTGTTGAGCTTATTTTCTTACTGATCTTTTGTAATTTCATTCAACAGTTCTTATTCAAATTTATACTTCCTCCCCCATCCATGCCTCCCCCATCCCCCCACAGGACCTCACGTATTCCACCATACATGTTAAGTCTTATTCATTCAGGCATTTGTACCCAAATGTCCTTCAGTGTAAATGTGTCCACTGGAGTATGGTCAGCAATCTAGTGATCATACGTAAGTCATACTCTCCCTTACCCAGCAGCATTCAGCCTTGAATAGTTCTCAGTCTAGGGCTGGCCCACCACCTATTTCTCTCCTCCCCTTTGGGCCTTTGTTAATTGAGTTGACAAGGGTCCTGTGCTCGATGTCACCATTGCCACAAGTTCAAATGTGCAAGCTTCCAGGACCTGGAAGCCTCTGCTTTCCCGTGTTCATGAATCAGCTCTGGGTTTTACAATCTTTGTGCTTCCTCTTCAACAATGGTCCCTGAGCCATGGGTGGTGAGGTTCAGTATAAGAGTCCTAGCCTACACTCTATACTCTCCTATTTTTTTAAAACTTGGCCAGTTGTGGCCTTCTTTGTGCATCTTACTCGATTGTAAAAGGAAGCTTTACTGGTGAGAGTTGAGGGATGCCTCACATCTACCCCTTATTCCGCTGTGGTCCGTGAGCCTTAGTTGTAGAGTTTCAACTGTAGATGTGTCTTCTAGTACTGGGCATCTCTCAGACGTATGTTCTCTGTGTCTGACCAGATGTGTAATTCTGCAGTAGCCTCCATCTGTTGCAAATAGAAGCTTCTTTGATGAGTGTCATATGGTATGATTGTCTGTAAATATAAGGATCGATATTTAGCATATAGTAAGAAATTTCATTTGTCTTGAGATATGAAAGAGATAGGGTTTTCTCTAGCATTCTATGTCCTTTCCTGCCATGTGTATTTGGCTTAGTTTACAGTGCCACCCATGAGTTCCTTCCCATTGAGGGGGCTTTAAATCCACTTAAATAGTTGTTGATTGTTCCCCAGATAATAGTGCCGCTACTACACCAATAGAGGTAGTATGCCATGCCAGTCATTATGGTAATTAGGCTTTAGGACTGGGTTGGACCATTGATTGTTTTTCTCCCCTGGCAGTTTGTATATTGTCATGTAGCGTTATGATAGCCAAACTTCAGTTAGAAAGCTCTCAGGTCAGTTCCTGCTCCATTGTTTCAAGTCCTGTACCTTAAATATGTCCTGTTCTCAACAGTAGAGTCTTATCTACTAGTTCTGGAAGATAACCAAGAGGTTTGACAATATCCTGTGTTATTTCTGGGAGTCTCCTGGACCACCTTCACCAACCACTCAAAGGGATGTCTCTTCTGTCTGGCCCTGTGTTCCTTGCCAAGCAGGTCCCAGGCATACATATGCATTGATGTTCAGACGCTGTATGTGCATTTCTCATAGGGCTTTGAGGACATCACTTTTCCCTCTATGTTTCCTAGTCCCCCAAGATTCATTCATCTCCACTCTTTTTTTCTCCCATCTGGCCTTTGTCCTCCCTCCCTCCCTAGTCACAGTGTCACCATTATCCATGCCCTGCCCCCAATACCACTGGATTCCCACCATCCTCACTCTCCTGACTTTCCTCCCTCCTGCATACCATGGTCCCTTGCATGTCCCTTTCTCCTCTCCTCCCTGCCCAATACTCCCACTTTTCCCATCTTCCCCCCCGCCATAACATCTCTTCCCTAATATCCTACTTTCCCTACTCTCAGTTTCTTTCTTTTCCTTTACCCCAGTGTATCCTTTCCCTTTTCCTGGCTCCTGGTGTTACATCAGAATTTGTATACTCATGTGTAAGGAATTAGTGCTACTTCATATCCACCTTCTCCTGATTGCCAACTCTGAGCGAGACACTGGTGTTAAAACTCAGACTAAATGAAGCAAGTAGTTCTTATTTCACAATAGGTGTTTATCTGGTACTTCTTAGGAAGTCTTCAATGAAAAGTCAAGGTTCTTTGTATATTGAATTATCATGACCTCTGGAGCTCCTTTTATCAAACTGGGGGTGTAGCTACTTTTGAGAGCAAGCTGCCACAGAAAGAACGTATTTGGATTTAAACTTAGTCACTAAGGACAGCAGGATGGATGTCCATGCTCAAATCCACATAGAGCACCTTTCTGCTCCCATACTTTCCATCTTTCTGACCACTAAAAGTTGGTGTCATTCTTTGATTGTCTACAAATGTCAAACATAAGCCTAATAAGTAGCCTATCATTTTGTTATATTTTGCTATATATTTTAAATAAGCATAATTTAACCTTAGTTAATATAAATTCATGGCACAATTTTACTTTAGTTTAAAGCACTTGTTGTTTGACATTAGCACTTTTGTATATCTGGATAAAAAAGCATCCCATGGATATTAATTCTTCCACTGGAACGTAAAGACTTTTTAAGACTTATAATGAAGATTCTCATGTAAAACAAAATATGCTACAAAAATACTTGTTTGGGAAACAGAGTCATGGAAATATTTTTGTTTACTCTCTCGAAGACATCTTGACCTAACTACTTTGAAATTGGGAGAGAAAGGGGAGACCTATGCTCTTTTTTCTTTAATCGTGTTTTAAAATATTTCAGTTAAATATATAAGTAACATATAATGATAGTTTTCACATGAAACAGATTAGTGGTATCATTTTGAGAGGAAGATGAGATTGCTAATGGCACTCAAAGATGACCACTATTGACAAATATGCATTATTCAGTCCAATCAGGAGGTAGAAAGCACAGAAATATTTTAGCAGGAGGATTTAACACAAGCACTTGGTAGTCAGGAATTGGAAACCTGTAAAGAGAACCTGGATTTTCACAAATCTGTATGGTTAGAGGTGCAAAGACAAAGAGGTTAGGTTTCATAACAGTGACTTAGATGAGGTGTTCATACAAATAGGGTTCAAACCTCCAGGAAGGGGATGTACTGAGTGCTTCAGCCTGAGCAGCTGCACACAGATACTGCCTGGGCCTGGAGCACAAGCCATGGGGAACAGCACCAGGAGGCCATGACTGCTGTCTGTGAGTAGGCACAGTGGTGTTGGTTCTGAGAATGCTGGAAAAAGTCCTAACACAAGTCGTATGCACTGTTGGAACAGCCAGTGACTACAGGGTTGGAGCAATATTGAGTGATGCTAAGAACTGAAGACAAAACAAGAACAAGAAACAACCCGGAAGGAAGGAAAGCAGCCCTTCCCTCTCCACTAGTCTTCCAGTCTCTCCCAGTGCCCCTTACTGGAAGAGCCTTAGTGCTTTAGCTGGAAACAAGGCTGCAGTTTTCAGAGTCCCATGCTGAGCATCACAAGTGTGAAATATAGAAGAATATGTGAAGTGACAATAGGTGACCTAGCAGGCAACACAGGTGAAGACAAACAAACAAGACAAGCCAGACTTACTGGTTTACCTGCCTTCTATATAATTCTTTCATGAAAGATATGCTCAGTTCTTTTGGTCTTCCAGATTCTTGGCAAAAGTAACCATTCTTAAAAAAAAATTTCATTGAATTAATTTAACAGTGTGTGAAAGAAGAGTGGTTGGAAAAAGACAATAGACTAAACAACATGCATACACTTTCAATAAATCTCTTTAAATAGTTTAAATATATTTAAAACATTATATCATAATGATGCATTAAAACAATAATTTATGACAAAAAGAAAACAATGTGGGAAAGCATATGGACTTGTTTCACTGGGAAGCACATTACAGGAAATGCACAGCACAAAACAAAGAAAAAGAACTGCAAAATTCCCAGGCCTTTCTCAGTTCAAAACCAGTGAATCAGGAAGTTGGTGAGGCTTCTGAGGTGTTGGAATCAGTAAAAGGAAGATGTTTTTTCTGAATCAGTCCCTTCTTTTATTTCCAATAACACTTAATTTGCTGTAAAGGTCAAATGTTAAGTGTAACCAGTGATGCCAAAAGGGGTCCCTTGGAAGACCATGGAGCAGTGAAATAGCTTGGTGGGTAAGGGCTCTAGTCATTCATATGTAGCAAGAAGTGAATTGACTCCCAGAAATTGTCTTCTGACCTCCACATGTGGGAGCTTACACAGACACAGACACAGACATACATACACAAACATATACACATGATAGATAGATGATACATGATAGATATAGATAGATAGATGATAGAGAGATGATAGAGAGATAGATGATAAATAATAGGTAGATAGATAATAGATGATAAATAGATTATAGATTATGATAGGTGGATATGATAGACACTTAGATACATAGATGACAGATAGATGATAGACAAATGGCCAATGATAGATAGACATAGATAGATACATAGATGATAGACAGATAGACAGATGATAGATGATAGAGAGAGATAGATGATAGATGATAGATAGATAGATAGATGATAGATAGATAGATAGATAGATAGATTCAAGAATCTTCACAGAGATTAACACCAATTCTGGAACATAAAATCCCCAGGTAACAAAGGCCGTGGTGTCCTGATTAGGGCTGAGACAGTCATCAAATTCAACAAATAGAGGGCCTGATACATGAAAAAGGTCTGCATTTAAAGAGCCAAAAATATATTAAAGAGCCAAAAAGATACTGATATTGCAGAGAGAAAGCAATATCTATAAAAAGGAAGCTATTTGGGAAAGATAGTGTTTGTAATTAAAACATGATTGTAGAAATTGATATCATTACTTTGTTCAATTTCAGATTAGGCACAACTGATAACTAACAAGTCAGGGTTCTCCAATATGGAGAACAAAAGAGATTGAAAACAGCAGGAAATTTATGTTGCAGGGAAGATGAATCAGAATGTGCTGTATATTTGTCTTCTAAGCATTCTAAGCACATGAAAAGGCAATGAAAAGAAATAACTACCAAAATTATATTTTAAACATGAAATACAACAGTAGTTATAAAACTGGAAAATTCATTTTTGACATATCAGTATACAAAGTCCTGTTTGGCATCAATTCATTAATATTTAGCAAATGAATCAAAACATAAAAGGGTAAAATTTGAGAACATCAAGGATAAAAAGAAAAATTTGAAGCATTTTCTTTAAAGGAATAAACAAAGAATCATATTCGTTAAGACTTACTAAAGAGAGATACTGAATGGATACTAAGTTTATTGGTATTTTATTGGCATTTATTTGTAGCCAGCCACATAAACACTTAAGCATGAAGATAAAATTAGACATCAATAAACATGTAAGTCTCAGGAATACAGCCATCTACAGAAATTGTAAAATAAGTCTTTAAGCTTGTACTCTGACAAAACAAAATAAATTGAAGAGGGACATAGGCTGCTGATAAGCCATTAAATCATGCCCTATTTCATCTATTTAGAAAATAGCAATCTAGTATTGAAATGCCTAAAGATCCCACTAGATTAATGGAAGCATGGAATTGGGAAATAGCATGCAGGACAAAGAGGAAAGCATTCCTGTTTTATTGAACAGGTGAATATACAAGTACATTTATTTAAAATATACATTCACTTAAATGTTCTTAAAATGCTGAGTATACATGATTCTTTTTATACTCTTTGGTTTTTAAAATCATCAAATGACAGAAGCAGTTTTGACAGTTATCAATACTAACAAATCTGTTCTAAAATTTATCAATTTGTGTATGCTAAAAGAGTGTTGCTAAAACTATCCATTCCCTACCTTCACAACACATATAATTTTCCCCTTAGTGTTACATTATGTACATGATTTTGCAAAGTATTATTTGACTGTGTGCCATCTTAGTCCTTTGAGGTTCCTAAGGAATTAGACTCATCATTCTTTTAAATAATAATCACATAGTAGCTGATATTTATTCAAATTATCACCATTTCGTTGTAACTGCTGTTTTTAATAATTAAAGTTTCTGAAAAACTATCCTTATACAAAAAGTAGAAAGATGTATCAGATCTATGTGAGCATTTAATTTTAGCACACTATTTAGTTCTTATTTTTACATTAACCATTAACCTATTCATTTTTTTCTGACTAATCAAGCCAAAAATTGTTTTATTTCACATATAACTTATAAATTTTACTCTGAAAAGTTTTGCCCATTCATTAACTTTTTCTGTTGTTTGACACTGTTCATTTCTGGAATGTAAATTTATTTTAATGCAGAGACCTTACCCAACTTTCTCTATGTCTTAGATTTATAATAGTCAAATAAATTTTTGAATAATGAAGGTTTGATAATAAACATACATGTCTTCCAGAATCTTTTTTCCTATTTATACTATTCCTTCTACAAACACTATAACCTGCAAAACTTAATTTCTTTTCAAAACCTAGTTCCAGTTATTTTTCTATTCATGAAGCATCATCCCATGATAACCTTGCCCTCCCAAATGGTTTTCTCCTTTATCTGATAGCAATTAAATTTAGTTGAATAGTCACAGGTACCTTTAATACTTTTGGTCTTAGAGCATGATTGGTAGATATTTGGTGATTCGGTAAGCATTTGAGTGCCTACTGCATGCCAGATGCTGTTGCAAATGATCAAATTTCAAGTCTTAGTATTCTCACTGATACTTATAATTTGGGGAAGGCTTGAAAATAGAACAAAGATACACAGTTTCATTTAACTGACACAAGAAATTTAGGAGATTTGGAGTTCAGATACATATTGTGTTGGAACAAGAGAAATCTAGTCTTTTTAAGATTTATTTTATTTAATTGTGTGTGTGTGTGTGTGTGTGTGTGTGTGTGATTAACACAAGAGATATATAGTCTTTTTAATATATATTTTTTATATGTGTGTGTGTGTGTGTGTGTGTGTGTGTGTGTGTGTGTGTGTATCTCTGTGTGAATGTGAACACTTGAGGGCAGGTGCCCAAGGAGGCCAAGGGCATAGGCCCCATGGAGCTTGAGTTACAGGTGGTTGTGAGCCACGGGATGTGGATGCTGGGAATCAAAATCAGGTCCTCTGCAAGAGTAGTACTTGATCATAACTACTGAGGTACCGTTCCAGCCCAAGAAAAATCTAGTTTTAAGGGAAACTTTAAATATATTAAATTAAGCTTCATTTTAATTAAAAATAAGCAAATGTAGAGCCTCATTTTAATGTAAACAATATAAAATGATGAATGTTTCAATTACTCTTGAAGTTATTTTAGATAAAGTAAGGAAAATAGATTTATGTAAATGTATTAGTGGTGTGCAAGAGAAAATATTGAATATTTTATTTATCGAATTAATAAAATGACTGTTTAGCAACTTCATTCAAAACTAAAAAATGTTCTTCACTAAACAAATCTAAAAAAAGTTACCTTAAAATGTAAAGCCTTTAGTCATCTTTGAAATTTTTAAAATAAATTGTGATATATTTTGCTGCTGGGAAAAATGCAGTAACTATCAATAACTTGAAATAGTTGGACTACTTTAATGAGAACACAAACTAAATAGTACTATGATGCATGAAATTGGAATAGCAATAATGTTGCACCATTTCTGGTAAATGGAGCTTTCTCACTTAACCCCTTTCTTGGAAAGTTTATATTTATGGTTTTCAGATTGTTAGTTCATTATTCTGTTAGGAGTTCAGAAAGTATAGATTGTGGTTAATCTTACATAAAACCTGTTTTTGGGTTTGTCTGTTTGCTTTTTGCGGCTTGGGTTTGGTTTGGGTTTGGTTGTTTTGAGACAGGGTCTCACTATGTAGCTCTCTGGTTGGTTGACTTGGAACTCACCATGATGACCAGGCTGACCTCAAACTCACAGAGATCTGCCCCCATCTCCCAAGTGCTGGGATTAAAGTCATGTGCCACCCCCACACCCAATAAAAGGTGAAGCTGGTCCTGTAGACACAACATAATATCTCTTTCACTTTTTTAAAGTTAACTAGCTGACGGGGAGATGCCTTTACTGTTTTTCTCTCAGGGGAAGGAAGCTGCCAGGGTTTCCCCAGCCTAAGCTATGAGCATTGCAGAAAGAAGAGGAAACAGGCAGGAAGGCAGAAGGCATTTTTAGGGCTTTGGGTAATAAATAAGGTATTAAAAGCAGTTATTCCTAATGTGCTGCTTTGGATCTGGAATGTGTTGGGGAAGCAGTTCTCTCACTGTGTCTCAGGCTGCTCTCTGAGGCAAGAGCCTGGCTTAGACCATTTGGAAGATCAGCTCTTACGAAGCACCCAGTCACGTAGTTTTCCACTGTTCCATTTCACCCAGAAACAGAGTATAGATAAGTCTAAGGGATTTCTATTTTTGGTGCCCGTGGCACTTACCAAACATTAAGTGAGTCTCAGGCACAAAAGCAGGAGCAAAAGAACGCAAAGGAATATGCAAGCCATGCTTAGCACAATGGACCAGCCAAGCCATAGTCAGGGAAACTCACCAATAAGGCTTCAAGATGAATCTCTTTGTATATGGAGTTTTGCTGCCTAGGAGATAAAGAATGAAGGGCAAGGTCAGAGAAAAATATGGATATAAAGTGGTTAATCAGATTTTATCTTCAGTTCTAATATAATCTCTAAATTTTTTAAAAATCTTATTTTTAATATCTTCTTTTAATATGAACTTTAAAGAGTTCTTAATTATTGTAAATAATCAATTTTATTGTTTCCTTTTCTTTTATAGATGATTTTACATTTCAGTTAAAGCAAGCTGCCCATTTGTGGTGTTTTAAATTTTTTATTGCCTAGGACTTCTAGTTAAGCACATAAAATAAACCAATTTAGACATGGTAAATGGTCTCCATTAAAGGGAACTTGCCTTTAGTTGAATGTTTATGTTTCATTTTTTACATTTGTAAGTTGAATTAATACACTAATCAAACCTAAAATAAGCTAGAGTACAAAATATCTGTTTGGTTTTCTTCAAACACTTCTCCATTCCTTAAATTAGATATGGGAAAAGTGTCCAGAGAAACAGAAAAATGGGGTAAAAAGGACTGCTAGCGAGTTCAACAAAGGGTCAGAATCCAGCACGCCTTCAGAGGTCTGAAAGCAAACAAAAATCAAATCAAATGTCAAAAGCAAAATGCTTTCAACACAAGAAAATGGATACCTTTAACTGAGTACTTTGAAAGCAAACTATAACCAAAAAGTATCTACCAAACAGGATTGTTAAACAACCACCTCAGGATAAACAAAAGGACCATGTACCAAATCAACAGAGGAAAGAACTGACCGCAATCTACCTGAGGAGACAGTGCCAGATGGCTTGGCTCAATGGGTTTGTGCTGGTACCTCACTTTCACCCAGATGACTCCTCCGGTGGGAAGTGGGTCATCTCAGAGCTCCACATTGTGGTGCCATAACTGTTGACACAAAAGCACAACTCTCACCACAGAAAGGGTTAGAGATAGTTTGTTTTGGAACCCGATATGAGTCACCATGGCCTGGGAATGCAGATTTAGCTCACCAGCAATTCCATGTTTCTAAATTTAAATTTCTCAATTTCAAGATTGCATTGATTAGTCAATTAACTAGGTTAAGTTAAATAACAGAAAATTTATTCAAAATGTATTATTGCTCTCAAGATGAAAATGAATTTATCATTTTCTGAGTTTCAGTTAAAGATATTTGCTATTTAATTAATGATTGCTCGTTTTTTTAGGTATTCACAAGACAGTGATTATTTCTTCCAGAATTTTCATCTCTGGAAAGGATTTCTGTCTGTGGAATCCCCTGCTTGCCCTGTTTTGTCACTGAATACGATCTCTGCAATCTCTCTTTCCTTCCTTTGGGCTTTTGTTGCATTGGTATCACCACTAGTAATGCCATTGTCTCCTCCCTATATGATTCTTGTTGTTATCTTTATCTCAACTATTTCCTGTGCTCTTGTGTTTCTCATGCAAGATCTTGAAGTTCTCCCCAGTGTTTTAAAATTATAAGACTTTTCCTTAAATTTGACTTGTTATTTAGGAGATAAAGATACAATAGTGACTAACTCATATATGTATCTATATATGAATGCATATGTACACATACATTTTTTAAGCAAAGAAAAAATTAGTTTCATTTAGATTTGATTATTAGAAACATATTTAATTAATAGTGGTGTTAATGAGAAAAAAAGGGGAAACAATAGGATCTTTGAAGATTGTAGCTGAAAATGAGACCAAATGGAATTAAGTACTTGTTTTAGAGCGAGGAAGGAAGACATAAGGAGAAATGCTGAAAGGGAACTAAACACTGGTAATGGACTTGAACCTGCACTGGATGCATACCCCAACTGGAACACACTTTTCCTTTGGTTTTGCTTGACTGCTAAGTGTAGATACTCCAAGCTGCCACAGCAAGTAAACATAGAAGCAAAAGTATGACTCAAAACACACAATCGAAGTTGAAGAGTGACCTACAATGGCCTTATGAGTAACATGCATTATTGCAGATTGTGTCTTTTAAATGTACTTATCTTGGAAATAGGGTTGTAAATGTTAATTTTCCAGCTAAAATAGGAGACTCGTCCTTTCTGAGAGATGGTAATAATGATAGCACCAGAATGATGCTGGTCAGTTACATGATAGTGTCATAAGTTATGCAAACAGTGGATACCATGGACACAGTTTCTAGTCTTTTACTTCTTAGATTTTTCTAACTAAGTGGAAATTAAGTTTTCCACCCATGATTTGAAAAGTGTGACAGCCAATTAAGAAAAAATTAGGGAGTGCTAGATGGTTGAATTTTATGTAATTAGAACAGGCAAGTCCTCCAGTGCCAGGTCATTAAGATGACTTAATCATTTCTGCCTTATTCCTCCACGCCTATCTTTCCATAAAATGTGTTGTTTTTCTAGTAGGTTGTTATAGGGAGAGAGGTCTATAAGAAAACTGGAAAACTGGATTCACCTGACCTGGCAAAATTTGTTTAAACGTATTGAGTTCAAAGTATTGAATTCAGTTAAAATGCACCTTGGCATTTGTAAGATATATATATATATATATATATATCTTAATAAGATATATATATATCTTATTAAGGATTAATATCTAGAATATACATAGAAAAGTCAGGGCTAGGAAAATTCAGCAACTCAACTGGAAAAATATCTGACTAAAATGATCAATAGACTAAAAAGACATTTCTCAGAAGGTGTACAAAAAATTAACAAAAATTAACATGAGAAAATATGGAACATCACTAATTATCAGGAAAATGTAAATCAAAATGCCCATGCACTGTCATCTCACTCTAATTAGAATATTTGTTATGAAAGAAAAGATATTAAATTCTGATAGGGATATAGAGGAAAAGGAGCCCATGTACAGTTGGTAGGATTTCAGTTATTATTACCATTATGGGAAACAGTACAGAGGAGTCTCAAAAACAAAAGAAAAATAGAACTACCATATTATTTAGCGATCCCAGCACTGGGTGGCATATACAAAAGAAATCACACCTGCACTCACTCCTCTGTTTATTGCACAACTGTTCACAATGAACAACAAATAGAAGTGGCTTAATTGTCCATCGTCTGATGATGCCTGGGTAAAGAAAATGGAGTAGCTACACCTAATGGAATACAACTCAGTTATTTAAAATGATATATCCTGTATTTTGTAACAATGATGATGGAAACTGGAGGTCTTAAGTGAAGTCAAATAAGTAAGACACAGAAAGACAGAAATGTCATGATCCCACTCACGTAGAATGTATAGAAGTTGATCTCCTTTGTAGAAATGAAAACAGAATAGTGACTTCCAGGGACTGAGGGCATATGGACTGGAAAGTGATGGGTAGAGGTCCATTAATCAACACTAATTTACAGTTAGATAAGAGGAATTTTCATGTTCTGTCACACCATGTGGGGCAGCATAGGCTATATACTCTTTTTTTTTATTGAACTTTTTATAATTTTCATACAATTTATTTTAATCATACTTAGATTCTATCCCAATTTAATGTGTGTGTGTGTGTGTGTGTGTGTGTGTGTGTGTGTGTGTTGGCTTATAGAGTCAAATTTGTGTCCTCAAATACCCTTCAGTGTGAGTTCATCTACTTGAGTCCCATCCTTAAAATAGACTAGCTCTTCCTTTCCCAGCAGCAATTGGTTGCTAATAGTTCCTCAGGTAGGTAGGGGTGGGATTTCTTACCCATTTCTCCATGTCTATACTGTTATTTTTGTCTGGTTTGAGCTCACATGAGACTCGTGCATGCCATCATCATTGCTGTGAGTTCATATGAGTAACTTCACAGCTGTCTGGAAAACTATTTCCTTGTGGTAATCCACCACCTCTGGCTATTACAAGGTTTCTATTCCCCTCTTCTGCAGTGATTCTTGAGCCTTGGGAGGCAGAAATTTGATATAGGTGTCCTATTCAGGTATAAGCATTCTGCAGCCTCTTAGTCTCTATACCTTGGCCAGTCTGCTGCATAAGGAAGCTTCTCTGCCAAAAGTTGAAAAATGCATTAATCTATGGGTAGAGGAATAAGTGATTAGTAGTTCATTTAATACTGTATCTATTTAGCAGAAAAATAGTTTTAGAGTCTCTCCCACATCCTGTGACCTGTCTAGCCTCACATTCTTAAGCCTGGTATCAATATCAGATATGGGCTCCATCCTATGAAGTGAACCTTAAATACAATTAAGAAGTGGTTGGTTACTCCCATAATATTCATGCCACAATTGCAGCCGTGGGCATATCTTTCCAGGTCAATTGTTGTGGCTTTCAGAATTTATACCTGGGTAAGGCAGTGGAAAACATATTTTTTAAAAGCTAGAAGAAAATATTTTAAATTTTAACCTCAAAGATATGACAGATATTTTAGGAACTAGAATGCTTACCCTGATTCAAACATTAAATGTATTGAAAACACATTATCCCTGTTAATATATTCAATTTTACATGTCAATTAATATAAAGAGAACACATTTTTAATATACTATTATATTTTTAGTTTTTTCACAAACTTTACTGCTATTCTAAAGAAAAATAATAATATAAAATCATAGTCTTTGAGGGTGACTATAAGGAAAGTGTGTTGTCTGGACACAAAAGGGCAGTTGTGCATGTGACAGCATGCACAAGACTTATACAAGTCTAAGTCAGACACATCTTGGCATGGAGGGGGAGGTGGGCAAGAAGCCCAGCTCTCACTGAGGAACCACTGGCTGTTAATAACTTCTGGGAGAAGGAGAGTTATTGCTTTTTAAGATCATGGGCTTGGTAGGTTGACCAGCGTTCAAGGGATGAACCCAAACCTAAGAACATTTAAGGATCACAGATTATATTCTATAGGCCTTTTAAAAAGAG